>NW_026974832.1:0-300000 GCF_030014295.1 Loxodonta africana
AAAAAGATACTAAATCTCAAATTTTGAGTAGAATGGAGGAACTGGAACTCTAATCTACTGCAGGGGAGAGTATAAACTGGTACAACCATTTTAAACAATTATTTGAAACTATCTATAATTTATAATTCAGCAAATTTACTTCTAGACAAATACCCATCAAAAATGAAAATATATGTTCACCAAAATACATATACTTGTAAATAACCTCCAAGGCATGAATATATTCCTTATAAATGCCTATGGCTTAGGGTGTTACTCCCTGTGGATAGTAAAGTTGATATACAGATTTATCTTCATATGGACAAAAATTCTAGAGCCCTTTGTAGAACAAAATAGCAAATCCCAGAGAAGCATGTTCTCATGGCTTAAGACATCCTTGTGGCTTCTATTTACACCTCTCTTGCTTTGAGGCTGGAACACATAGACCCAGTTATGAAATCACCCTTGCTTGTTAATTTTGCAAAATTCCGCACACCTCAAAATTTTTGTGAGTTTAATAGAGAAAAGATCACAGATGGATAAATGAAAAAAAGAGAAGGGGTATATTTTGCACCAAAGCAATATATTTAAAATGAAATGGTGAGAATGGTGGGCTTCCTTTTTCTGAAAATGCTTTTCAATTTGTTTGATGGTGGGGAGCAGAGGAACGAGATGTTTTATTCAAGAACTAGTTTTCTGGGCAATTTGGTAACTACCTAAACAATAACCTCTAAAAATAAATATTTTGATCCATTGACTTGCTGCTTACACCTAGTTATTTCCAGTTAGATCACATATTTAAATTTAAAATACAAAAAATAAAAAGTTTTTAAGAAATATGGCATTTTTGCTTAATTTTTTAACTGTTAAAGAGGAAGTGCATTCTAAAATACTCAAAGGCATAAAATAGAAAGGTGATAAGTTATGTGCAAGAAAAGATAACCAAATAGAGAAGTAGTAACTTTGGCGAAGGATAAAAGAGTACAAAATACTGGAGAAACCAGCAGAACTGTATAACTCAGGGTCATGATAGCTCCATAAACACATCCAAACTCCCTGAGAGACCAAATTACTGGGCTGAGGGACCTGGGGACCATGGTCTCAGGGAACATCCAGCTCAACTGGCATAACATAGCTTATAAAGAAAATATTCTACATTCTACTGTGGTGAGTATCATCTGGGGTCTTAAAAGCCTGTGAACAGCCATCTAAGATACTCCACTGGTCTCATCCCTCAGGAGCAAGGGAGAATGAAGAAAACCAAAGACACGAGGGGAAGATTGGTCCAAGGGACTAATGGATCACAACTACTATGGTCTCCACCAGACTGAGTCCAGCACAACTAGATGGTGCCAGGCTACCACCACTGACTGCTCTGACAGGGATCACAATAGAGGGCCCCAGACAGAGCTGGAGAAAAATGTAGGAAAAAATTCTAACTCACGAAAAAAGACCAGACTTACTGGCCTGACAGAGACTGGAGAAACTGCAAGAGTATGGTCCCCAGGCATCCTTTTAGTTCAGTAATGAAGTCACTCCTGAGGTGCACCCTTCAGCCAGAGATTAGAGACTATGGCCCACAGACACTTGCTAACCCAGAACTGAAGATACTCCCAAAGTCTACCTTTCAGCCAAAGATTAGACAGGCTTATAAAACAAACAATAACACATGTGAAGAACATGCTTCTTAATTCAATCAAGTGTATGACACCAAATGGACATCACCTGTTCAGGTCAACTGGAGGAATGGACACGGGAAACCTGAGGTGTAAAGGGAAAGTGGGAGCATGCTAATAGATAGTGGGGATTGAAACCAATGGCAACAAAACAATTTGTGTATAAATTTTTGAATGAGAAACTAATTTGTGCTGTAAACTTTCACCTAAAGTAAAATAAAAATGTATCACTCATAAAGGCAAACTTAAAGTTAAATAAACAGAAGCTATATATTTTTTTATACCTCAATCGGGGTTACTATAAAATCCCCAATTAATAAATGGGCAAGGTCAATGATTCCACTTTAAGACAGAAGATTGAATACACATACTTACCTCCTTTAATTCCTTAAAGTCCACTAAAATAGCCATAGAAAAATCATTTTTTAAAGGAATTAATATGCAAGTATAAGACTGGGAGAGACAACCAAGAACATTGATTCCTGAGCTGTCAGTAGGGCATGAGACCTGATTTGTAGTGTAATTACTCAAAAAGGCTCAGCAAATAATGACACCTCATCCTACTTTTTAAGTGACAGTGAATGTGATGCAAAAAACAATATAGTTGAAAAAACTTAATGTAATGGAAAATGGCAGAGTAGAAAGCACCAAGTATTGGTCTTTCCAGCAAAACAGCATTAAGCTTGAAAAAAAAAAGTCAGAATCATCCTTTTCAGTGGTCTGCAACCTAATCAGATACTTAGGGCAACCAGAGAACTACTCGATGAAGAGAGTGGCTGCTGAGCTTTAGTAAGAGAGCAACATGGGGGAACCAGCTAACACCACCCATTCCTCAGCATGACCACAGACATGTGGGCAGTAGCTTTTATTCTTGGAGTGGCTAACTGATGCCACCATGGACTATAAGAACCTTGTCCTCCAAAAATTTGGAGTTGTACATTTTGGTGGGTCAGGGGGTTACTTGAGGGAACACTGAGGATGTTTTTGCCCTGTTTTAGCCCCTTCAGGATCCAGTGGCTGAAAGAGATATAAACAAAAAAACAAACATGTTGCCATAGAGTCATTTCCAACCAACAGCAACCCTATAGGACAGAGTAGAACTGCCTCATAAGATTTCCAAGGAGCAGCTGTTGCATTTGAACTGCCAACCTTTTGATTAGCAGCCGAGCTCTTAACCACGGTGCTAACAGGGCTTCTAAAGAGATATACACACCTTAAAAAAAAATCTCCATATTTAAGGAAATATCTGTAAGGTCACAAACTGACCACAGAGATAATGAAACAGATGCTTGACTGACCACTCACAGGTGAAATATAGACTTTACATACATAATTTAAAAATCCACTGTGCAAATGGATGGCTCAAGCCCTCAACAAGCAACAGCAGTAACCATGATGAGGGAGAGAATATAATTTCCAGAACTGCCACATTTTAATAGTCAAAATTTCCATTTCTCAACAAAAAATTCCAGAGCATACAAAAAAACAGAAAAATATGGCTCCTATAAAGTAAAGATAAATATCTGACAGAAACAATCCCTGAGGGAGCCTAGACATTGGAATTACTGGTCAAAGACACTAAATCAAATATCTTAAATATACTCAATGAAATAAAGAAAGCCATGAATAAAGAGGTAAATCACAAGAACAATGTATGAACAAACAGAAAATGTCCACAATGGTATAAATCAAACCGGTTGCCATTCAGTTGAACCTGACTCATTGTGACCCTATAGGACAGAGGAGAACTGCCCCATATGGTGTGCAAGGAGAAGCTGGTGGATTCCAGCTGCCAAACTCTTAACCACTGCACCAGCAGGGCTCTAATAAAGATATAGAATTTTTTTTTCAGCGGTTGTGCTTTTCATCTTCATGATTTCCATTTGGTTCATTTTTATAGTTTCTATGATATAGTCTCACTCATGATGACATAGTTTCTATAATAAAGGAATAGAAACTATAAAAATGAACCAAATGGAAATTATGAAGCTGAAAACACAACGGCTGAAATAAAAATTCACTAGAGTGGCTCAATGACAGATTTGAACAGGCAGAACACAGAGTCATCAAATTTGAAGACAAGGCATTTGGAATTATCCAGTCTGAAGGGGGAAAAAAGAATAAGAAAAATGAACAGAACCTGAGGTTCCCGTGGGACATCAAACACACCAATAAACATATCACACCAAAACCAAACCCATTGCCGTTGAGTCGATCCCAACTCATAGCAACCTTGTAGGACAAAGTAGAACCACCCTCATAGGGTTTCCAAGGCTGTAAATCTTTATGGGAGCAGGCTGCCACATTTTTCTCCCGGAAACACATCATGGTCATCCCAAAAATAGAGGAGAGAGAGAAAGGTGCAGAAGCAAAAATAACAGCCGGACACTATCCAAATTTGATGAAAGACGTAAATCACTGGCCTTGGCTCAAACCCATGAGTTTCCAGGGTTTTAAGAGCAGCTTTATAGGGCAAGCCCCAAAGCCCAAGTCCTTTCAGTTCTCTACTTCTATCAGGTTTGGTATTGGCCAATGGCCAAAGGTGTCATAAGTTCAGTTGCAATTCAAGATGTTAACAGACTTCTGCTTTTGATGAAAGCAGCTTCCAGGTCATTTTTCAAAGGCATGGAAAACAAACAGGAAAAATATGTGGCCATACTGTATTCAGGTACAATAAAGAAAAGCACTTGAGTGTTTTCTGAACTATGGCAAGGAATTTCTTGAGTACAAGAATCTCCCAGAGTAAGACGTAGTTCTGTTGTACATAGGGTCGCTATGAGTCGGAATCGACTCAATGGCACCTAAAGACAATAGCAACAGGGAGTAGGATATTCTACCAGGAATAGTGTCAAGAAAGGCTTCAACCAAGAAGTGATGCTTGAAACATTAAAAGGGCACAGGTACAGAGACAGCAAGAATGAGTGGCCACTTTTACAATCAATCACAAGAAGCAAATAAAATCAAGTGTGTTCTGAGCTATGGCAAATTGTTTCTAAAACACAATGGAGTACACAGCAGGAAGTGAGGAGTTATACCAGTAGTAGGGTCAGAAAAGAGTTTACCAGGAAGTGATGCTGAACCAAATGTGGAAATATCAGTAGCTGGTTAAAAAGTAGGAAATGGCCCAATATATTCAGGAAACCCCAAGTATTCTCCTGAGGCCGCAGTGCAAGGTGATGGGTATCATGAACATAAAAATTCTGAGGAGACAGGGTGAAGCTCTTGGGGCATTTTTGCTGCATTTCTGAGCAAGAAACATCTTCTTTTGTCCTCTTGTGTTTAGAGATGCTTGTCCCGGTTCTACCCTTTGCAGTCACACAAAACAATCCCCCTCTCTTCCTCATCTGAGAGCTTTCATTTTCCTCCAAGTTATCAGATTCCCTTCTGTTCACCAACAAAACTTTCTAAAACCCCTTCTCAAATGGTTTCAACAATTTTACTGGTTACTTTTCTAAATAGCCCTCTAGAACAAAATCAAATGTGCAGCAAAGCAGAGAACAGTGGGCTTTTTCCTGAGGGCTCTGCTAGGCCTCCCACGTAGGTTGACCATGGAGGTCCTTATACTCATTGCTTTTCTGTGAGGCCATAATGCTAACCCTTTTCCAGAAGGCCCAAGAGAAAGCATGGGAAGGGGGTAAGTGTACCATATTCTGGGTCTCAGAGCCAGGAAGGTCAATGAATTTGGGTCAACAGCCTACCCATGAGTGATGGTGCCTTTAGGCACCACATCAAAGAGTTCTATTCTGCGCTGATTTTCTGTAAAGGATGGGTCTTTTGGGGGACTCATCATTCATTGATCCAACTAATATATGTCAAGTATCTACTACATGTCAGGTACTATCCTACTTTCTGGGACTACACATATAAGGCAGACCTTGTGTTTGCCCCTAAGTTGCTTATAATCCTTCTAAAGGAGATAGATTTTTAAATGAGGATCTCACGTGAACAGTTGAGTGGGGTAGGGAGGGGGAGTGTTATCATGTAGGGATTATAGACTGATCTGATATACTTAGAGCACGAATATCAAGTAGTTTAGGCAGACTTAGCAAGCTGTGACATGAAGTATAACAATGTTGTTGTTGTTGCTATGTTCTATCAACTCGATTCTAACTCCTACTGACCCCACGTGACAGAGTAGAACAGCCCCATGAGGTTTCCAAGGCTGTAATCTTTATGATAGCAGATAGCCAGCTCTTTCTCCTTTGAAGCCACTAAGTGGGTTTGAACTGACACCCTTTTCCTTAGTAGCCAACACTTAACAATTGCACCACCAGGCCTCCTCTAACAGTGAGCATTCACACAATCTTAGTCTGTGGCAGTCATTGTTGTTAAAGGTGACATCCTCTCAACAACGGTATAAGAAAGATAGAGTTCTCTTAATCTGACAGGTGATGGGAGTGAGGCATAGAGAGGTTAAATGCCTCATCCAAGGTCATATGGCAGGTATATGGAGACACTGGGACTCAAGCCCAGGAGTTTGGTTGGGGTCTGCTGTCTTCACCATCATGGTTCACCACGGAGAAGAAGGGAGGGGAGAGAACATCTTCCATTCAAAGAGAACAGCCTATGTGAAGCCTCAGCTGCAAAGGAGGCCTGCGAGGGCTTCAGAGTGGACATGTGTTTCTAGGACTGGAGCAAAGTGGTTCAAACAGTGTCAGAGGAGTGGCTTGGGGAACAACAGCCCTTATACTGTTATCATTCCCTGGACTCTCAAGTCACCCCAATGGATATCAACCTGTTTAAGGGCAGGGGAAAGGTTCAATTCATTCTTTCTATATTATTTCCCTTAAAATAACTTCCTAACCCCTTCCAGAAGAGTTGCCACATTTTTCTTGTTGCCGTGTATGGATTCACAATGGGCCCTTGGAACTGAGAGATGTCAACAATGATGTCACACAAGAGTTACTGGAAGCCATGGTGTTCACTCAGATCCCAACGGCTCTTTGGAGAGGTTGTTGATCTGAGGTCTTCTGTGGGAGAGCGACTTAAGCTACCAGTTGCCAGAGATTGTTTCCTAAATCAAA
Organism: Loxodonta africana; assembly: GCF_030014295.1. Taxonomy (NCBI): domain Eukaryota; kingdom Metazoa; phylum Chordata; class Mammalia; order Proboscidea; family Elephantidae; genus Loxodonta; species Loxodonta africana. Next base: position 6,680 of record NW_026974832.1, read on the forward strand.
GTCGTCCAGCTAGTGAGAGTTTGGGACATCTTCTCTAACTGGGAGGAGGGAGAAACCTCCTTCAGAAAACCATCCTTTTTGGCTCATCTTTACCCAGGGATGGAACGGTGGAATGCAACGAAGAGGCCTTTCTCTAAGAATTGAGGTGGGAGGAAAATTCTTCCCAATCAATTAGAGCTGGCCGTGAGGGGTTGTATTTCCCTGAAAAAGAAGGCCACAAGGAGAGAAGATGAAGCCTTTGATGTAGGATAACAGGGTCACTAAGGTTTTTGTTGAGAAAGTACTTCCTGCCCTTTAGTAGACAATTAAGCAAAGTCGGTAATGTGAAGGAATAAATTCGTTAATCATAAAATTCTACTGTAACCTGAGGGTTTTTCAGAGTAGGGAGGAGAAGACACTCAATATTTTAGGCCTATGGTATTCCTGCTTCTATCTCTGGGATTGAAGGAGGCAAGTGGTCACCTAGGGCAGTGGGTGAAGGGCCAGGAAGAAGGGTGGTTATGGAGACTTGTACTTATTTTTAATATGTTCTAATGAGATCGAATTGATAAGTCAAGTGATGAACTAAAAGAATTAAAGGTATTTGAGGAGTTTTGGGAGTGGGTGGTGTGAAAGAACACAGTACCCCACGCTGACCCAGAGTTCCCGGTCGCTGTGAGCCCCAACAGTTCCCAGCCTGGACTCAGGCAGCAGAAGGTCTGGGCATGACTTGCTGCCTGAGCTTCAGAGACTTGCCCTTTTCCTCCAAGTTCTAAAGTTCTATTTAGACTTGAAGTTTTAAAATTTTACCACACTGAACTTGAGCTTATGCTGTAAATCCTGGTGGCGCACCCTGATACTATAACCTCTTCCACCACCCACCCCTTTTTCTTCTCTGCTTTTCTCCTGTGCTTCCCCACAGTGGCTGAGCCCTGCTTTCTTCTCCCTCTTTGGTCTCTGTATCTCTCTAACATACTCCTGGGAGGTCCCTCCTCTCTATCCTGTGTCTCACCTTGGAGTTTTCTGTCCATCCAACTCACACAACCTACCTCCATCTCTTTCTTCTCTCTGAGCTCTCCAGTCCTTCCCTCAGATACAGAAAAACCTACAAACCTTTAAGCTGACATGGACAACCCACCCAGACACACCCAGGTGAGGTAGTTGTATTTGACCACTGACGTCTGTGGAATCAAGACTCTCAGATACATACAGTCATCTGTTTTCTGCCTGAGGACCTTGAAAGAGTTCATCTAAGATGGACCTGTAGAGGGGACGTCTGTTTACAGAAAGATTAGTTTAACCCTCTGTTGCTTGTTTAGGAAGGGTACAAGGAAGAGGTATACATGTAAAACTTTTAACAAAGTATACAAATTTTTCTTTCTCTTTAGGTATGGCGCCTCTATAAAAAGTCCTCCCTTCAAAGAGAGTTAAAATAGATGAGCATTTCTCCTGTTTGAATGTTGACTTGTTAAATATGGTAAGAAAATCACTGGCGTAGAAGAAATCTTTAGGAGAAGTTTCAGACAATTAAAAAGGTTCAGGGAAATGAGGACATTTACATGTTCCAAAGGAGGGAATTCACTTGGCATTCAACATATCAATGCCACGAAAAAATTAATTTGAAGATTCTTTGTTTACAAATATGAAACCCCACAATACTATTTTCAAAGGGCGTGAACTTTTGTTACAAGGCACTACTATCACTAGAAGGGGACCTTTGGTGGCACAAACCGTTTGTGCTCTACAGATAAACGAAGGGTTAGTGGTTCCAACTCACACAGGTGCGTCCTGAAAGAGAGGCCTTGCTTCTGCTTTCATAATGATTACAGCCAAGAATACTCTATGGAGTGCAGCTTTACTCTGTAACACGTGGTATAGCCATGAGTCAGAATCCACTGCTTGGAAATGGCTATTATCATTGGTACCATTTTGCAGAGATTTTATTGCTCACAGCAATGCCCCCAAAAATATGGTAGCTTCTGTGGAAAGAGAGAAGGGACGAGGTCTGCAGAGGTGGAGGGTGCTGGTGATGGAGAGGCCTCCAGGGATTCCTGAGACCAGAGCCTTGGGCTCCTATATGAAGATCAGGGCCATGAGAGCTCATATAAATTAACTATTCTCAGAGGTCTCTATCCAAAAGGAAAATGCCCAAGAATCCACAACATCTCAAGCAAAAAACCCAAGCTCTAGGGCCAGGAAGACTCCACTACCATCAGAGAGGCCTTTTCCCTCAGCTTCCGCTGAGCAGACATCTCATTCATCCAGCTAAGGGGCTACCCCAGAGAAGCGATGGGTAAGGTGTGCATATTTCACCCAGGTGCGCACGGTCAAGTGGGTGGCTGTGGCCTGGCAGACCAAAACCTCCTTTGCCCCCGTGGGACAGATGCCCCAAGTCTTTGAGGCCGAGCTCTCTGAGTAGAGCACCGTCGCCGTGCCCCCAGTCTGGCCAACACTGAGTCCCTGGTAAGCACCCTGGGGCCTTGGAAGGAGGGGCCCCAGGCCCGCACCACCGAGCCCAGCGTCTGAGGAGAGGAGCATGGGGAAAGCCCCCACGCAGCCACCCCGGAGTGGCTAGTGACCCATGAGCGCAGCTTCCACTGCTTGGCCTGCTGCCTTGTGTTCAAGTCCCAGGAGGCCCTGGTGGCTCACATGGAGCATGGAATGAGCCAGGGCTTCAGCAACCAGGTCCTCTGCGAAGAGCTGCTGGAAAAGGAACTGCCACCCTCACCCCCATGCAAGCCCAGAGGCTGCCACCAGCTGGCCAAGGCCACTTGATGGCCTCCAAGAAGAGGGAGGTGTGGGAGAGGAGTGCCGTCTGCAGGAGCTGGAGGGGCAGCTGGAGAAGCAGAGAGAGCAGCTGAGGAGGTTGAGGCACCAGCTGGTGAGGTTGCAGAGGCAGGAGGCCAGGCTACAGAGGGTGGGGGCACAGCACTGAAGCCAGAGGAGGAAGAGCCTGAAGACCTGCTAGCAACTTGGGACTGGGAGGAGCAGGGCATTTGTGCTGGGAAATGTGGATCGTCTCATCAGCTGCTACCCAAAAGATATGTGGCCCACGGAAGAAAGGCCTGGCAATCTACTTCTGTACTATCACAGTCATTGAAAACTCTGTGCAGTGCAGTTCTACTCTGAAACACCTGGGTTCACCATGCATTGAAATCAACAAGACAGTAGGTTTTTGTTCTGTTAAGGCCTCTGTTCAGGCTCCTTTAACCCACCTGCCTGTAAGAACCTCTCCTCCCAGCCTGTGCCCCAATCCAACTACTCCAAGTGCATGGAGAGCTGCAATCCTAGGGGGACCTGGAAAGAAGGAGCCCCAGAACACCTGACTGCAGACACCAGGTCTGCTCAGAGGTTCCCCTAGCCTAGGAGAGGAGAGGACAGGCCTGATCTGGATGGTGAGGTCTCAGAACTCTGAGAATGAGCACAGCATAAGGAGGGGGGGAGAAATGGGATTTCAGTGGGACTTGGGAGGCTGAGGGGGACTCTGCAAAGACAGCTCCAACGGAAGTGTGCTGGTGAACGGGGTGTCACTGAGTTCTTTGCATAGAAGGAACCAGAGAGAGAGTAGGCTGTGGGGAGACCTGCCTGTAGGTGAGCAGTGGGCATAAGGCCCTAACCAAGGACTCTGGGTCACTTCTCATCATCCTCCAAGCATAGAAAGGAAGAGGTCCTGGTTGGGCAAAGAGGAGGAGGTGGTGAAATAAAGAGCTCACCGCATTCAAGTCTACTGCCCTCACTGGGGGAATTTGGGTTTATTGCTGTGATTTAGTGTTGCCTCTTTGGAGGAAACCCTCATGGCGTATTGGTTAAGTGCCACGGCTGCTAACCAAAGCGTCGGCAGTTCGAATCCACCAGGTGCTCATTGGAAACTCTATGGGGCAGTTCTACTCTGTCCTGTAGGGTCACTATGAGTCGGAATTGACTTGGCGGCACTGGGTACTGGGCCTCTTTGGACTGGAGTGGGAGATGGTTTAGAAAAACTCTCCTGGGTGTCCCTTTTCTGCATAACAGTAGATCTAGTAGTGTCTGCGTAACTCATGCAAAGGATGAGTTCCTAGGATGTAAGGAAACTTTTTTTTTTCTTTTAAAAAAGCTTTTTCTGTTTGATTTTGCACATATCAATGACACTAGCTTGTTCTTTCTTTTTTTCTGTGGTATAATTTGGCCAATCCTGGGGTCAGAGAACGGGAAGAAAAAGACTGGACTGGAAGTATAGGAACAAAGGCAGATGAGGCCTCTTAACCCTGGGAGAACACAGATGGTTAGAGGTGAGGCCAGCAAGGGACAGATTCAGGCCCAGACTGTATAATGAGCAGAAAAGCCCAAGTCTTAGACACATCATCATGTCCCACGCCCTGGAAGATGCCAGGGGCATGTTGACCCTCCTGGGAGATAAGACCCCAAATGGCACAGGGAAGCCTTCAGGAGCAAGGAAGGGAGGGCAGGGCCTCCAGGATGGGCATCTCCATCCACAGGCTGCCCTGTGTATATTTCTCAGTGACAGTAATGGCTCCTGCGAGGGACGGGGTCAGAGGCAGACAGAAGCGAGAGCTTTGAAAAATTTGAGACAGGGTTAATTCTGCCAGTACCAGAGGATGAAAAATGAAAGCCTGTGGTTCTCAGGGGTACAGACCTGCCAGGGGCCTGATGTATACAGGGTGGGCAGAGGTGTCTGGAGAGGTCCACCTGTCTAAAGACTTATGGTCATAGTCTTCATTATCCTAAAAGCAGCAATTTCCCAGTTAATTTCCTCTACGTTTAAACCAAAGCCAAACCCATTGCCATTGAGTCCTGATAAAAGGCCTGGAGTGCGCAAGGGTAGGTTTTCCAGTAGAGCGATGAGGGGAGGAAGATGGTAGTACCATACCAGACAAGGAGACTCTTCTTTGTGCCTTGTGTTACCTACTCAATTGCCCATGGTGTTCAGCCCTCATCTTTGCGTATACACGTGTACATGCATTAAGAGTTACTATATTGACCTTGCAGAATTCTTTTTGGTCCTTTCTAGGGATAGAGATCAGAAGAGGTCACTGGCTTCATATACCAAACATGAAATCTGCAGTCTGACTTTTGTACAGTCTGTGTTTGTGTTCTCTATCCAGGGATTAAAATCTCTGATCTGACATTAAAGATTGGTTTTTTTTCCTACAAGAAAAAGAGGAAGACCCTCAACAAGATGGATTAACACAATGGCTGCAACAATGGGATCAAACAGCAACAATTGTGAGGATGGCGCAGGATGGGGTAGTATTTCCTACTGTTGTACATAAGGTCATTATGAGTCGGAACCAACTTGATGGCACCTAACAGCAACAACAACATAAAAAAATAGTTTTAAAAACATACATGTCATATTTTACGACTTGCAAATATCTTATAATCTTATTATGACATACGTAACAGTACAAATTTGTAAAGAAGTTATAATACAAGCCATCCCTACATGTGTGTGATGCTCCTGCTCCCCCAAGGTGTCCATTGTTCAAAGACACATGTGTGTTCTTCCTTACATTTCTCTTTTCTGGGACACATGTTACAGTCGTACGTATCCATGTAGATCTATTTGCATGTTTGCTGTTACAGAACCTTCAACACAGTCTACCCACATTGCTCCTTGCCCCTTTTTTCACTTGACATTTGATCATGGCTCCCCTGTAAGTCAGTAGATATGGAACTAATGCTGCTTAGTTCTTCTAATTTTTTAACTCGTATTTATACATAAAGAATGTAAATAAATGGTAACAATGACAATGTGCAACCTATACACTTTCATATAACTCTACAGAAATGAAAACACATAGCAGCTATGATCTTTAAAAAAAACCCACTGCCAATGAGTCAATTAAGCATAGTTTTTTCAGTATGTTCTAGCTCCCCACCCCTTGTCCCTTCCCATAACTGAATCTAAGATAGTTCATATCAACAATCAGGTAAGTGTTCTATCTTATTATTCTTGCTTAAACTATCATACTCACACATGCAAATAACCACATCTACTCATTTATGGACATATATATATACACATATATATATGCTTGTATTCAAATACTTTTGGTTATTTGTTATTGTTTTACCCATATGGGCTCACTTTATATATATACTTCTCTCTGTCTTGCTTTTTTTTCTTCAATGATACTTCACAGTGATTTCACTTACTAATCTTCTGTAGCTCTGTTTCATTCTAATGACTACCATATATTATTATATGATATGGTTATTATATTATTATTCTAATATTACTGGAATATTTGAATATTATGCATTAAAATTTTATTATAATATCACATCCTTAATGGGCAATAATTTTATTTTTCCTTTTTTGTCTTTAACAATAACCATCCTTTGCATATACTACATGGAGCCCTGGTGGCACAGTGGTTAAGAGCCCAGCTGCTAACCAAAAGGTTGGCAGTTCGAATCCACCAGCTGCTCCCTGAAAACTGTATGAGGCAGTTCTACTGTGTCCTGCAGGGTTACTATGTACTACAAGATTTGTATCTGTGGGGTAGATTCTAATGAGTGAGATTTCCAGTTCAAAGAATTTTTTAAAAAGTATAGAGCCATGTCTATGTCTTTCGCCTAAAAGTCTGTAGTAACGCACCTGTCTTTGTCATCTAGTGCTGCTATAACAAAAGTACCACAAGTGGATAGCTTTAACAAAGAGAATTTATTCTCTCACTGTCTAGTAGGCTACAAGCCCAAATTCAGGGTGGCTATCTGTCTCTGTTAGCTCTGGAGAAAGGTCCTTGTCATCACTCTTTCCTTGGTCTTGGAGCTTCTCAGTGCGGGAATCTCAGGTCAATTGCTTCCCTTTCCTTTTATCTCTTGTAAGGTAAAAGGTGGTGCAGGCCACACGCCGGGGAAACTCCGTTTACACTGGATCATAGTAAGGGTGTTAAAATCCCACCCTAATCCTCTTTAATGTAAAATTACAATCAAAAGTGGAGGACAATTACACAATACTGGGAATCATGGCCCAGACAAATTGATATATACCTTTTGGAGGGGACATAATTCCATCCATGACAGCACCTTTCCAGCCATGTCTGAGGGCATCCTTCTTCCCACAGCCCACCCAGCCATAAGTGGTGTTGATTTTTAAATTGTGCCAGTTTCACTGGGATTTTGACTGACATTTTCTTAACTATCAGTGTTTTTGAAAATTTGATTATTTTTATTGGGGATTTGGATATTTTCTGAATGGTCGGTAATTGCTCATTACCGACAGTTCTGATGAGGGCCACAATACATAGATGCTGAAAAAGTGGGAGAAAAATGAAGAACAGAGCTCAGATTATTAAAAAGTCCAGACTTACCGGACCAGCTGAGACTATATATATACTTATAATACAAGCCATCCCTGAGATACTCTTTAAACCTTGTACTGAAACTATTCCCTGAGTTCATCTTTTATCGAAATAGCAGACTGGCACACAAAATAAAGGGTATTATCCATCAGTATGGCACTCCATTAAAAAACCATTATGTGCAGCCAAGATGTCAACCATTACTCTAAAGCAAAGATGAGATGATAAGGGGGCAGGGAAACTAGAGTACTGGAAATGGAACAACCGGAACACAATTAAAGACACTGTTGACACGCTGTGAAAGATCTGAATGATTTTTGTAGAAATTGTCAGATGGGAACCTAATTTGCTGCGTAAAGTTTCACCAAAAACATAATAAAATATTATTAAAAAAAATCATTGCTCATTTTCCAAGTGCCAAATTTTTGTGTCTCCTTCATCTAAAGTAGGAATAGTTATTAGTCCTTTGTCATCTATGTTTCAAATTTTTAAATCTTTTGCTTGTTTATCTCTTCTTTTTTCTTTCTTTTTTTTTTTTGCAAGCTATTTTCCTCTCTTCAATAATTGAAATGTTTTATGCTCAATTACATCTACCTTTTCTCTTATAATTTCTGGATTTCCTATATAAGTTAAGAAAATCTTACATGTAACTTCCTAATTTTCTGTTAAGATTGTTGTTGATTTATACATTAAATTTGTAATTCAATGCGGTATTTTCGCACACTTTTCTATAAGGACAATCAGTTGAGTCAGCACCATTTATTATGAATTTTCTATTTTGTTCCACTGGTGTATTTCTCAGTTTCTAGTATAAACCCTGGTGGCGCAGTGGTTAAGAGCTATGGCTGCTAACCAAAAGGTTGGCAGTTCAAGTCCACCAGGCGCTCCTTGGAAACTATGGGGCAGTTCTACCCTGTCGTATAGGGTCACTATGAGTCAGAATCGACTCGACAGCATGGGTTTGGTTTTTTGGTTTAGTATAATGTATTAATTTGTTCTATTATTCAATGAAAGAAGGCTGCACTTACTATCCTTTTTCATATTTCAATTGTCTGTTCTTTGGTATAAGGAGCCCTGGTGGTGCAATGGTTAAGCACTTGGCTGCTAACCGAGAGGTTGGCGGGTCGAACGCACCCAGCAGCTCTACAGGAGAAAGACCTGGGAATCTGCTTCTGGAAAAATTACAGCCCCCTTCCTTCCCCCTCAGAAAAAACCCTAAGTGGCAGTTCTACTCTGTATTCAGTTCAACAGACAACTATTTTGATATTCCAATGGGAATCACATTATATATATATCTTAGTTTTGAAACACTTGACTTATTTTACAAGTCTTCACGTTTGGGAGAACAGGCATATTTTTTGCATTCAATCGGGTTTTGTTTTATTTACTTCAGTAGATTATTTTCTTCATATAGGTTCCTTACCGTTTCTATCAAAACATTTCCCTAAGTATCTTATTGTTTTTGACACTATTTGGTACAATCAAATAGCAGAGAAAAAAGAATGGTCTATCCTTCCCATTTCCATTTTTTCGCGTGCTTATTTCTGGTCAGAAATATAGAACTGATTTTGGTATATTTGTCCTATATCCTGCCACTTTATCAGCAATTTTATATTCGTCCTCTAGGTTTGCAATTATATCAGCATTAAAAAAGTTTTAAAATCTTTTAATAGTTACCCTCGTTATTTAAAATTTCTGGCTTATTCTTTCACCGTCAAAACTATATTCTGGGATAGAAGTAATTATAGCTATCTTTGTTTAGTTGCAAATTTTATCAAAACGAATGGACTGTTTTGTAGTCTATCCCACATCTGTTAAGTTTTGGGATAATTCGTTGTGCACCAGTAGATAACAAACACGTTGACCTTGCCGACCATGATTGCATTTAGCTTCGTGGGCAAGTTGGGGAGAGTTTCGTCTTCATCTATTCTTTGATGGATCCTGTCTAAGGCCAAAATTAACTGTTCTTTGCATGTTTCATGAAATCTGCTGAGAGCCAACCAGGCCTGTAATTTTCTTTGCAGGAAGATTTTTAACTCTAATCCCTTTTCGACTCAACGGCAAGTAGCGACAACAACAATCCATTTTGCTTCATGGAATCTTCTGGCAATAATTTATTAGAGAAGTTTCCAATGTGTGCTCTAGGCTGCTGGAAAGCCATCTTTAAAAATTATGTGGATATTCACTCTTTTCAGCCTTATCCAAACCCATTAATCAATCCCAGATTCTCCCCATTTCCACAAAGGTCCTTTCCTGCATCCACTCCTGGTACCAGTTCCCTCCTCTCAGACTTTGTATTTTCTGAAAAGAAATGAACAGTGTGCCACCCAAGCAGTTTCGTGCCCACAGACTCCTGAGTCCAAAATAGGGAGGATACTGTCTTCAAATATTCTTTTATTTTCTATTTTTGTCTGTACTTAATTTCTTTTTCATACCGTATCGTAATTGTTTTAAAGTTGTGTTTTTATGTCTGGGTCTGAAACCCAGCTGGGATTCCCTTTGTGTGTGGTATGTTGTGGTGTCCAGTTGCATGTGGGCATCAAAAGGACACATTTTTCAGGAGGGTGGGGATGGGGAGGGTGCTGACACATTGCGGGGATTGCAACCAATGTCGGGGAAAATTTTTGTATGAATTGCTGAATGGCAAACTAATTTACTATGTAAATTTTCACCTAAAGCACAAAAATGTTATACACACACACACACACGCACGCACGCACATTGTGAAACTAAAAGGCAGGGAGAGGCAGTTGGGGCGGTTGGGCCAACCACAGTGGGTGCTGCGCGCGGGGAGAGGAGCACTCCAGGGCGTCACGGAGTCCTGCGCCCAGCAGGGCTGGCAGAAGACCAGAGCCTGGGTCCAGTGCCTCTGGCGAAGGGCCAGCTCCCCTCATACCTGCCTGCCAGCCAGGCTCCAGCCCCTGCCCTCATCCCTCTGGGTCTCCCCCACCAGTCTCCTCATTGCTACCACTAAAATTTAGGGGGAGGCCAACGCCACCCAGAGGGTGGCGCAGAACCTGGACTTCAGGAGCTCCACGTGCACCGCCGGGCCCGCAGCACTTCCGCTGCGAATCGGTCAGCTGTCGGGTATCCCTAGGACGCTGGGCACGGGTGAGTGAGTTGCGATCACACATGGGCTTCTAAATCCGTCCATGGGAAACCCCGGGGGGTGCACTTCCAGGAGGAAAAGGCCAGGCCAAAGAGGCCACCCTGTCAGGTGGACCCTCTCTCCAGTCAGGACTCACCACCTGCACCACACTGGGAAGAGTCCTCCCAAGGGCTCACCCCTAGATTGAAGGCCACGATCAGACTTTGGGGATCCCCAGGCTCCCAGAGCTGCAGCACCGCACGGGGAGGGTGAAGTGGTGCTTACCGGCCAAGCCCTGGCAGCAGTTCCTCTTGCATGTGACCCCTTTGTCAGCCTGAATTTCTTGCACTGTTTTTCCACCAGCCTGGCATTCCGCAACAGAAGCTGCAGGGAGAGTTGCTTCATGAAGCTGCTTTGCACTGAGGTCCTGAGCCTGTGCACTCCCAGGACGAGGTCCCATGATTTTAGTTGGATGGTTTCTTTCCAATGACATGTTTTCCTAGATTTTCTTCTCAGCCCTATCTAGTTCTTTCTTCTTTTCCTCCCACCTCCATTTTGTTGGCTCCTATGACATCTATCAGTTCTTTTGCCCCCACCCTCCCATGACTCTGCCACTGTAGACCCCACCCTGGAAGACCCCCATGGAAGGTGCTAGAGAGTGGTTCATGGGCCCCTAGCTGCTCAGCAATTTGGGGAGAGGGTATCTAGGGATCTACACTTCTAAGAAGCTCTTCAGGTAATTCTGGTCCTGTTGCAATGGAAGGCTTTATTTTAGAGGTCAGCTGTGAGCAGGCCCCTACTGAGAATGGCTGTGGCAGGTTTCCCACACACCCCTCTGCTTTGCTCAGTCTAGGGGGAGACAGAAGAAGATTGCAGAGCTGAGCTGCAAGGATTTCCTGCAGCAAAGCCTGCCCTGGTGTGGGCTGGGGAATTTGTTTCCCCAATTCTCATCACTAGTGGTGAGCAGACCGTTCTCTGCTCAGACTAAAGAAGAGTTAACAAAATGAGCTTGAAACAATAAATGCCTGCTTGGAGCCCTAGTTGCTAAAAAAAAAAAGGGGGGGGGAGTGAAACAAGAATCCAAAGGACGTGAAATGAGCCTCCTCTTTTGACACCCTGCCTGGTCCCTAACTTTCTCATCTTCCACCTCCCAAGACTGTACAAACTGAGTTCAGATCCTGGAATAAAGATCCCCAGGAATATTGCTGCTTTCGTCCCCCCGTGAGGGTTTCCCGAGTGCTGGCTGGAATAAGGTCTGAGAATCCTCCAGGGGCTGCCCAGGCCTGTGTACTAGACATTCAACACACCGAGATTCAGAACCACTTCAGTTTTCCAACACTCGGGCTTGACACCAGGGACCTGACCCTGAGGAAGCTGAGATTTTCTGAAGTCAATACTCCTACCCACTCCTCAGGTTCTCCCCATCTGAGCCTCGGGATCAGTCAGGCCTCATGTCCTCTCAGCAGTGTTTCTGCTAAAGGACAACAGAGGGTACTGTAAGGAGCACTGGTGGCACAGTGGTTAAAGTGCTCAGCGGCTAGCCAAAAGTTTGGTGGTTCAAACCTGCCAGCCACTCCACGGGAGAAGAGGTGGCAGTCTGCTTCTGTGAAGATTTACAGCCTTGGAAACCCTGTGGGGCAGTTCTACTGTGTCGTATAGGGTGTCTATGAGTTGGAATCGACTTAATTGCAGTAGGTTTGGGTTTTTAAGGGCACTGTGGGTTTGTGCTCTATAACTTGAGCACCTGCCCCCTCTGAAAGGTGCAAGGAGCTACTGAAAGGACACCATCATAACTGGCAGAAGCCACAGCCCATGGTGCTGAGGGAAAGCTGGGAGGGAGAGAGAGGTGGGTGAGTTAGAAAGGCCCGGTCTGTAGGCAGCCAGGGGCCAGGGTGACCTGAAGCCAGAAAGCTGACTGAAGACAAAAAGCTTCAAACCTGCCCCTCCTGAGTCTGTTTCTTCTTTCAAAGCCTTTTCAAAGTCTTTCGCTGCTCTCATTGGCTAGGCCTGAAAGGCCGTTGCTTTAACATGAAGGAGCCTCCAAAGCCTCTTGGGGCAAAGGATGGCCCAGGAGGCCCTGCCCACCACAGTCCGTCCTTCCTGCAAGTCCGAGGGCCAGTAGTTTCAGCCTTCCAGCTCCTCCACCGATCTAATGACTTGAAACAGGATTTCACTGAAGCTCAAACATAACATAGACTGGAAATACTCCTGGGTTCTCTTCTCACAGCAGCTGATCGCCTGGTTCCTAGTTTTATTAGAAAAGTTAGATAAGGGACGAGAAGAGGAGATTGTGGAATGCCTGACATCTTAGCGCCAGTTTTTTTTTTTCTTGAGGAGAAAAGAAGGCGGCATTTACTGTGTCCTTTTTTTTTCCTTGAGTCTCACAAAATTCTCACAAAGACCCTCTCAGTTAAGGACTGTTGGGAAGTGCCTTGCTTTTCTTTTAAACTTTGTCCTGAGGTGCTTTGATTATGGAGCACATATGAAGAATTTTCCCCTCAGGGAAGCATTCTAATTCTTACCTAGACTGTAAGCAGAATGAGGACATATTAAGTGCTAAGCTTGGTACATAAGGGAGTGGGGACCCCTCAAAGCAGGCCTGTGGAGAGGTTCATTCACGATTCCCTGGGAGGCACACCCGTTGCTCCAGACATCTTTGAAATGCCTCCCTGGGGAAGGCCTTCGGGGCTGGTTCCTGGCCACGTGGGAATTCAGTCCCGTTTTTCTGTTAACACTGCTCATTTGGGGTCCAAAATGATATTGCCCAATGTCTCATTTCCAAGGCCTCTGCTGTGAGTGTGACTAAGAGACAATATGGGAATTCTTAGAAGAAAATCCTGCAAGAAAGTCACTTCTTAAATTCAGTATTTTTCAAACCAATGAAGTCTTCATTCTTACTGAAAAAGGAGGGAAAAAAATGCCACAAACTCGGGGGGGGGCGGGCGGGGATATTTGCAATGAACGTAACTACGTAAGGATAGGCATTCAGAATATGTTAAGATCTCTCTCAGTGAATAGAGAAAAAGCAAAAACCCAATGGAGAAGAGTCACTAGAAGGCAGATTATAGCAGAGGCACCTAAAATGGCCTATAAACCTGAGCTCCTCAGAAGTAATCAGGGATCATCACAGAGACCACACAGAATAGTCCTTCCCACACAGGGAGCAGTCCAGGGCCAGGCCCCTGAATGAACGTGTTATGAAGCTATCACTGAGAAAAGAGGATCAGTCTATACCACCACTGGGGCCCACTCGTCATCCTGCATGCCTTTGACCAGAATACCTAGGTTCTGCTTCTGGTTAAATAAAAAAAACAGGTGACCTTATAGGGTGGGGTTTATTTCCCTTAGCCCAGCTTCTCAAAACGGGTGTCTGCTGCCCAAGAGGAGAAAATCAGAGGGAAAACCCATGCAGTGCGCAGATGGGCAGATGACCTATTTCCCTGGGGCCAGCCCTGAAATCCTATAGCCCATTTCAAGGTGGCACAGCATGGCCATATTGAGAGGGAAATCTCCATGGTTCCCTGAGATGAGCTCACAGCTCTGCCCATGCCCTGGCCCATTCCAGCACCACCTCTGGCCCCCAGAATCTAGGATTTAGATGTGACTAATTAGCTCACCATTTAAAATTCATTGCTCAAAATCCATTTCCTTATTAAGGGTTACCCTGACCACCCTTTTAAAATTGCAACCAGAAAATCTCTTCCCTCCCATTCACACTCACATGCTCCCTAGCCCTGCCCTATTTTATTACTAGCACTTATCACCTTTAACTGTCTTAGTCATCTAGTGCTGCTGTAACAGAAATACCACAAGCTGATGGCTTTAACAAAGGGAAATTTATTTTCTCATACCCTAGTAGGCTAAAAGTCCAAAATCAGAGCACCAGCTCCAGTGGAAGTCTTTCTCTCTCTGTCATCTCTGGAGGAAGGTCCTTGTTACCAATCTATCCCTGGACTAGGAGCTTCTCTGTGCAGGAACCCCAGCACTGCTTTCTTAGTGTTATGAGATCTCCAACTCTCTGCTTACTTCTCTTTCATTTTATCTCTTGAAAAGAAAAGGTGGTGTAGGCCATACCCCGGAGAAACTCCCTTTACATTGGATCAGGGATGTGACCTTAGTAAGGGGGTTACAATCCCACCCTAATCCTCTTTAACATAAAATTACAATCACAAAATGAAGGGCAAGCACACAATACTAGGAATTATGGCCTAACCAAGTTGAGACATATTTTGGGAAGACACAGTTTGATCCATGACATTCCACCCTTTGCCCCCCAACCAAATGCATGTCCTTGCTACATGTAAGACGCATTTACTCCATCATATCACAGCAAAAGTCTTAAATCAACTCCTAGTCTAAAATCCAAACATTCCTCTTCATCTGTGAAATCTAGAATATAAGTTTTCTGTTTTCAAATGCAGTGGCAGGACAAGTGCAAGCTGTACATTTCCATTACAAATGGAGAAACTGGAAGAATAGAAGGGATAACAAGCACCAAGCAAGTTAACAGAACCCATTACATTAGCCCTAAAGGCTTTGCAAATAATCCTCTGTTTTTGAGACCATTTACACAATGGCCCAGCCCTCTGAACTCTAGGTATTGGCCACACTCTCCGGATTCTGAGCGGAGGCCCCAGGGCCCTGGGCTTCACCTCTGCCTTCCTGACCCACTGGGATGGCAACTCTGCTCCCTTGACTTTAGTCATAGCATTCTCCTGGTCCATCTTAGTGGCGACTCAACCCTTAGAAACACCAGAAGCCATGGCTCCACTTTGAAATCCCAAAGGTCAAGGCTATACCTTTTGAGACTAAGGCAGCTCAACTTCCGGTGTTCCTTGTCTCTTTAAACTCTGCTTTTTGGCTTCTTGGCCCTCTGGCCTTATGACCACATCTGTCCTATTGGGGCAAGTGTTCCAAAGCTCAGTAGCTCCCCAAATTAGTGCCTGGAGGCACCCCACTCTGCTAGGAAGCCTCCAGCACACAGGCACTCAGCTCTCTCACTCCTTGGGTCGACTTCAGCACTGCCTGGCCCTGGTTTCCTGGGTGTGCTGCTCCTGGCTCCCTGCTGCTGCTAGTCCTCTGCTGCTGTTTCTCACCATCTGTACCTTCTCTGGTGTTACCAGTTCTCCTCACTTCCTTCTGAGTCTGTCCATTCACAGTTTCAAAACCACTTCCACATTTTAAGTGTCTGTTAGAGCAGCACCACATTCTCTCAGTATCAAATTCTTTCTTAGTCATCTAGTGGTGCTACAACAGAAATACCACAAGAGGATGGCTTTAACAAAGACAAATTTATTTTCTCACAGTCTAGTAGTCTGGTGGTCCAAATTCACAGTGTCAGCTCCAGGGGAAGGCTTTCTCTATCAGTTTTGGAGGAAGTCTTTGTCACCTTCACTAATTGTGCCCTATTTTATTACTAGCACTTATCACCTTTAACATAATAAATATTTCCTAGTTTATTACATTTATTATCTATTGTCTCTCCACTGGACTATAAGCTTAGTGAGGACAGGAATTTTTGTGTGCTTTATGCATTGATATATCCCCCAATCATAGATAGAACACTTTCTAGTGTAGTATGTTTTAGGTAGTTCAATATTTGTGGAATGGGTGCATGAATCCAAAGAAAGACAGCTCGAACAGGGAAACTCTCTCCTGTCTCTTCTCCCAATAATGGAGGCACAACTGTCACATCTCTGGTGTCTCCAGGGCTTTCCATGCCTCTCATTTGCACCCAAAGCTGTAGACTGGGATTTCCTAACTACTCTTTATGCTGGAGACATGCACGTGAAACGCTCCATGTCCCCCTCCCACCACTGAGATTCAGGTTGACACCCCTCACCCAGGCCCAACCAACATCCCCTCTTTTTTGCTCTTTTGGGCACTCGCTGCATCTGATCTTCCGATGTCAGCAAGGGTCAGAGAGCCCCATGGAAAGAAAGAAAGGCCCCCCCATGTCAAATCTGTGCCCCAAGACAGACATCAAACCCATCAGAAAATACCAAGCCCACAGATCTTCTCATCAAATTTGTCTCAGAGGTGTCTCCTATGGAAGAATTCAGAGCTGATCATAGGTCATGGAGCCTCACCAGGTCTAGAAGGAGGGAGTCACAAGTTGGGCCTGCATGTATTGAGGTCAACACTCACACCCGTGCTTATGATAGAAGTAGACTCGGCCACTTTTGACTTCATCAATCCCTATTACTCTCCTTTGTACCTTGGTGGGCTGAGCACAGTAAGGAGCTTCTGGGAAGCCAGCCATGGCTCTGGCTACTGCTCTGATATCCCGGTTGGGTTTGGGAATGAAGGATGGTTGCTCTAGGTACCTTTGATCCCCACCCCTCTCAGAGGTATGGCCAGTTTAATTGAAGTAGATGTTTCCTCTTTATTCCCTGAATCTTCTCGTATCTGAATTCTTCATTTGGATATTCTAGGACCTCTCTCCTCAGACTGGGATCCAGGGACCAGCAGCACTGGTAGCACCTGGAACCTTGATGGAAATGTAGACTCTTGGGCCTCAACCCAGACCTCCTGACTCAGACTCATCATTTTAACACGATCCTTAGGTGATCTGGGTGCACAATGAAGTTTGGGAAGGACCATGACTGACCTGGATCTCAGAGAAATCAAATACAATGCATGTGAGTTCTTGGGCCCATTACAAAATGGATTGTCATCCCTGAGGTCTGGTTTGGCCCCATCTTTCTGTCAGTAAGTGAGATCTCTTTGGTTCCTTCTCAGGAGATAAGCCTTCCCAGCCTTCTAGTTGAGGTCTTAGAGAGAAGTACTTAGTACCAAAGGACATGAAAAATAAACTTGAAAGAAAAATGTGTTCATTTCCAGGAGAAAAACTCAGTGCAAAGTGTTGCATTTATACTTGGTATATTTTCAAACTCAGAGGAATTCACAGTTTAAATAATTCTCTTAAAACATTTTTTGTTAATTGACTGCTGAATTAATGTCTACCACGGGGACATGGAAACAACACTGATTTGCTCAACCTTGATAATGTGAATTTATCATATTATTTCAGGAAGAAAATGCACGTTTCTTCATGAACGTGTAATTTAAATAGGGAATCTGCAGAGTTTTATAACTGTTTAATGGTTTAAGCAAGGATAATGAGATCAACTTAACAGATTCTTAGTGTGAATTCCCTTGGATTCACTTGTCGGAAAAGACAGGCAGAGGAGAGTTAAAACATATAGAAACAGTATGCTTCAAAAGCATTGATGATATGTCTTTTCATTTCTGTAGAGTTGTATGTGACTGTTGATAGTGTGTACTGCCCTGGTGGCACAGTGGCTAAAAGCTCGCTTGCTAACCAAAAGATTGGTGGTTCAAATCCACCAGCTGCTCCTTAGAAATCCCATGGGCAGCTCTACTCTGTTCTATAGGGTTGCTATGAGTCGGAATCAACTTGCTGGCAGTGAGTTTGGGTTTTTTGTTTTTTTGGTATGTTCCCATTTATATATGAGTTAAAAGTTAGAAGAACCAAAAAGATAGTGTTACTGCCATGGCTACTGACTTACGGGAACCAAGATAAATTGTCAAGTGAAGAATGGTGCAGAGAAACATGTGGGTAGAGTGTGACCTAATCTCCAGAAAAGCAAACAAACCATAAAGCTACATGTGTACCTGTGACTATGCATATGTGTTCCAGCAAGCAGGAATGTGTGAAGAGGTACACATGTGTCTTTGAACATGGACACCTTGGAGAAGCAGGTAAAATTTACACATGTGGGGATGACTCTTATTATAATTCTTATAAAAATCTGACTTGTTAAATGTGTTATAATAAGAATACAAGAGTTTTCAAAGTAAAAAAAATCATAGAAATATATATATGTATATATTTAAAACAGTTTTATTGGCTGTTATTTTATATAGGCAAAACACTGTCATCAATACTGGATTCAGAGACTTTCACCACTGGGTGAAGAGCAAACTCAGATATGGAACAAAGGTCTCAGCAAATTTCTTGCTTGTTCTTGGAGCTAATGACCTCTTCTGGTCTCTATACCTGGAAATGGCCAAAAAGAGTTCTGTCAGGATTAATGCAGTCATTGTTCAAACATCCACTGCATGTACATGTCTTCGGGGTAAGGAAGAATGCTGGACACCATGTGCAATTCATTAAGTAACAAGTGGACCATTAGACAGTTCTTTCTCTGATGTCCCACTACCACGTTCCTCCCCTTGTTGCTCTACTGGAAAACCCACGGTATACATTGTAGGCCTTTTTTCAGGACTCAACATAGAGGAAGTTAACTGGAAAGATACATCTTTTAAAGATAAAGAAGATTTTGTCCACAAGGTCTTTAGACAGGTGGACCTCCCAGGCAGCCTCTGCATAGGATGGGAATGCAAGACCCCTCTCACTCAGTATCTCTGAGCATTTCAGTCTTTCTGTTTCTTTATCAGGAGACTGCAGAATTTACCCACTTCAGAACCCTTGCTGCCATCAACCCCAACCAGTCCCATATAGGACCCCTCACTTCCACTCTGAGAAATAAAAGTAGGACAGCCTGCAGGTGGAGGTGCCTGACCTGGAGTCCCTGTCTATCCTTCCTTACCCCTGAGGGCTTCCCTGTGCCAACTGGGGTTTCATTTCCCAGGGTGGACATACCTCTGGCACTTCCAGGGCTTCCCAGGCCCTGGAGCTTGATATTGAGGATGGGACTTGGGCTTTTCTGGGCCTGCAGAGCCTGGGCCTCAAGCTGCCCCTTCCTACCCTCAACCTTTGGTTATCTGTACTCTGGCTGTCTTTACCAGGTTTAGGAGGCCTTGCCTTCTCTTTTGCTCCTTTCATCTCAGTCAGGCTTTTCTCTTCCAGTTCTCTGATCTCAGGGCAGTTCAGGCTAGACCACAGAAAAGAGAAAGATGAAACAAGTGTCATTGATTATGTGTGGAGGCTGCTGGGAAAGGAATTGACTGTCATTGGCTTAGGGCTTTATGCCCACTGCTCACCTGCAGGCAGGTTTCCCCACAGCCTACTGTCTCATTGGCTCCTTCTGCCACAAAGAACTTGGTGATGCCCCCTTCACCATCACACTTCCCTTAGAGCTGTCATTACAGAGGCTCCCTCTCAGTCTCCCAAGTCCCACTGAAATCCCATTTCACTTTCCCTACTAATGCTGTGCTCATCCTCAAGGCCTCAAGAGCTCACCATCCAGATGAGGCCTGTCCTTTCCTCTCCAAGAGAGCCTCTGAGCAGACCTGGTGTCTATGGTCAGCTGTCCTGAGGTTTCTTCCATCCAGTTCCCCCTCCGGCTGGAGCTCTCCATGCAGTTAAGGGGGTGGAGTGGGGTGGGGAGGAAGGCACATGTGAGGGTTTTACAGGTGAAGTGGGTGAAAGGAGCCTGAAAGGACGTCTTTCCAGAAGGGCCCACATTTTGAGGCCATGCCTGTACCCTCTGTAGCCAGGTCTCCCACATCTGCAGCAGCACCAGTAGATGCTGTAGTCTCTCCAGCCCCTGTCTCTGCTCCTCTAGATGCTCCTGAAGGTGCCCGGCTCTTCTTGCCAGGACTCCAGGATGCTGACTGAGGCTTAGGTATTGTGTAGACTGGAAGCAGAGCCGATGGGGCTGTCTTTGAGAACTTGGCCTCAAGACTGGGGGCATCTTGCCTACGGAGGCAGGGGATGTTTTGGTCTGCCGGACCACGGCTACCCCCTTAACTGTACACACTTGGGTGAAGTACACATGCTTGACTCATGGCTTCTCTGGAGTAGCTTGATGAGTGAGATATCTGTTCAGAGGAAGCTGAGAAAGAAGACCTCTCTGATTCTTAAGGAGTCTTCCTGGACCTGAAGCTTACGTTTTTTGCTTCCGATATTCTAGCTTGAGTGGCACTTTCCTCTTGGGTTGAGACTTCTGATAATAAAGAGTTAACTTACATGAACCCTCTGGGCACTGAGTTCTCAACTGTGACCCAAGACCCTGGTTTCAGGTGTCCCTGGGAGCCTCTCCATCATCACTGTCCTCCACCTCTGCAGGACCTGTGGTTTCTTCCTTTTTCCCTGGGGACCTTCCATCTTTGGGGAACATCACTGTGGGAGACCAAGTCTCCTCTGGGAAATCTTTTGTGATATTAGCACTTCATAACAGAAGTCTATAGTCTTTCAAAGGACTATAATACACTGATAATTTCTATTGCAAAGAGAGGGTCTCCACATTAATTTTTTTGGCATTTGTTGAATGCCAAATGAAATTGTTCCTTTGGAACTTGAAAATGACCTCATTTGCCTGATCTTTCATAATCACACATGACTTCTCTGAGAGACATTTTCTATGAAAGTGATTTTCATAACAGATTTAGAGTGTAAACAGTGAAACAGGAGAAATTGTCATCACTTTTTAAACTTTTTTCAGCCTTCTTTCAAGGGAAGGGTATTTATAGGAGGAAGCATACTTAGAAAAATTTGTATTTTATATGCATATAAAGCTTCTCCTTGTATCCTTAACCAACCCAGGGTAGAAGGTTAAAATTGCCCTTTTCTGAACAGAAGGCCCTTACCATGCTGCTATGAGAAGCACTCCTTCAGGGTGATGCAGAAACAGATGTCCATTTCTGAGAGTTTTGATGCCACAAACCTCAGGTGGGCAACATACAAGAACCTCACCTGAGTGTGTCTGGGTGTGCTGTAATGTCAGCCTAACGGTCTGTGCACATTTCTGAATATGAAGGAAGGATTGGTGAGTTAACGAAGAAATGAATGGAAGCAGTTTGGGAGGGGAGTGAAAGCTCCAGGGACAGACAGAAGATGGGATGGGGGACTTGTCAAGAGGGTGTCAGAAAACCAGGAAGGAGCAGGAAGCACGGCCAGGGGAGGGCAGCATAGGCTAGGGGGCAGCAGAGATAATGGTAGTGGGGAGAGCAACAAAACTGGCCTGTGATACAGTGGGAAATTAGTAATCCTAGATGAAGCTCAGGTTAAGTCAAGTAGGAATGTAAAAAATTCTATCCTGTAGCTATCTTTGCTGTGAGGGATTTAGGTCCTTGGGGAGAGATGGGGAGGAGACATAGGAGGAAAAGGCGCGTTCCTGGGTCTAGGGAAGGAGTCTGAAAGACCTTCTTCTGCCCTAACAGGCTGGGGCTGCATGGTTCACAATGATGTAGGCCCTGTGCTTCTTCACACCACCCACTCCTAGAACCTCCTGAAAATTTTCTTAGTTCTTCACATAGTATGTTCATTCCATCTCATTAGAAAATATAATAATGCAATACACTTTTCCCTCACCACCCTTTCCTCAGTCCTACATTCTCTGTCCCAGTTGTACACTGGCTTCCTTCCTTTCCATCAGGTTTAAAGGCCAGAACAATTGAGTATTATTTCTGCACTTATTCCAGAAATTTCTCAGAATCCTAAGTTTGATCATTGATTTATTCCTGCATTTCCCATTGACATTACAAACTTTGGTGAATTATCTACTAAATGACAGGAAATGCTTTCTTAGGTCAATCCTCCTTATGACCCTATCTGTTCACCTCAAATCCTTCATCTTCTCCTGTCATAGCTCTGATTTCTGTGGAAATCAGATCCCCTAGTTCCCTAGCTCTCACCCATCTGGGAGATTTTTCCTCTCACCCTTATTTAGAGTCTTAGAGAAAGGCCTCTTCTTTGTTTATCACTGATTCATCCTGTCTGGGTGAAGACATCCAAAAATAATGGTACTCTGAAGGATCTCTATCCCTCCTCCCAGTTACTGATGATATCTGAATCTTTCATGACTTGGAGACTCTGATGTAGTCCTGAATTTCCTGGATTTGCTATCTAAAAACACTCTCCTGCAGGAGACCTCAGATCGGCACCCTCTCCAAAGAGCAGTTGACATCTGAGCGAGCACCAAGACTTCCATAGCCCTTGTGTGACATCATTGTTGACACTGCTCGGTTCTATGGGCCCAGTTTGAAGCAAAGCTGGGCAGCAAGGAAAATATGGCAACTGTTGAAGTAGGGGCTTGGGGGCTGGGAGGAGGGAGATTATATATTAAAAATAAATTAAAACTTCTCTCTGCACTCAAAGAGGTTACCATCCCTTGGGAGGGAGAGAGAGCATACAGGGAATGAAAATAGTGTGATAGGCAGTTGCTTCCACCAAATCCTCTCATTTAACTCAGTTTGAATCGTCTCTCCAGCCCTGGTCATACAACATCCACTCTGCACCCTTTTCAGGTCTCCTTAGCCTCTGAGGCTTCACACAGGCTCTTCACTCTGACTAGGAGATGTTGTCCCCCTTCCCATCTCCTGGCCTACTCTCCCTGGTGAAGTATGTGGTGAAGAGAACTGACCCTGTTGGAACAGGTTAGGCTTATGGCCTCACCAAAAAGCCCTAAGACTCAGGACTTTCATGCAGCCAGAATAGGAGGTTTAGGAGTTGACTTGGGAAAGCCCATGACCTCTGCTTCTTCCAGACTCTATTTTTGTTTTGGATGCCATTTAGAAAAAGATCCTGGAAATGGGGAGATCTATTATGGAAGAAATTAGGAAAGTTGGGGAGGTGACGAGAGAGGTGCTGACTTCTCAGTAGAAAATAGAAATTACAACACGAAGATGCTAGGGGCTCGTTTTGTGTGACTCCCAACTGTATAGGAGGGAGGACTGGTTGGAAAACAGAACAAAAGACGATCTGTGCCTGTTGACAAATGCACCAGTGGCTTCACTCTGTCTCCTCAGAATGTTCTCATCAAGCCATCCCTCACCTCGTACTGAAGCCTCTAGAGAATTCTTGGGGTTTCCTGGATTCTGGGCCTTTGTCATCCCTTAACTATCCAACCATATTCCCAACTTGGTTCAGGCATCACTTCCTAGTTGAGATCTTCCCTGACCCTTTTCCTGGTAAATTTGTCCACTTCTTCCTCTGTACACCTTTGTATTTAAGATACCGTTTACCACCACATAAAACACAATTACATTTACTTGCCACAGATGATTTTAGGAAGGTCTACACATTCTCCCTCTCTCTGTGTCCATGCCTTCTGTGAGACTCTGGAGCGCCTTTCCTCAGCAGCAGGAGTCTTTCTGCACCCTCAGTCGAGGCTGACCTTACGGTTGCTTTGGCCATTAGGGTAGTAGTGAACCGGATACAAGGTGAGAGTTGAAAGGACTTTGCATTCAGACTTGCCCTTTTGTTGCTCTTAAAGCCTGAGAACCCATGGGAACGGACCCAGACCAGCCTGCGGGATGATGGGAGACCATTGGAGAGAGGATCCAGCAGTTTCACTGAGTTGATTTTAGATGAAATGGCTCCTAGCTGACCTGGAAGCGAATTGTAGACACATGAGGAAGGCCTGCTGCGAGTCACTGTGCTTGGCCCAGATAGGAAGATCCCCAAATTGACAACCAGAATAACTCTGAGCTTAGTAAGTGGTTGTTCTTTTAAGTGCTACATTTTGGGGTCATTTGTTACACAGCAATACACAACTGATACAACGGTTAACTTGGCTCTTTCTCTGATCAGGCAATGAGGGACCTTCTCTGAGTTATCTTATCATCAGGAGTACATGGCATAGGGTCTGACATGTAGTCAGTATACAGTGAATCTTTGTTGACTTAATGGATAAATGAATAATATGAATCATAAGTGTGAATCTGCATAAAATCCTGTGTGAAAAAAAGCATGATATTTCTTTAAATAAACTGAATTCCAGCTCAGAGCAGCCTGCTTACAAAATTGGGGGGTGGGGGGGGGGACGGGGTGGTGGATTTTCACCTTACTTATTTTTAGGTTTCCTCCTCATCCAGATATGCAATAATTCCTGGGGTCTAATGAAGGACCAAGGTTTGGAGACAGGCTTCAAAACACCCATTGCCCCAGCCTACGTGGGTGATTTCTCTAGAAGTATTGGCTCTGCTCCTTCCATTCCTAGCTGGAGCAGGAGAACCTTGGCAGGGCTGCGAACACCATGATGGGGTTTGTGTACCTATGTGCCTGCATTATCCTTTGAGGTGCTGCCGTCTACCCCAGGGCACTGTCAAGAAGCAGGGCCAACCCCTTTCCTATTTCTAGGACTCTGCTATCCGACTCTCACTCCTCCCCTGGGCTTCAGTTCACACAGTGTGATTACTCCAGTGAGCTGAGGCTTTTACAACAGGCTCTTCAGGGTCTCAAAGTTTCAGAGGTTCAACCCTGTGAGTCCAACTACCTCCTTGAAATAAGATAGAGAAGGAAGAAAAATATAGGAAAATTTTATTTTGAATTTAATGTTTCAATAAATTTTCTTGCCATGTGTTTTGAAAGTGTCCTGCCTAAAAATTCCCCGTTCTCTTACAATTTGCAAGACAGTGAAAAGGGAATGTTTGATTGTGTCATAATCTGCAGAAGATGTAAAGCACACATGGGGTCCATTCCTCCCGATGCTCACACTAGAGCACCCCACCCACTTGGAAATTTCTGCAAGTATTTCGGAGTCCCTCACACATCCACAATGAACAGCTTTCAAATTCTCCTAAGCAGGAATTATTACTGTCACAGCCTGTGACCCAATAAGCAAGGTTATGCATGGGTCCAGTTGTGCCTTCCCACTAATCTACAGCGCACAATTTCACCTGTCAACCACCACATCAAAGACGTAGTGAAACCCATGTGAAATTGCTCGCCATACATTGTTGCTGTTGTGTTGTTGTTGTTAGGTGGGTCTAATCAGTTCCAGCTCATACTGACCTTATGGACCACAGATGGAAACACTGCCCAGTCCTGCACCATCCTCACAGTTGTCACCATGTTGGAGACCACTGTTGCAGTCACTGTGTTAATCCATCTCATTGAGGAACTTCCTCTTTTTTGCTGAGCTTCTACTTTATCAAGCATGATGTCTTTGTCCAGGGACTGGTTCCTCCTGATAACATGTCCAAAGTACGTGAGACAGAGCCTCATCATCCTCGCTTCTAAGGAGCACTGTGGTCATACTTCTTCCAAAACAGATTTG
Organism: Loxodonta africana; assembly: GCF_030014295.1. Lineage (NCBI taxonomy): Eukaryota > Metazoa > Chordata > Mammalia > Proboscidea > Elephantidae > Loxodonta > Loxodonta africana. The sequence continues at coordinate 31,984 of NW_026974832.1, forward strand.
TTTCTACTTCTGGTAGCCCATGGTATATTCAATATTTTTTTGCCAACACCATAATTCGAAGGTGTCAATACTTCTTCGGCCTTCCTTATTTATTGTCCCAGCTTTTGCATGCATGTAAAAAAAAAATGCATATAAGGTGATGGAAAATACCATGGCTTGGGTCAGGCCCACCTTAGACCTCAGAGTGTCATCTTTGCTTTTGAACACTTTAAAGAACTCTTTTGCAGCCAATCTGCCCAATACAATAAGACATTTGATTTTTTTGACAGCTGCTTTCCTGGGTGTTGATTGTGGATCCAAGCAAAATGAAATCCTCTACAACTTCAGTCTTTTCTCTGTTTATCATGATGCTGCTTATTGGTTCACTTTTGATGATTTTTGTTTTCTCTATTTTCACCATACTTATTCAATCTGTACGCTGACCAAGTAACCTGAGAAGCCAGACTGTATAGAAGAATTTGGCATCAGGATTAGAGGAAGACTCATTAACAATCTGTGATATGCAGATGACAAGACGATGCTTACTGAAAGTGAAGAGGACTTGAAGCACTTAGTGATAAAGATCAAAAACCACAGCCTTCATTATAGACTACACCTCAACATAAAGAAAACAGAAATCCTCACAACCAGGCCAGTAAGAAACGTCAAGATAAAAGGAGAAAATATTGAACTTGTCAAGGATTTCATTTTACTTGGAGTGACAATCAAAGCAGCATTCAAGAAATCAAATGACGTGTTACTTTAGGCAAATCTGCTGCAAAAGCTTTCCTTAAAGTGTTAAAAAGCAAAGATGTCACTTTAAGGACCACGGAGTGCCTGATCCAAGCCATGGTGTTTTCAACAGCCTTATATGTGTGTGAAAGCTGGACAAGGAGTAAGGAAGACCAAAGAAGAGTTGGTGCCTTTCAATAATGGTTTTAGTGAAGAATATTTAATGTACCGTGGACTGCCAAAAGGAGAAAAAAATCTGTCTTGGAAGAAGTACAGCAAGAATGTCCTACTGAGCAGTTACATCACTCTTATAGGGTTGCTGTAAGTTGGAATCAACTCAATAACACTGGGTTTCATTTGGTTTAAGTGGCGTTCAAGGCAAAAATGTTTTATATAAATATCACAAAATACATTTCCTAAATCTAAATTGATAATTTATATTTAGGAAATGTATAAATTTTGTTGCATTTTTGATTTTATAAGAAAATAAAATTTATAACTCTTCAGGGTTATACTTTATCTATATTAATGGGGTGCCAATTATACTTTCTGAGCATTCTTTTTAGTTTATATGATTTTTCAGTTGAGTCTAATAGTGTTTCAGGTTGATTATATCATACGTAAATACCATTCGTTTTTGCTAGCTTTTCAAAGGTAAGATATTTTTAGTTCCAGTGTTGATATCAGATCTACGATTTCCAAGAAAAATGTTGAGTATTGGATCCTTAATGTTTGATTCTAACATTGATGGAAAACATTAACAGTGTTTTATTTTCCATTTAAAATATGTATGCATTTTATCGTATTACAGATTTTTTTTCTGCCTCTTCTAGACTATTAAAAAAAATTAGTATGTTTGTATTTAGTGTTCTATGGGAATTTGTATTATTTTTTACTCAAAATGTTTCTCCTCCACTGATGTGATGTCAGGGTTTTTCTCTAATCTGGAGTATTCATGGACTTCTCTCTTTCTCTAACATCTTATATACAACACTTTCTGTTGGTTGTATCTTCAGAATAGATTCCATATCTGCCCACTTCTAAATTACTCCCTTGCCAACACCCTGGGCCTGGCCGCCATTACAGCTTGCTCAGACACTGTAAGGGCCTCCTAACTGCTCTCCCAATCTTCAATTTTTCCCTCTAGAGTCTAATCAGACAACAACCAGGTGGAAGTTCTCAAAACATTACTCAGGGGACATGTCTCTCTGATCAAATCTTTTCAAAGATTTTAAATAAATCCAAGTCCTTTAGGCTGCCATGATAATCTTTTGGACATATCTCTCACCTCACTACAGAGCACCCCTCTCTCCCTTGATTTCTGCTGTGCATCCTCCTTGTTTTGTTTCATTGCCTCCAGGCCTTTGGACTGGGGTTGGTTCTCTCTCCTAGTATTTTTTTTTTTTTTTTGCATATTTTCCTGTTGGTTGTCTCTCCCCTTTCATTCAGATCTCTGCTCAGATATCACTCTTAAGAAAGGATTTTGCTGACCAACTAATTTAACCTATAAATTAACATTCTACTTCAATGCCTTGCTCATTTTGTAAGCATTAGCATTACTTTGAATTTTACTGTATCTCTATTTGTATATGCATTTTTTGTGTATTTCTACATTGGAATGTAAGTTTCTGATGGGCAGAGAATTTGTCTGATGGTTTACTTCCATTTCTATGGGACCTGAAACAGCAGTTGACAAACAATATGCACTTACTTAATATTTTTTAATGAATGGATTATTGTACTGGTCCTATTGTAGGACCATCTTAGGAATTTTGTGATTACAAATATATGTTTAAAATACAGTATCTTTTTATTTACTGATAGCACACATTTTCTGGGATTTTATTTATGATATTAAATAATATGCATAAGTGAGACTTGTCCAACTTTATATTTTTGTTCTCTTTGTTATCAAATGTTTCAGTGATAATGCCATAAATATTCATGATATATTGATAACAATTAAGTAGCAACGACAATATACCAAGCAGTGTTCTACACATTTTGTTTATAATAAGTCACTTAACTTTCACAGGGAGTCCCTAGTTGCACAAATTATTAAGCTCTTTGCTGTTAACCAAAATATTTGTGGTTTCAATCTGCCCAGAGGCACCTCAGAAGAAAGACCTAGTGATCTACCTCCAAAAGGTCACAGCAATTGAAAGCCCTACAGAGTACAGTTCTGCTCTGACAGACATGGGTTTGCCATGAGATGAAATTAGTTGGATGGCAACTAGTTAATCCTCACAACGTCAAGACCTATTACTTCTATTGAATCTGTTACTGTTATTACTGCCATTGTACAGATGACAAAGTTGAGGCTCACAGAGATTAAGTAACTTGTTCTTGGTCATGCAACTAGAATTTGTATGATTATTATTAATCACAGGGTTTTGTTCTATTTTATATTCTCCATTGTCTAAACAGAAGCATAGCAAAAGGGGGGCAGAGGAGGGCACATGCACCAGGGTCCAAGTCCAAGGGTGCAGCAGACAAGGTACAGAATGCTTTTAGGCGCCACAAATATGAAAGCCAGACAAGAGGGGGAGACATTTCTGCTGACTCATCAACATCTATTCGTCTTGAAATTTGGGATAGGGAAAGGCTGAACTTAGAGATTGGCCCTGGAAACTCCTTACCCTCACTATGCCCTGTGTCTGAAATTTATTACAAAGTATAAGAATTGCAAGTTTCTTGCTATTTTGATAAAAGTAACATAAAAATTATATGACAGTGATTTGCTTTGGATTTTAATGGTTCAGTAGCTTTCTAGTTTAGGTATTTTCTATTCAGTATTTTTTTGGTATTTTATTGATTATATTTTGTTAATGTATATCTGTGAACAGACTTACACGGGTGTATATGAACACACACATGCATGCACACACTCCTACACTCGTGAACACACATATCCACTCAAGGATTTCATGGATAAAATTATAATATTGACATGAAGGTAGACCTCAATAATTCTTGAGATATAGAAAGTTAATGGTTAAGAAGACCAAATTCCACCAATACTGTTTATATATTCTATGCAAATCTAATAAAAATCACAACAAAATTTGTAAAGAAAATGACAACCTAATTCTAAAACTTATGTAGGTATGTAAAGGCCCAATAGTAGCTAGAGTAGTACTAAAAAATAAGTAACAGCCCCTACCAGATACCTGACATTTTGTAATAAATGAACAGTGCTGTGTCCTTACCTAAATAAAGACTTCTCATTTGACTAAATCTAGTTTATGTCATTGTTTAATTTCTATCTCTATGCTTACAACTACCAAATTTATATCTCCAAATAGAATCTCTTCCCTGAAATCCATGGTTGAATATCAACTTCCAAGTTAATATCTCCATGAGGTTATATATTAAGTATTCAAAATTGACTTATTTGAAGTTTAAAGGTTGATTAGGCTCTCCAAGATATTTTCCTGCCCAATCTTCATCCTATCAATAAATGATGCCTTTATTCAACCAAAGCTTTAGTAGCATCCCTGACTCCACTGTTCTCTCAAAGAATGCATTATTCAGCATTTGCTCATTGTCTTCAGGATTTTGCTACTTTTGCTATTTTCCATACTTGATGGTTCAAGTCATCATACTTACTCACCTGTACTTTTGTAATATCTATCTAAATGGTCTTACTGTGCCCATCTTTGTACCATGTGCTTTATGGTACATGGAATAATCCATTTAAAGTATGTTAGATTTTATTAAGGTTCTATTCAATTTTACAAAAACCTGAGTTGAATGGAAAGCTCTTAAAAAACTCAAGGCCCAACTCCACCTGGCCTCCATTATTGTATGCTCCTCAATTCCTATTACATCACTGGGCTCTTTCATTGTATTACAGCTATATTTTGCTGAGGTTTCTTCTATTTTAGGGCTTTAGCCAGTTCATTTGCTTTGAGCAGTCTGCTTCTAGAAATGATAGAGAGACTTCATCCCTGAACCAGTTACTATCTTGTCCTTTTACCCTACTTTTTAAATTTTTCTTCAGATAGCAAGGCACCATCTAACTATATATATGTAATTATGTGTATCTATTTCTGTCTATCTACTACTAGAAAAAGAATTGATGCATGCAAACTCCAGCGTTGATGAAGAATGTTGAATATACCATAGACTCCCAATAGAATGAATGTTTACTCATTCAGTCTTAGAAGAAATACAACCAAAATGTACCTTAGAAATTAGGATGGTGTCTTAGTCATCTAATGCTGCTATATCAGAAATACCACAGGAGGATGGCTTTAACAACGAAAAATTTATTCTCTCACTGTCTAGTAGGCTACAAGTCCAAATTCAGGTCGTCAGCTCCAGTGGAAGGCTTTCTCTCTCTGTCTGCTCTGGAGGAATGTCCTTGTCATCAATCTTCCCTTGGTCTGGGAGCATCTCAGTGCAGGAATCTCAGACCCAAAGGACATGCTCTGCTCCAGCACTCCTTTCTTGGTGGTATGAGGCTCCCATGTCTCTCTTCTCACTTTGCTCTTTTGTATCTCAAAAGAGATTCACTTAAGACACTACCTGATCTTATACATTTCATCAACATAACTTCTGCTAATCCATCTTATTACATCATAGTGATAGGGTGTACAACACTTACGGAAACCACATCAGATCGTAAAATGATAGGCAATCATAGAATCACACAAGGTAATCATGACCTAGGCAAGTTGACAGATATTTTCGGGGGGGGACACAATTCAATCCATGACAGACGGTGAGACTTCAAATTGCTTACTTTGAACATGTCATCAGGAAAAACCAATTGCTAGAAAAAGGTACCATGTTTGGTAAAGTAGAGAGCCAACCAAAATGGGGGAAACCCTCAGTGAGACGGATTAACCCAATAGCTGCAACAATGGACTCAAAATACCAAAGATCATGAAGATGTTACAGGACATGGCAATCTTTCATTTTATTATGCATAAAGTCACCATAACTCGGAACCAACTTGATGGCAGCTAACAACAACTAGAATGCATATACTTTGACATCCTGCTTTGGTATCTGAAAAAAATATTTGTGTCCAGAAAGTATTTCTTGGATGAGTGAATGCAACTTGTGTAGATTAGATTATTAGTCACCAAATATTGACATTATTCCCCTGCTTGCCCCCACACACATAGATCTACACTGTCTCCGTGGGAGGAGTATATTTCCTGACCCACTGACACTAGTCTTGGCCATGGTACTTGGTTAATGGAATGTGGATATGAGTGTGAGTGTGGTGTTTCCCAGCCTAGTCTGTAAGAGACTTCTCCTCTGAAAGCTTGAAGTTCTACCATGAGATGAACATGCCTCAAGTGTCTGCTGCCCCTTCAACTTGTCCAAGGAAATTAAGAGATGCATGGAAACAACCTGAACTCAAAACCTAGCTGATCTGTAGAGTTGCATGAAATACTTTTTATTACATGTCACTAAGATTTTGTGGTTGTCTTTTATGCATCATTATTGTAGTAAAATTCTGACTAATATCCCAACCCAGTGCCTTCGAGTCGATTCCATGACTAATATAGGAACGTGATATGGAAGCCAAATACAGACCTAATGGTATATGAAATATATGATTAATTCACTATACCTAGAAACAAGGGAAAGGGTTATCCTTGGTGCATCCTGAGTAGCGGGGTATTTCTCATCTCTTTCACGTCAGGATTTGCCATATGACTTGCTGGGCAAATGGAATATGAATGAAGTGAAATATTCCACATTCAAACAGAAGAATTAAGTGCCATTTACCTGGTTCCATCCATATTCCTATGCATTTGCCATGATAGTGACTAACATAAGAGCTGCTAACCAGAAATGAAATAGGAAAGATGATAATTCAGAGCAGATTTGAACTTGACTCACACCCAAGAGGTATTATAAATGAGAAATATCCCCACATTTTAAATCAATGAAATTTGTGGATTGTCAATCAACTAGGATAGAGTTCAAGCCCAGTTCTAAGGATATAACCTAACCATTTCACCAATAACAGTAATCCCATTTGTCGTGATTATTTCTGGAGCATGATTTAAACCAGATGTTGTCTAATTAGGTCAATTGTTTATTTATTCTAGAAGGGGTTCATGCACCTGTAATTATTACACAAGTTTGAACTCAGGTTTTTTTTTTTTTTTAACCCAGTTAACACAAATTTTAACTGATTTAGTGATAATGCAAAAAAAGTGCTGCTGCTGATGATAATGGTGATGATATACACCCGTCCCAACCCATATGTATTTTATATAATTAATACTGACAGAAGCTTGGGTGAAACTTTGACTTGCTCTACAAGCATGACTAGAAACCAGTGAGATATCACAGGTGTCTCCTATGAACAATAGGCATATTGGTTTTGACAGACCCTAAACCAAAGATGTCCCTATAATAGCTGACTTGAATATCATATTTTTAATACCATTAGGTGACCATTTATATATATATATATATATTTATTTATTAACTTTTATTGAGCTTCAAGTGAACGTTTACAAGTCAGTCTGTCACATATAAGTTTACATACATCTTACTCCGTACTCCCACTTGCTCTCCCCCTAATGAGTCAGTCCTTCCAGTCTCTCCTTTCGTGACAATTTTGCCAGCTTCCCACTCTCTCTGTCCTCCCATCTCCCCTCCAGACATGAGATGCCAACACAATCTCAAGTGTCCACCTGATATAATTAGCTCACTCTTCATCAGCATCTCTCCCCCCCGCACTGTCCAGTCCCTTTCATGTCTGATGAGTTGTCTTCGGGGATGGTTCCTGTCCTGTGTCAACAGAAGGTCTGGGGACCATGGCCGCCAGGATTCCTCTAGTCTCAGTCAGACCATTAAGTATGGTCTTTTTATGAGAATTTGGGGTCTGCATCCCACTGATCTCCTGCTCCCTCAGGGGTTCTCTGTTGTGCTCCCTGTCAGGGAAGTCATCGATTGTGGCCAGGCACCAACTAGTTCTTCTGGTCTCAGGATGATGTAGGTCTCTAGTTCATGTGGCCCTTTCTGTCTCTTGGGCTCTTAGTTGTTGTGTGACCTTGGTGTTCTTCATTCTCCTTTGCTCCAGGTGGGTTGAGACCAATTGCTGCATCTTAGATGGCCGCTTGTTAGCATTTAAGACCCCAGACGCCACATTTCAAAGTGGGATGCAGAATGTTTTCATAATAGAATTATTTTGCCAATTGACTTAGAAGTCCCCTTAAACCATGGTCCCCAAAACCCCACCCTTGCTCCGCTGACCTTTGAAGCATTCATTTTATCCCGGAAACTTCTCTGCTTTTGGTCCAGTCCAATTGAGCTGACCTTCCATGTATTGAGTGTTGTCATTCCCTTCACCTAAAGCAGTTCTTACCTACTAATTAATCAGTAAAAAACCCTCTCCCTCTCTCCCTCCCTCCCTCCCCCCCGTGAAATATTTCATAGCTTGGAGGAATCTGGAGGGCATTACGTTGAGTGAAATTAGTCAGTTGCAGAAGGACAAATATTGTAAGAGACCACTATTATAAGAACTCAAGAAATAGTTTAAACAGAGAAGAAAATATTCTTTGATGGTTATGAGGGTGGGGAGAAAGGGAGGGAGAAGGATATTCGCAAATTTAGATAGTAGACAAGAACTATTTTAGGTGAAGGGAAAGACAACATACAATAAAGGAGAGGTCAGCATAACTGGACTAAACCAAAAGCAGTTTCCTGAATAAACCAAATGCTCCAAAGGCCAGAGTAGCAGGGGCAGCAGTGGGGGGACCATGTTTTCAGGGGACATCTAGGTCAATTGGCATAATAAAATCTATTAAGAAAACATTCTGCATCCCACTTTGGTGAGTGGCATCTGCAGTCTTAAAAACACTATCAAGCGGCCATCTAAGATGCATCAATTGGTCTCAACCCACCTGGAGCAAAGGAGAATGAAGAACACCAAAGATACAAGGTAATTATGAGTCCAAAAGACAGAAATGGCCACGTAAATCCAAGACTACATCAGCCTGAGACCAGAAGAACTAGATGGTGCCCGTCTACAACCGAAGACTGCCCCGACAGGGAACGAAACAGAGCATCCCTGATGGAGCATGAGAGCAGTGAGATGCAGACCTCAAACTCCTGGAAAAAAATCAGACTTAATGATCTGACTGACACTAGAGGAACCCTGGAGGTCATGGTCCCCAGACCTTCTGTTGGCCCAAGACTGGAATCATTCCCAAAGCCAACTCTTCAGACAGGGATTGGACTGGATTATAGGATAGAAAATGATAGTGGTGAGGAGTGACCTTCTGGTCTCAAGTGGACACATGAGACTATGTGGGCAGCTCCCGTTTGGAGGGGAGATGAGAAGGCAAGAGGGGGACAGAAAGTGGCTGAATGGACACGGGGAATACAGGGTTGAGAGAAGGAGTGTGCTGTCTCATTGGTGGGAGAGGAACTAGGAGTACATAGCAAGCTGTATACAAATTTTTGTATGAGAGACTGACTTGATTTGTAAAGTTTCACTTAAAGCACACACACAAAAGATGGAAAGAATACACAGAGTCACAGTACCAAAAGAAATGGTCAACTTTCAATCATTTCATGAGGTGGCATATGATCAAGAACTGGTAGTAGTGAAGCAAGAAGTCCAAGCTACACTGAAGGCACTGGCGAAAAACAAGGCTCCAGGAGCTGAGAGAATACCCACTGAGTTGGTTCAACAAACAGATGCAGCACTGCAGATGCTCACTCCACCATGCAAAGAAATTTGGAAGCTAGCTACCTGGCCAACAGACTGCAGGAGATGCACGTTTGTGTCCATTCCAAAGAAAAGCAATCCAACAGAATGTGGAAGTTATCAAATGTAAATCATAGTATTAGTAAATATGGTAAACAAACAAACAAAGAAACTCTATCTATTCTATAGTGAATATGACATTCGATCCCCAGGAGATCTAGTGAGTTTATGATGTTGTTGTTAGGTGCTGTTGGGTCAGTTCCAACTCATAGCGACCCTGTGTACAACAGAACGGAACAGTGCCCAGCCCTGGGCCTTTCTCATTGCTATGTCTGAGCCCACTGTTGCAGCCACCGTCTCAATCTGTCTCATTGAGGATCTTTGTCTTTTTCACTGACCCTCTACTTTACCAAGCATGATGTCTTTTTCCAGGGACTGATTCCTCCTGATAATATGTCCAGAGTACGTGAGACCAAGTCTTGCCACCCACCTTTCTAAGGAGCATTCTGGCTGTACTTCTTCCAAGACAGGTGTGTTCATTCTTCTAGCAGTCCATGGTATATTCATTATTCTTCACCAACAACATAATTCAAGTTTCAGTTCTTTTGTCTCCCTTATTCATTGTCCAGCTTTAGCTGCACATGAGGCGACTGAAAATATCATGGCTTGGTTCAGGCACACCTTAGTCCTCAAAGTGACATCTTCGATTTTTAACACTTTAAAGAGGTCTTTTGTAGCAGATTTGCCCAATAAAATATGTCGTTTGATTTCTTGACGGCTGCTTCCATGGGTGTTGATTGTGGATCCAAGTAAAATGAAATCCTTGATGACTTCAGTATTTTCTCTGTTTATTGTTCCAGTTGTGAGGATTTTTGTTTTCTTTATGTTGAAGTGTAATCCATACTGAAGGCTGAAGTCTTTGATCCTCATCAGTAAGTGCTTCAAGTCCTTTTCACTTTCAGTAAGCAAGGTTGTGTCATCTGCATGTCTAGGCTGTTAATGAGTCTTCCTCTAATCCTGATGCCCCTTCTTCTTCATATAATACAGCTTCTTGGACTGTATGGATTATACGTTTTTTTAAAGACACTCAGTTTTTGGTAATTTACTATGGCAGCCCTAGAAAATGAATACAGAGCCCTTCACCAAGAACAAGTCAAGTTAGCACCAAAAATGCTCCTGTAAGGGTAGCCGCGTAGCATGAGACATGGCAGTTTTAAAAAGTATGAAGTAAAACTCTCAGCTTTGACAGACAAAGAGCTCCTCTAAGACTAAGTTCATTGCTGTTGAGTCGATTCTATCTCATAGCGACCCTAAAGGACAGAGTAGAATTGACCCATAGGGCTTCCAAGGAGTGGCTGGTAGATTCGAACTGCTTGAATAAGTATTGTGAAAAAATACAACCCTGACACACAACTTTTCTGAGCTTAGTATTAAAACAAAACAAAACAAAACAAAGTCGCTATCGAGTGGATTCTCACTCACAGGGACCGTACAGGACAGAATAGAGCTTCCCCACAGGGTTTCCAAGGAGCGACTGGTAGATTCAAACTGCAGACCTTTTGGTAGCAGCCAAATGCATAATCATCGCACCACCAGTGGCTTTCAAATCAGCTATAGGCTGATGATCTCCAAATTCTTAGAACCCAGAAAAGTACTCTACCTCAGAGTGGTATCCACAGCTGGGAACTGTTCTCCACACTTGGATGACCTCAGACATGCAAATCTAACATGTCCAGAAAAAATCTTTTGGTCATTTTCTCAAGTTTGTTCCTCCATGATTTTCCACATGGTAGAGAATGGCTCTGGTGACCATGCGCTCACGGTAGCCTGAATTCTAGAAGTCACCTTTGATTCTCCATCCCCCTCATCCCATACGTCTGATCCACCAGCAATTCTTGGCAGCTCAAGCTCCAAAGTACACCTCAAGCCTGCCCACTGTTCCCACCTGCACTACCACCATCACTCCTCACCCTGACCACTGCAGAGGCGTCCTGACCGGTCCTCTGTATTTGCTGTCTTCAAGTTCTCCTGGGCTACAGTTAATTCCTGGGACACATTCTTTCTCAAGACCATTGAACAATAGAAGGAGAAGGGCATTTAGTTGTATGCTACCTCCTCCGCTTGAGCTGCATACCCCTCAGAAATCACTTTTCACTGTCCACTCTATAATGTCTCTATTCCAATTTCCTGTCTTTGGCCGCACTGCTTTGATAGCGTGCATGCATGTGTGCTTCAGGGGTCATGTAGACAGCTGCTTGGAGGAATTTTTCTTAGTACAATCATGGTTGTGTGCCATCAAGAGATTCTGACTCATATCAACCCTGTACGACAACTTAGAACTGCCTCACAAGGTTTCCTAGGTTGCAGTCTTTATGGCGCAGCCCTGGTGGCACCGTGGTTAAGAGCTCGGCTGCTAACCAAAGGGTGGACAGTTCGAATCTACCAGTTGGTTCTTTGCAGAAAGACATGGCAGTCTGCTTCTGTAAAGACTTATAGTCTTAGAAACCCTGTGGGGCAGTTCTGCTCTGCCCTATAGGGTCACTATGAGTCAGAATTGATTCAACAGCAACTGGTTTGGATTTTGTTTGGTTAGAATCTTTACGGGAGCCCATCTCCAGATCTTTTCAACCCCTGAGCTGGTGGGTTCCAACGGCCCACCTTTCAGTTAGCCAAGCACTTAACCGTTGCACCTCCAATACTTAACTCTGCACGCGAGAGGGCCCTCTCCTGACGTCTCCCGTCTCCTCACCCCGCACACTTTGGCGTTGTCCTTGCTTCTAGACCCCACCCTCCCCTCTGGAGGCCCAACCCCCCCACGCCCGCCCCACACCCAGGCCGCTGGGGGGGGCCGGCAGCCATGTTCCTCGCCCTCCAGCCAGTTACTCCCGGAAGCGCCCGGACGGGTGGTGAGGGGCCCGGGCCGGATGGCGCGCCTTAGAGAGGATGGTGTTCGTGCTGCTTTCCGTGCCGTGTTTTCTGAAAGGTATGAAACTCCGGCAGCTGGACGGAGGGGCCAGCTCCCAGACTGAACAAGCCTGGCCCCTCGAAGGTGTGGAAGGAAGGCGCCAGGAGGGCGGGTCCCAGTCCCAGCATCCCGTGGGCTCCAGAGGTTGGAGAGTCCGGACGTTGGTTTAGCAGCTTGCATCGCCCCCTCCAGCGTACCCCGTCCGGAGTGATCCCCAGGAGCGGACGCGGCGTGGGGCCGGGTGGACGCAGCCACTCTAGGGGCTGCGAGAGCGAGCCTCTGGCCCGGGAGACGCAGCTGGTCTGCGAAATTTGCATCCCCATGGATTTGCGGGGGGGGGGGGTTCCAGCCGCGGGATCCAGCTGCGGAGTGCCCTCGGGCCTGGGGGCTTGAAGGGCTTGGGGAGAAAGGCCGTGTCCAGGGCTGCGCCAAGGTCCCTACTCTGCCCAGGGCAGTTTTGCGGGCCAAGCTGGGGGATGGGCGCCTGTTCCCCCCCGCCCCCCACCTGCTCCCTGTGCCAGGGGGGAAACCAAGGCCCAGAGTTCGCCCGGGCGGGTGAGACTCCAGACTGAGGACGGGGCACTCGCCCCCATTCCTCCTCCCACCCCCACCAGACTCCGTAGGGTGCCAGGGACGGGGAGAGAGGGATCCCCCGCCCAAGGCCATGCTGCCTCTTACTGTTTTGGGCGCTGTGCCTGGGAGGCTGAGGCACCCCGCGCCCTCGCCCGCGCCCAGCTGGTCTACTCTCAGGGCTGGGGCGTCGGCGCGGCCCCACCGGGAAAGGAAGGGGTCCTGGGAATCTGTGGAGCAGCGCGGGGATCCTACTCCTTGTGGATGCAGCGATTCAGTGTCTGTTAACAGTGTGGATGCCGGGTCCCGCTCCCCCTCTGGGTGGCGGGGTGGGGGTAGCAGGAAGGGGTCCTGAGCAACCAGGTCATTTGTTAACTTAAACATTTGTGCAGCGCTGTGTACCGGTCGCTGTCGACGCGGTCTCTGGTGCTGAGGGGATTTGAAGGTTCCTCACACTGGCGGGATTTGGAGCCTCTACCCTAGTGGCAGTGGGTTCGTGGGTTACCCTGGTGGTGTAGTGGTTAAGTGCTAAGGCTGCTAGCCAAAAGGTTGGCAGTTTGAATCCACCAGGCGCTCCTTGGAAACTCTGTGGGGCAGTTCTACTCTGTCCTATAGGGTCGCTATGAGTCAGAATTGACTCGAGGGCAACGGGTGTGTTTTTTTTTTTTTTAGGTTGGAGGAGATTAGGTGTCTCTCGGGCTGACATTTGAAGGTCTGGAGCTGGCCTTTTATGAGGGTTTATAAGGGTTTTAAGCGCTCCGGCCATGGGCGCCAACCCGATCTTCCAGCCCCTGCGGACGGGCCACCTCCCCCGCCCCGGGGGGATTGGCTGCTCTGGGACCCTGAGCCCAGAGGGCGGTGAGAAGCTGACAAACGTGAGTGATGCCCTGCAGGCTCCAGTCGGCGGGGCAGCCCTGCTCACATGGTCTCAATATGGGCAGTGGGCTTCGTGCCTGGGGTGTGGTTTCCGATTGTTCACTCGTGTCCCCCCACCCCGTGCAGGGCGACAACTCTCCTCTGGGCGGGGACCTAGTAGAGGCCTGCAGGGCATCAGGGTATGGAGGGGCAGAGCTTGGGCGGGGAGGGCGCGGCCCTGCAGGTTCCTCTACGTGACCACGGCAGGGGGGTGCGGGTCGTGAAGGCTGGGCCTGGTCGAGGACCCACTAGGTCGCGCAGAAGGAGTGGGTTAGGATAGTAACAGCATTAATGGGAGTATTGAGAGAGCGCCCTGGGGCGTTGGGTCCCTTGGGAAGAAAAGCTTCTGCTATCGCCACTGGAGCAGTACCCAGGTCAGTCCCGGCTTAGGTCCAGGAGGTTCCCATGCTCCGAGGGTCTGGTGGGCAGAACGGAACCGGCGGTGCGCGCGCCCTCTCGCGGCCTTGCACCGAATCGCTGAAGTTCAGTGTCAGGCGATTCTAAGCCATGGTTTTGGAACTGAATAGTGAAGCAGAGCAAATGATGCAGTGCCTTGATGGGACCGGTGGAGACAACAAGAAGCAAAGCACAGCTGAAACTTCAAAATTCCACTGAGTGTTAGTAGGATTTGGAGGGAGAAAATAGACGGAGAGTCGAGAGGCCCAGAGATGCAGAAGGGTTAGAGGATTAGGGTTAGGGGTTAGGGTTTGGTGTTAGGGGTTCAGGTTGGGGGATTAGAGGTTTGGGAGTTAGGTTTAGGGGTATAGGTTTTAGGTGGTTGGGGGTTGGGGTTACTAGGCTAGGGCACAAGAGGTTTAGGGTTATGGTTAGGGTTAGAGTGAGGCTGAGGTTGATTTCCCAGTCTTGTGTACTGTCTCTTCCTTCACCAGAGTTACCACATATCTGTCGTTTGGTTGGAAACCCTGATGGCGTAGTGGTTAAGAGCCACCGGTGCTAACCAAAGGCCTGCAGTTCAAATCCACCAGGCGCTCCTTGGAAACTCTATGGGGCAGTTCTAATCTGTCCTGTATGGTCGCTATGAGCTGGAATCGACTCGACGGCAGTGGGTTTGGTTTTTTTGGTTATTGTTTAGTTAGCTTTTCTCTACCCGCTCTTCGTCTCCCTGGTGAACATCAAGGATTGTTCCTGTGCGTAAATGTTTTCATGAGTTTTTATGATAGTGGTCTCTTACTGTATATGTCGTTTTGTGACTGACTTAGTATGATGCGCTCCAGATTCATCCATGGTGTGAGATGTTTCGGAGATTCATCATTGGTCTTTATTGTCGTGTAGTGTTCCACTGTGTGTATGTACCGTAGTTTGTTTATCCGTTCCTCTGTGGATGAGCACTTAGGTTGTTTCCATCTTTTTGCTACTGTGAATAATGTTGCAGTGAACACGGGTGTGCATATGTCTATTCCTGTGACTGCTCATGGAAACCCTGGTGGCTAGTGGTTAAGTGCTACTGCTGCTAACAAAAAGGGTTAGGGTTTGGGGTTAGGGATGTTAGGGTTAGGGTTGTTAGAGTTAGGGTCGTTAGGGTTTGGGGGTTAGAGTTTAGGGCTGGGTTTTTTGGTTAGGGTTTTTGGGATGGGGGTAGGTGTTAGGTTTAGGGTTTAAGGTTAGAGTTCGGAGTTACAGGTTAGGTGTTAGGGGTTGCAGTTTGGGGTTTAGGGTTTTGGGGGTTTAGGGTTTTGGGGTTTAGTCATTAGGGTTTGGGTTAGGTTTTAGGGGTTTAGGTTTAGGCTTGGGGTTGGGTTTGTTTGGGATTTGTGGTTTGGGGTTTGAGGGTTGGGGTTAGAGGGTGGGTGTTAGAGGGTTGGGGTTTAGAGTTTGGGGGTTAGAGATTGAGGGAGTCAGGGTGAGGGGTTAGAGGGTGAGGGGGTTAGAGGTTGAGAAGATTATAGAGTGAGGGAGTGAGAAGGTGAGGATGTGAGGGGGTGAAGGTTAGGGTTTAGGGTTAGAGGGTTTAGGCTTAGGGTTCAGAGGCTTAGGGTTGGGGGTTAGGGTTTCAGGGTTCAGAGGTTGGGGTTGGTGTTGTGCTTAGGGTTAGAGGGTTAGGGGTATAGTTTAGAGGTTTAGGGTTACGGGTTAGGGCTAGGGTTTAGGGGTTCAGGTTAGGGGTTTGGGATGGGTTTGGGGTAAGGTTTTGGGGTTTAGGGTTAGAGAGTTAGGTTTAGGGCTTAGGGCTTAGAGTTTAGGGTTTTAGGACTTAGGGTTTAGGGCTTAGGGTTTAGGGTTTAAGGCTTAGAGTGAGGGTTAGGGCTGGGGGCTGGGGTTAGGGTTTAGGTTTTAGGGTTTAGAGTTAGGGTATTAGGGTTAGAGGGTTAGATGACTTAGGCTTTAAGTTAGGGTTTAGGGGTTAGTGGTTGGGGTTAAGGGTGTTAGTGTTTAGGGTTTTGGCATTTAGGATGTTAGGGTTAAATGTGTTAGGGCTAAGGGTGTTAGGGTTTCACGTTTTAGGGTTTTAAGTGTTATGGTTTAGGGTTTAGGGTTGTGTTAGGGTTAGGCTTAGGCTCATTCTTAGGTTTAGGGCTAGGGATTTGAGGTTTAGTGTTTGGGGTTGGGTTTGAGGGTTGGGGTTATGTTTAGGGCTAGGGTTAGAGGGTTAGAGTTAGAGGGTTAGGGTTTCATGTTAGCCTTAGAGGGTTAGGGTTCGAGGGTTAGGGCTAGAGTAGTTAGGGTTAGGGTCGTTAAGGTTAGGGTGGTTAGGGTTTAGGGTTAGGTGTTAGGGTTTAGGGCTTACGGTTAGGTTTTGGGTTTGGGCTTTGGGGCTTGAGGTTTGGGTTTAGGGTTTGGGGCTTGGAGTATAGGGTTTAGTGTGTATGGTTTTTGTGTGTAGTGTTTTGGGGTGTAGGTGTTTAGATTGTAGGGTTTAGGGTATATGGTTACAGTTTGGGTTAGGGTTAGAGTTTAGGGCCTTGGTGGTTAGGACCTAAGGGCTTAGGGTCTTAGGGGCTTTGGGGCTCAGGGCTTAGGGGCTAGAGTTAGAGGGCTAAGGCCAGAGGGCCAGAGGGCCAGAGGGCCAGGGTTATGGTTTGATTCCTGGATGGCAATTTTTTTCCTTCAATATTTTGTATAAGTCATCCCATTGCCTTCTTGCCAGCATGATTTCTGCTGAGTAGTCCAAGTTTATTATTATTTACTTTCCTTTGCTGGTGACTTCTTTTATCCCTAGCCTCTCTTAAAATTCTCTTTATATTTGATTTTGGCAAGTTTGATTATTATATGTCTTGGTCACTTTCTTTTGAGATCTACCGTATGTGGAATTCGATGAGCATCTTTCATGATATCAGGGAAGTTTTTTGCCAACAAATCTTCAACAGTTCCCTCTGTATTTTCTGTTAGCCCTCCCTGTTCTGGTACTCCAATCACTCATACTTATTTCTCTTGATAAAGTCCCACATGATTCTTTGGATTTCTTCATTTTTTAAATTCTTTATCTGGTTTCTCTTCAAATATATTGGTCCCAAGTGTTTTATCTTCAATCTCAGTAATTCTGCCTTCCAGTTCTTCAATTGTGCTCTTCTTACTTTCAGTTGAGTTTTCTAACTCTGTAATTTTATTGTTTATCTTCTGAATTTCTGATTGCAGTCTCTCTATGGTTTCTTGCTGCCTATTAAATTTTTAATTATGTTCTTGAGTAACCTTTTTAATTTCTTCAGCTGCTTTATCTGTGTGTTCCATGGCTTGTTCTGCATTTTGCCTCATTTCCTTCCTGATGTCTTTGAGAGTTCTGTATATTAATCTTTTGTATTCTGCATCTGGCAATTCCAGGATTGCACCTTCATCCAGAAGATTCCTTGAGTCTTTGTTCTGAAGGCTTGTTGAAGCAATCATGGGTCAGCTTCTTTTTTTTTTATTTTAATAATTTTTGTTGTGTTTTACGTGAGAGTTTACAAATCAAGCCAGTCTCTCACATGAAAACTTATACACAACTTCTTACATATTCCCAATTACTTTCCCCCCAATGGGAGAGCCCACTCCCTCCTTCCACTCTTTCTTTTTGTGACCATTTTGCCAGTTTCTAAGCCCCTCTACCCACCCATCTCCCTTCCAGGCAGGAGATTCCAAGATTGTCTCAAGTGTCCACCCAAACCAAGTAGCTCACGCCTCACCAGCATCCCTCTCCAATCCATTGTCTAGTCCAATCCATGTCTGATGAACTGGCTTTGGGGATGGTTCCCATAGTGAGTAAACGGAAGGTGTGGGGGCCATGATCACTAGAGTCCTTCCAGTCTCAGTCAGACCATTAAGTCTGGTCTTTTTATGAGAATTTGGGGTCTGCATCCCACTGTTCTCCTGCTCCCTCAAGGGATCTCTGTTATGTTCCCTGTCAGGGCAGTCATTGGTTGTGGCCCAGCACTATCTAGTTCTTCTGGTCTCAGGATGATGTAGTCTGTAGCTCATGTAGTCCTTTCTGTCTCTTGGACTCGTTATTATCTTATGTTCTTGATGTTCTGCATTCTCCCTTGATCCGGGTGGGTTGAGAATCATCGATGCATCTGAGATGGCCGCTTGTTAGCATTTAAGACCCCAGACGCCACATTTCAAAGTGGGATGCAGAATGTTTTCTTAATAGATTTTATTATGCCAGTTGACTTAGATGTCCCCTGAAAACATGGTTCCCAAACATCTGCCCCTGCTTTGCTGACCTTTGAAGCGTTCAGTTCATTCAGGAAACTGCTTTGGTTTAGTCCAGTTGTGCTGACCTCCACTGTGTTGAGTGTTGTCCTTCCATTCACCCATAGTAGCTCTTGTCTATCTCTTCTTGTCCTTCCATTCACCCATAGTAGCTCTTGTCTATCTCTTTAGTAAATACCCCTCTCCTACCCTCCCTCACGCCCCCCCTCATAACAACAAAGGAATATGTTCTTCTCAGTTTAAACTATTTCTCAAGATCTTATAATTGTGGTCTTATACACTATTTGACCTTTTGCAACTAATTTCACTCAGCATAATGCCTTCCAGGTTTCTCCATGTTATGAAGTATTTCACAGATTCGTCACTGTTCTTTATCGAAGTGTAGTATTCCATTGTGTGAATATACTATAATTTATCCATTCATCCATTGATGGGCACCTTGGTTGCTTCCATCTTTTTGCTATTGTAAACAGTGCTGCAATAAACATAGATGTGCATTTATCTATTTGTGTAAAGGCTCTTATTTCTCTAGGATATATTCTGAGGAGTGGGATTGCTGGGTTGTATGGTAGTTCTATTTCTAGCTTTTTAAGGAAGCGCCAAATTGATTTCCAAAGTGGTTGTATACCATTTTACATTCCCACCAGCAGTGTATAAGTGTTCCAGTCTCTCCACAGCCTCTCCAACATTTATTATTTTGTGTGTTTTGGATTAATGCCAGCCTCGTTGGAGTGAGATGGAATCTCATTGTAGTTTTGATTTGCGTTTCTCTAATGGCTAATGATCGAGAGCATTTCCTCATATATCTGTTATCTGCCTGAATGTCTTCTTTAGTGAAGTGCCTGTTCATATCCTTTGCCCATTTTTTAATTGGGTTGTTTGTCTTTTTGTGGTTGAGTTTTAGCAGAGTCGTGTAGATTTTAGAGATCAGGTGCCAGGGGGAGATGTCTTAGCTGAAAACTTATTCCCAGTCTGTAGGTGGTCTTTATACTCTTTTGGTGAAGTCTTTAGATGAGCATAGGTGTTTGATTTTTAGGAGCTCCCAGTTATCTGGTTTCTCTTCGTCATTTTTAGTAATGTTTTGTATTCTGTTTATGCCATGTATTAGGTCTCCTAATGTTGTCCCTATTTTTTCTTCCATGATCTTTATCGTTTTAGATTTTATGTTTAGGTCTTTGATCCATCTGGAGTTAGTTTTTGTGCATGGTGTGTGGTATGGGTCCTGGTATGGGTCCTGTTCCATTTTTTGCAGATGGATATAGAGTTACGCCAGCACCTTTTGTTAAAAAGACTGTCTTTTCCCCAATTAACTGACACTGGGCCTTTGTCAAATATCAGCTGCTCATATGTGGATGGATTTATATCTGGATTCTCAATATTGTTCCATTGGTCTACGTGTCTGTTGTTGTACCAGTATCAGGCTGTTTTGACTACTGTGGCGGTATAATTGGTTCTAATATCAGGCAGAGTGAGTCCTCCCACTTTGTTCTTTTTTAGTAATGCTTTACTTATCCGCGACTTCTTTCCCTTCCATATGAAGTTGGTGATTTGTTTCTCCATCTGTTTAAAAAATGTCATTGGAATTTGGATCGGAAGTGCATTGTATCTATAGATGGCTTTTGATAGAATGGACAATTTTACAATGTTGTCTTCCTATCCACGAGCAAGATATGTTTTTCCAATTACGTAGGTCCCTTTTGTTTTTTTTGCAGTAGTACCTTGTAGTTTTCTTGGTATAGCTCTTTTACATTTTTGGTAAGGTTTATTCCTAAGTATTTTATCTTCTTGGGGGCTGCTGTGAATGGTATTCATTTGATGATTTCCTCTTCAATGTTCTTTTTGTTGATATAGAGGAATCCAACTGATTTTGTGTGTTTGTATTGTAATCTGAAACTTTGCTGAACCCTTCTATTAGTTTTCTTGAGGATTCCTCAGGGTTTTCCGTGTATAAGATAATGTCTTTGGAAATAGAGATAATTTTATTTCTTCCTTACCAATCTGGATGCCCTTTATTTCTTTGTCTAGCCCAGTTGCTCTGGCTAGGACCTCTAGCACAATGCTGAATAAGAGCAGTGATAAAGGGGATCCTTGTCTGTTTCCCGTTCTCAAGGGAAATGCTTTCAGGCTCTCTCCATTTAGGATGATGCTGGGTATTGGCTTTGTATCAATACCCTTTATTATATTGAGGAATTTTCCTTCTATTCCTATTTTGCTGAGAGTTTTTATCATGAGTGGGTGTTGGACTTTGTCCAATGCCTTTTCTGCATCAATTGATAAAATTACGTGGTTCTTGTCTTTTTTTTATGTGGTGGATTACATCAATTGTTTTTCTAATATTGAACCAACCTTGCATACCTGGTATAAATCCTACTTGGTTATGGTGGATTATTTTTTTGATATGTTGTTGAATTCTACTGGCTCGAATTTTGTTGAGGATTTTTGCATCTATGTTCATGAGGGATATAGGTCTGTAATTTTCTTTTTTTGTGTTGCCTTTAGCTGGTTTTGGTATCAGGGTTATGCTGGCTTCATAGAAGGAGTTAGGTAGTATTCCGTCCTTTTCTATGCTTTGAAATACCTTCAGTAGTAGTGGTAAGTCTTCCCTGAAAGTTTGGTAGAACTTTGCAGTGAAGCCATCAGGTCCAGAGCTTTTTTTTGTTGGGAGTGTTTTGATTACCTTTTCAATCTCTTTTTTTGTTATCGGTCTATTTAGTTGTTCTACTTCAGTGTGTGTTAGTTTAGGTAGGCAGTGTGTTTCTAGGAATTCATCCATTTTTTCTAGGTTTTCAAATTTGCTAGAGTACAATTTTTTGTAGTAATTTGATATGATTGTTTTAATTTCAGTTGGATCTGTTGTGATATGGCCCATCCCATTTCTTATTCGGGTTATTGGTTTCTTTTCCTGTATTTCTTTAGTCAGTCTGGCCAGTGGTTTATCAAATTTGTTAATTTTTTCCAAGAAGCAGTTTTTGGCCTTGTTAACTCTTTCAATTGTTTTTCTATTCTCTAATTCATTTAATTTTGCTGTAGTTTTTATTTTTTGCTTTCTTCTGGTGCCTGACAGTTTCTTTTGTTGCTCTCTTTGTGTTTGTTCAAGTTGTAGGGACGGTTCTTTCATTTTGGCTCTTCTTTAATATGTGTGCCTTTATTGATATAAATTGACCTCTGAGCACTGCTTTCACCATGTCCCAAAGGTTTTCATAGGAAGTGTTTTCAGTCTTGTTGAATTCTGTGAATTTCTTTATTCCCTCCTTAAGGTCTTCCATAACCCAGTCTTTTTTGAGCAGGGTATTGTGCAGTTCCAAGCATTTGATTTCTTTTCCCTGGTTTTTCTGTTATTGATTTTTACTTTTATGGTCTTTCATTCAGAGAAGATGTTTTGTAATATTTCAATGTTTTGGGTTCTGCAAAGGCTTGTTTTATGACCTAATATGTGATCTATCCTAGAGAATGTTTCATGTGCACTAGAAAAGAAATTATAGTTTGCAGCTGTTGGGTGGAGTGTTGTGTATAAGTCTATGAAGTGAAGTTGTTTAATTGTAGCAATTAGATCTTCTGTGTCTCTATTGAGCTCCTAACTGCATTTCCTACCCTTCACCGAGAGTGTTGTGTTGACGTCTCCTGCTATAATTGTGGAGGTGTCTATCTCACTTTTTAATTCTGTTAACGTTTGTTTTATGAATGTTGTGGCCCTGTCATTGGGTGCATAAATATTTAATATGGTTGTATCTTCCTGGTAAATTGTCCCTTTAATCATTATGTAGTGTCCTTCTTTATCCTTTGTGGTGGATTTAACTTTAAAGTCTATTTTGTAGGAAATTAATATCGCCTCTCCTGCTCTTTCTTGATTGTTGTTTGCTTGATATATTTTTATCCATCCTTTCAGTTGTAGTTTATTTGTGTCTCTAAGTCTAAGGTGTGTCTCTTTTATGCAGCATACAGACTGATCGTGTTTTTTTATCCAGTCTGCAACTTTCTGTCTCTTTATTGGTGAATTTAGTCCATTTACATTAAGTGTAATTTTAGATAAGTATGAGTTTTTTTTTATGAGTTTAGTGCTGTCATTTTGATGCCTGTTTTTGACAATTTCATTTTTCCATTTACTTTTTTGCGCTGAGTTTTTCTTTGTAGAATGTGTGTTCCTCCTTTTTATAGTAGTTGAATTTATTTTGCTGAGTCGTTATGTTTACCTTGGTTTTTATTTTGAAGTATGGAATTGTTAGACCTCATTGTGGTTACCTTAATATTTACCCCAGTTTGACTAAGTAAAAACCTAACTTGTTTCACCCTATATCACCTTGGTTTCCTCTACATATGTAAGATCTATGCCTCCTGTATTTTAGTCCCTCTTTTTTGTCTGTTGTAATCTTTTACATAATGACATCAATGATTCCCTGTTTTGAGTAATTTTTTTTTAATTAATCTTATTTTGTTTTTGTGATTTCCCTATCTGAGTTGATATCAGGATGTTTTGTTCTGTGACCTTGTGTTGGTATCTGATATTATTGATTTTCTGACCAAAGAATTTCCTTTAGTAATTCTTGCAGTTTTGGTTCGTTTTTTGCAAATTCTCTAAGCTTGTGTTTATCTGTAAATATCTTAATTTCACCTTCATGTTTTAGAGTTTTGCGGGATGTATGATTCTTGGCTGAGAGTTTTTCCTCTTTGAGTGCTCTATATACGTCATCCCATTGCCTTCTTGGCTGCATGGTTTCTGCCGAGTAGTGCAAACTTATTGATTCTCCTTTGTAGGTAACTTTTCGTTTATGCCTGGGTGCTTTTAAAATTTTCTCTTTATCTTTGGTTTTGGCAGGTTTGAGGATATGTCTTGGTGATTTTCTTTTGGGATCTATCTTGTATGAGGTTCGATGAACATCTTGGGTAGATACCTTTTCATCTTTCACGATGCCAGGGAATTTTTCTGCCATCAGATCTTCCTCTATTCTCTCTGTATTTTCTGTTATCCCTCCCTCTTCCGGAACTCCAATCACACGCAAGTTATTCTTGATAGAGTCCCCCATGATTCTTAGGGTTTCTTCATAGTTTTAAATTCTATTTGATTTTTCTTCAACTATATTTGTGTCAATTGCCTTATCCTCCAGCTCCCCCACTCTGCATTCCAGTTCCTCGAGTCTGCTCCTCTGACTTCCTATTGAGTTGTCTGATTCTGTGACTTTATTGTTAATATTTTGGATTTCTGAATGCTATCTCTCTATGGATTCTTACAGCTTATTAATTTTTTCACTATGTTCTTGAATAATCTTTTGGATTTCTTCAACTGCTTTATCCGTGTATACCTTGGCTTTTTCTGTAGATTGCCTTATTTCATTTGTGAGGTCATTCCTGATGTCTTGAGGCATTCTGTATACAATTTTTTTATATTCTACATTTGGCAATTCTAGGAATGTATCTACATCCAGGAATGATTTTGATTCTTTGATTTGGGGGTTTGTAGAAGCAATCATGGTCTGCTTCTTCATGTGATTTGATGTTGACTGCTGTCTCTGAGCCATCTATAAGCTATTGTAATATTTTCTTTTATATTTGCTCACTGAGTCTTATCTTCTTGTTTTGTTTTGTTACAATACACCCAGATGGGCTACTAGATTGTGGTATCGTGATTGCTGTAGCTTTTGAATCACTTACGTCCTATTACCAGCTTGCCTGAGCTGTTCCCAGGTATGTAAGTGTATGAGTCCATTCACTATTCTTGAATAGAATCAGCTCAGGTGTCCTGATAGCTGGTCACCTAGTGTGTGGTGTAGGCTCTCACCTATTATCTTAGAGGAGTAGTGGTGATGGTTGTATGCACCAGTTTCTATTAGTGGCAGGGGGTCACATTTCGAGGAGGGCAGGATGCTGACAGCCTTCCTTCAAGTGTCAGTGAGGTAAGTGTGGCTCTATTCTCTAGAGTGCTCTGGTGGGTGAGCTCTGCAGCTGTATCTTAGGCACCCAATGCTAGGGTAGACATCACTATTCTCAGATCCCTCTAGCAGGTGGCTAGGTGGTGTGGGTGGAGTCTCAGCCCTCTTTTCACTGGTGTGGACCAGTGAGGGCTCTGTTTAATAGGTAGAGAGGTATCTGACCTCCAAAACTTGCCTTTCCACTGCTGAGCTAAAACAATTATGGTCAGATGTCTATCAGAATTGCCTTTGCATTATAATAGCCACCTAGTTACCTGTAGGGTGAAAGCCAAAGACTATGGGTCTCTTAATGCCTGGATGGAGCTGATTCTGTATTGTTAATTGCAGTTTAGGGAAGTCAGGGAAGGATTTTTTCTTTGATTGCTAAATGGTGCTTTTCTCAGGCCAGGAGAATGGGTTAGAAAAGAAAGAAGAAAAAAAATCGAGCAGTGCACTTCACTCTCTGGCACAGGGAATTCCAGTCTTAATGAAGCTGGCTGGGGCAATGAGGGGTGGAATCAGATATATAGAGGAGAGTAGCCTGGCAAAATATACAAAGTTACTTATGTTGTTTGGTGAGGACTGTTTTTTCTGAGATTCCAGAGCTTTGTGTAGCTTGCGTGTGCTGGCTGTATCCCTGCTGAGACTGTCCCAGAGGGTTAGGGTTGCGTCCATGCTCACACTGTCTCAGGAAGCCGCAATCAGCTCCCCCACACTTAGTCCAACGCCCAGCACCAAGGTTTCCTTTCTGGGGTGCTGCACTCCAGGCTCCAAAACCAGTCGCTGCTTCCCCGTGGTTTTTCATTTCCCTGCCAGCCGCGTCTGTGTGGAGCCTGCGTGTGCTGCCTGGGTCCCCTCCGAGGTTGGTCCTGAGGGTTAGGCCTACATCCGTGCTTCCCTGTCTCAGTAAGCCACAATCAGCCCCACCACTCTGGCACCAGGAAACTGCGAGGGCTCAAGGCTGTGGCGTGGGACACTGGCTCTGGAAGCGGTCGCTGCTGCAGTGTGGCTTTTCACTCCCCTGTCACTCAGGTCAACTCCTTAGTTCTGTGTTTGATGGTCAGGGTTTGTAGATTGTCCTTTATGTAATCAGTTCACTTGTTTTTTCGAGTCTTTGTTTCAAGAGGGATAAGCGGAAGCTTCTACCTAATCAGCCATCTTGGTCCTGCCTCCGTGTCTGCCTCTTTATGTGATTTGATATTGACTGTTGTCTCTGAGCAATCTATAAGTTATTGTATTAGTTTATTTTATGCTTGCTTTTTGTATCCTAGCTTCTTCCTTTGTTTAGTTTTAGTATACCCAAATAAGCTGCTTGAGTGCATTAGGTTGATTATTTTCACGTTTGAAGCTCTAATGTGCTATCACCAGATGGCTAGCACTGTTACCAGGTATATGAGCCTAGGAGTTCATTTACTTTTATTGTATGGATTCAACTCAGGTGCCCAGGTAGTTGGCCATAAAGTGTGTGGTACAGGCTCTGTCCTACAGTCTTAGAGGGGCAGGGGTTATTGGTGTAGGCAGAAGTATCTGGCTGCAGTAGGGGGTCAGGCTCTGATCAAGGCAGGGGTCTGACAGCTGTGCTCTGAGTGTCTGTGAGGAAAGTGCATCCCTGTTCTGTAGAGCACACGGGTGGGTTCTGCAGAAGGGCAGTGGGTACCCAATGCTTTTGGTTGTAAGTTCTGGGCGGTACTACTTATCCTTGGAGCCCTGTCACAGGTGGCTAGGTATTGTGGGTGGAGCTACCAGTCCTTAGGCCCCTGATGTGGGTAGGTGAAGACCCTGTTTAATAGGCAAAGCAGTGTCAAACATCAAACACCCATCTTTCCACCGTCCAGCTGAAACCATTGCAGTCTGGCAACAAGGGCCTATTCTCCTGAAATGGGCCCACACAGGTCCATGCTGGGGTGAAAGGTATTCAAAGCCCATGGACCGTTTGTGCCTGAACAAGAGCTACTTCTGTCCTGAGCTCCCCAGCTTAATTGAGCTGGCAGATTACCTTTCCCCCAGTTGTGAACTTATACCTTCTTCAAGGACGGAAGAATGGCTCAGAGTGGTACCGGGGCCTATCTCAGGCCCAGGGAAATTGACAGCCACTGAAGCCAGCTTGGGGGTTGGGGGCGTGGTAAAATAAACACAAGTAATTAGCTTTTGCTGCGAGTGCCATTCTTCTCTTGTTCTGGAGGTGTGAGTAGTCTGTGCAACTTGCTGTCTTTCCCTGAGTGAAGAGCCTCTGGAACGCTACTGCCAGCCCCACTGCACTCGCTCCAGGGAACGGTGCCTGAGGGTTCCTGGCTATTCAGGTCCAGTAACTCCTCTCCACTTCCAAATAGTCTCTCCCTCCCCCTGCCGTTGAGTCCGTTTTCTAACTTTGCCTTTGATGTTCAGGGCTCCTAGCTTGTCATAAATATAATCGCTTCACTTGTTTTTTCGGGTCTTTTTTCTAAGAGGGATCACTGGCAGCGTCTCACTACTCTGCCATCTTGGCCTCGCCTCTCTAATATAATCAACAATTTTTTTAAAAAAGAAAGAAAAGAGTGAAACCTGTAGAAACAACAAATAACAGAATGAGATCCACAGAAAAACTAGATATTGGAGCTATCAGACAAAGACACTGAAATAACTCTATTATGTTCAAAGAAATAAAGGCAAGACTTAGAAATTTGGCAAAAAACTAGAAACTACAAAACAGATCAACTTAGAAAGTCAACTGAAAACTATAGCTGAAGTTAAAATCTTAATGTATGTATATAACAGCAGATTACAAATGCTGAAGAGAGATTTAGTGGAAGACATGTTGGAAGAAAATAGAGGCATAGACAAAAGGAAAAATATATATAATATAAAAACAAATAAGATACAGAGAATACAATGAAAATATCCAGCATAAGATACTTTAAGAAGGAAGAAAAAGAATGAGGCAGAAAAACTGAGATTATGGCTGAGAAGTTTCCTCAAATGATTAAAGATATCAAGTTACAGATTCTAGAGGACTTACAAAACCCAAACCAAAAAAAAAAAAAAAAAAAGGAACCAAGCCACTGCCATCGAGTCGATTCCGACTCAAAGCGACCCTATAGGACAGAGTAGAACTGCCCCGTAGAGTTTCCAAGGAGCGCCTGGTGGATTCGAACTGCTGACCTTTTGCTTAGCAGCCATAACGCTTAATCACTACGCCACCAGGGTTTCCTTATAAGACCCATGTAGGGTAAATACAAAGAAATTCATAGTAGGACTGCTGAAGCTAAAGACAAAAAACCCCACAAAAAGCAAATAATTGAACACTACTAAAGAATGGAAAAGATTATCTTTAAAGGACAAACAAAAAAACTGACCGATGACTTCTCTACAGAAATAGTGAAAACCCTAAGACAATAAGATTTAAATTATAGAGAGAAAATCCATGGCAACCCAGAACTCTATGCTGAGGAAAAACATCCTTCATGAATGAGCAAAGACCTTTGTTTTCAGGCAAACAAAACCTAGATAAGTTAACATCAGCATGCCCACATTAAAGAAAATTCCAAAGGTATTCTTCAAGCAGAAAGAAAATAAGGTGAAAGGCTTAAGATGCAAGAAGGAATGAAAGTTAATGAAATGGGTAAAAATAGAGGATTACTGACTGCATAACATAATAAGAATAGACTTTATTGGGTCTAAAATATGTAAGAAATTAAAATGTATGAGAACGACAGCATTTTGACTTTTATGGCTTTATGGTCAGGAAACATGCTGTGTAATATTTTGATGTCTTGGATTCTGTTAATGCTTGTTTTGTGGCCTAATACGTGGTCTATTCTCAAGAATGCTCCATGAGCGTTAGAAAAGAAAGTTTACTTGACTACCATTGGGTGAAGTGTTATGTTTAAGTCTATGAGATCAAGTTGGCTGATTGTGGTATTTAGATCTTCCGTGTCTTTATTGAGCTTGTTTATGGATATCCTGTCTGTCATCAGAAGTGGTATGTTGAAGTCTTCGACTATTATTGTGGAGCTATTTCTCTTTTCAATGCTGTTTGAGTTTGTTTTATGCGTTTTGGAGCCCTGTCATTGGGTATGTAAGTATTTATTATGATTTTGTCTTCCTGGTATATTGACCCTTTAATCATTATATAGTGTATTTCCTTTTCCTTTGTGGCGGATTTTACTTTAAAGCCTGTTTTATCAGAGATTAATATTGCCACTCTTATTTTTTATTGTTGTCTGCTTGATATATATATATATATATTTCCATTCTTTGAGATTTAGTTTGTTTATGTCTTTGAGTCTATGGTGTGTCTCTTGCAGTCTGCATACAGACGGATCATGGTTTTTAATCCATTCTGCTACTCTCTGTCTCCTTATTGGTGCAATTAAACCATTTACATTTATCGTAATTATTCATAGTTATGAGTTTAGTGCTGTCATTTTCGTCTTTTTTCTGTATGTCTTTTTGACATTTTCCTTATTCCACTTAATTTTCTCTGTTGAGTCATTGTTCTTTGTGCATTTTCTTTCCATCCTCTTCATTTTTGTTGCCTTTGTATTTACTGCTAATTAATTTTTTCTGTGCTGAATCGTTTTTCTTTTTAGTCTTTCATCTTTTTCCTTGTTGTTGCTTTTGTATTTGCCGAAAATTTATGTTTTCCTTGTTTTTTTTTTTTTTATTTTAATGTGTAGGATTGTTAGTTTCCTTTGGGTACCTTAACATTTACCTCTGTTTTTCTAAATTTAAACCAATCTTTTATTTCTTTATATCGTCTTGACTTCCTCTCCATATGAAAGATCTATGACTACATCATTTAGTCCCTCTTTTTTGTCTTAATGTTGTCATCTTTTACAGATCGATGTCTCTGTTTCTACATTTTCAGTGTTTTAGCTTTGATTTATTTGTGACATCCCTATGTGGGTTGCTATCTGGTTGTTCTGTCCCGTGTTCTAGTCTTGGGTTGTTAGCTGATGTTATTGATTTTCTAACTGGAGAACTCCCTTTATTATTTCTTGTCATATTGGTTAGGTTTTTAAAAATTCCCTAAACTTCTGCTTATCTGGAAGTGTCCTAATTTCACCGTCATATTTGAGACACAGTTTTGCTGGATATATAGTTCTTGGCAGGCAATTTTTTTTTTTTTTTTTCCTTCAGGGCTTTGTATATGTCCTTCTTGCCTGCATGGTTTCTGCTGAGTAGTCCGAGCTTAGTCTTACTGACCCTTCTTTATAGGTGACTTTTTGTTTATCCCTAGCTACTCTTAAAATTCTCTCTTTATATTTGGTTTTGACAAGCAAGATTATAATATGTCCTGGTGACTTTATCTTGGCATCTACCTTGCGTGGGGTTCAGTAAGCATCTTGGGTAGATATCTTCTTATCTTTCACAAGATCAGTGAAGATTTTAGCCAGGAAGTCTTCAACAATTCTCACTGTGTTTTCTGTTATCCTCCACCCCCCGCCCCGATTCTGGTGTTCCAATCACTCTTGATAGAGTCCCTCATAATTCTTAGCGTTTCTTCAATTTTAAAAAATTACTTTATCTGATTTTTCCTCAAATAAGTTGGCGTCAAGAGCTTTATCTTCAGTCTCACTAATTCTGACTTCCAGTGCCTCAATTCTGCTCCTCTCATTTTCTATTGGGTTGTCTAATTCTGAAATTTTATTGTTACTCTTTTGGATTTGCTTGCTGTCTTTCTATGGATTTTTGCAGCCTGTTACATTTGTCATTATAGTCTTGTGTAACTTTCTTAAGTTCCTCTATTGTTTTATCTGTGTGTTCCTTGGCTTGTTCTTCGTTTTGCCTGATCTCCTCCTGGATCTCTTGAAGGGCTTGGTCTATTAATCTTTTAAATTGTACCTCCAGTAATTCCTGGAATTTTTCTTCATTTGGAAGATTTCTTGATTTGTTGTTTTGGGAGCTTCCTGAATCCATCATGGTCTGCCTCTTTATGTTATTTGATATTTACACTTGTCTCTGAGCCATCAATAAGTTATTATATTCATTTATTTCATGTTTGCTTACTGAGTCGGAACCTACTTGATGGCACTGGGTTTGGTTTTTTTTTTGTTGTTGTTGTTGTATTGTGTCCTAGCTTCTTGTTTTATTTTAATATGCCCAAATAGGCTGCTTGGTTGAGCTAGTTTGATTATTGGCACCCTTGAAGCTCTTACATCCTGTCACCAGGTGATCAGAGCTGTTAATAGGTATGTGAGCCTAGGAGCCCTTTTACTTTTCTTGTATGGATTCAGCTCAGTTGTCCATGTAGTCGGTCACCAAGTGTGTGGTTTAGGCTCTCACCTACAGTCCTGCATAGACAGGGTTGATTGGTGTAGGTACAGGTGTCTGGCTACTGTGGGGGGAATGACTGCCCCTGAGTGTCTGGGAGGAAAGCATGTCCCTGTTCCCTAGAGCACATAGGTGGGTGGGTTTTGCAGCCAGACCATGGGCACCCAATGCTGTTGGTTGTAAGTACTGGGATTCACCACTTATTCTTGGACTCCTGAATTGGGTGGCTAGGTGACGTGGGTGGAGCCACCAACCCTCAGGTCACTGATGAGGGTAGGTGAGGACCCTGCTTAATTGGCAGAACGTTGTCAAATATCACGAACCTGCCACTCCACTTTATAGCTGATACAGTTGAAAATAAAATTGTAGTGTGCTAATGAGGGCCTACGCTGTTGAAATGGGCCCACACAGGTCTATGCAAGGGTGAAAGGCATTCAGAGTCCTTGGACCCCTTATGTCTGTGCCTTCCCTGAGTTCCTAGCTTAGGGAAACTGGCAGATTATTTTTTGTTGTTTGTTCCTGCTCCAGGGCATGTGATAGTTCCTACTTCTGGCCCAGAGGACCCAGAAATAGCCGAAGCTGGTCTAAGACTAAAAACAGAGAGGGAGGAAGCAGGTAAATGGGAGAGATGTTCTTCCCAAAGGGGATGATTTTTGATTTGTGTGGCATTTTAAATGCATGTACTTATCTTTTGCCAACTTGGCACTGTTTTTCACTGGTTCTGGAGGCTTGTGTAGACTTTCTACCACTCGGTCTCTTCTGATGTGAAAAACATGTCCCGAGCGTCACTGCTTGCGTCACCGCACATGCCATCCGATCCAGCCTGCAGGGTGCTGGTTTCTGCCGGGTCAGATCTGTCAACCTCTCACTGCTTCTGAACCACATCCCCCTCCCCCTGCCACTAAGTCCAATTCTGTGACTTCACCTTTGATGTTCAGGGCTCCTAGATTGTCATATATAATCGATTTACTTCTCTGGGTCTTTGTTATAAGAGGGGCTACACAAAGCATCTGACTATTCTGCCATCTTGGCCCCACCCCTACAAGAGACATTTTTCATCACATTCCTGAATCTGACACTATCACAGAAACTTATCTCTGAGAAAATGAAATAGGGATGAGGCAGTAGGCAGAACAAACCTGCTGGGTTGGAGTCCATTCTGATGCATAATGACCCTATAGGTCAGAGTAGAACTGCCTCATAGGGTTTTCAAGGAGCAGCTGTTGCATTTGAACTACTGGGCCAGAGTATATTTGGAGCACTGGTGGTGCAGTGGTTAAGAACTCAGCTGCTAACCAAAAGCTTGGCAGTTCGAATACATTAGCTGCTCCATGGAAACCCTATGGGGGCAATTCTACTCTGTCCTATAGCGTTGCTATGTGCTGAAATCAATTCACCAGCAATGGGTTTGGATTTTTGGTTTACACGCCTACATGAGTAAAATTTGTCTTGAATCTCTAAACTTAATTCTAATGTGAGAATGAAATTGTAGCACTTCTCCATAAAGGTTTATCTTAAGTCATCAGGATAAAAACGAAACCCACTGCTGTCGAGTCGATTCTGACTCATCCTGCCCCTATAGGACAGAGTAGAACTGCCCGATAGAGTTTCCAAGGGGCACCTGGTGGATTTGAACTGCCGTCCTCTTGGTTAGCAGTCGTAGCACTTACCCACTGTGCCACCAGGGTTTCCTCGTCAGGATAAGCCTGTGCTGGTTTATTGGGTACCTTCAGGAATTCTTCATCAGTTATATTCACATTAAGAAGGAAAAAAATATCAGAAGGAACTTCATACATCTTCACCCTTCATTTCATGCAAGATTCAAGTGTGTCAGTGAGGATGGTTGTGTGAAATTGATCCCTGGCACTCAATACTTCTGGAGCATTTCTGTCATTTACTTGTTTCTTTTAATGCTTCTGCAACAAGGAACTGCTTGATAATCAGTATTTGGCAGTATTTGTTTTATTGTGTTTTCAAAATATTCTCTTATGTAAATATCTTGTTAATAGGTGGTAGAGATCCATGCATGTCTATAAATTTATTTCTGAATCTTGGAGAATTGACTCATCAAATGAAAATGATGCTATATATTATTATACATAACAAACATAAATATATGGGCTGTGTTTACATTTTGTTGGTGACGTTTTAAGCTTCTGTTCTGGTATCTCCTTTTTGTGACTGGTCTTCAGCAATATTCTCTATGGCACCTAGAATCTGAGCGTGTGATTCCAGGATTGCATTCGTTGCTGTAGCATGTGCTTCCCAGTGGGTATTAGAAAGACATTTTAATGCTGATCATGGCCTATGAACAGCTCATCGGTGAATAGAGATGGCAAAAAATTTGTAAAATATCTGAATAGAAGAAAAAAATCATTTTTTGGACAAAAATCCATTGTGATACATCCTACAAAATTAAGTGAATATGCAGCACCTTGGTATGAAAATGGCATATTCATTACATTCCAGAATTTTCTGTTGCATGCCTTTATAATGCAGTGACATTTCTCAGCATTGTCATAGGATTGGTCTCTGAACTTAGAAAAATCAATTTTGCAAGCTTCATCTAATTAGTGAAACACTTGGTTTGCAATGTCTTTGAGGGCTAATGCGATGTGTTCTCCTGACTCGCTTGGTTCATGTTATGCCTTCTTTCCCTCAAGTTCTTCAGTTTGTAATGGAAATGTCTAGCTTGTTCCTTTTATGCCATTGTACCTTTGGAAGCAGATAACTTGTGTCCTAGATTTCACAGATGAAGAGGGGTTTTTGAATTTTGGACTTGGACTTGATTTAAGACTTTTTCTATGCTATGATGGGATGAGGAAACCCTGGTGGCGTAGTGGTTAAGTGCTACAGCTGCTAACTGAAAGGTTGGCAGTTCGAATCTGCCAGGCACTCCTTGGAAACTCTATGGGGAAGTTCTACTCTGTCCTATAGGGTCGCTATGAGTCAGAATCGACTGGACGGCAGTGGGTTTGGTTTTGGTTTGTGATGGGATGAATATGTTTTCCATTTGCAAGAATGTGATTTTGGGGGGGCCAAAGGGTAGAATGTCATGGATTGAATTATGTCCCCCCAAAATGTGTGTATCAACTTGGATAGGCCATGTGAGGTTGTCCTCCATTTTGTGATGGTAATTTTATGTTGAGAGGATTAGGGTGGGATTTTAACACCTCCCTGATTTGAGATACAGGGAGTTTCCCTAGGGCGTGGCCTGCACCACCTTTTATCTCCCAGGAGATGAAAGGATAGAGAGTTGGGGACCTCATACTACCAAGAGTAGAGCATGTCCTTTGGACCCGGGGTCCCTGCGCCTGAGAAGCTCCTTGACCATGGGAAGATGGAGGACAAGGACCTTCTTCCAGAATCAACAGAGAGAGAAAACCTTCCCCTGGAGCTGACGTCCTGAATTTGGACTTGTAACCTACTAGACTGTGAGAAAATAAATTTCTCTTTGTTAAAGCCATCCACTTATGGTATCTGTTGTGGCAGCACTAGGTGACTAAGGCAGCGATGATTTTAGCTTCTGTTTTGGTGTTTCCTTTCTGTATCTGGTCTTCAGCAATATTCTGTGTGGTGCCTAGAATTGTACTTGTTGCTATAGCATGTGCTTCCCAATGTGTATTAGACATTTTAATGCTCAATCATTCCCTGAGTGTGTTTTAAGAACAGCTCATCAGTGAGTAGAGGTGGCAAAAAATTTGTAAAGTAACTGAATATTAGAAAAAACATCAATTGCTTTTGGACAAAAAAAATCTATTGTGATACATCCTACAAAATTAAGTGAATGTGCAGCACCTTGGTATGAAAAGGGCATATTAATTTCATTCCAGAATTTTCTGTTGTATGCCTTTATAATGCAGTGACGTAATGGCAGCATTGTCATAGGATTGGTCTCTGCACTTAGAAAAATCAATTTTGCAAACTTCACATAATTAGTGAAACACTTGCTTTGCAATGTCTTTACCAGTATGATTTTTTAGATTTTTTAAGCTAGCAAATGTGATAAATCACCACACAGGTTTTCTATCTGTTGGAGATACGGATCTTTAAACAATCCTTAGCTGGCCTGTATGAGAAGGCTCAGAAGTGGAATCCACAGACAAAATGAAATATCGAGCTATGCTTATTTCACTGACAGTAGTTGATTGAACTTCATCACTTATCAAGATTATACATTTTTTACACATTATTTTAGAATTATGGGATGGATTGCCCTTTCCTGTGTTACCGTGTTTTGAGATGTGACTTGCTAAAAATAGATCAAATGAGCAGCAAGTTGAAGCCAACTTTAAAATTTTCCATTTCGTGGGGACCCAAAGACTTCATTTCTTTTTCACGAAGATAGTCCACTTTCAGTGATTGTTATGACAACAACGACACATTACAAAATGGCTTTTCAATACTGATGTTCATTAATTTGTGATTCCAGTTCATAAATTAAGCCAGAACAATGTGTTTGGTTTAAATAGGATAACATAATCTCTGTGAATTGAACTATTTTCATGTTTACCGATCCTATTCAATTTGCACCAATTGCTAAATTCATCTGTAACAATTCGAGAATTAAATGAGGATGACGGGTTTGTTTGTTTGGTTAGTAGGTTTGCTAACAAAGCAGTACACAGAGCTGACTGATGGAGATTGCAGTAGCCACTCCCTCTTATAATTTTCATCATTAACTTTGCACTCTAGAAAAAATTCTGGCTACAGAACTTTGTTTACCGTCCAGGAATTTTCAACACGAATTTACAAGTGGACAACTGTGATGTTGACAATCACTTGGGCCTCTTTTGATCCAGTAATTTACTTCATTGGAAGAAAATTATTCCACAAGGCAGGATCTGCATGTCTGTTATTTATGGGGTCTGCAGATGTGACAATTTAATATTCTTAGTTTCACTTTCTAGATCATTACTAATTTCTTTTTTTTTTTACTACAGCGAGAAATGGATGCAGAATTTGGAACAAATTCTGTTAT
The DNA here is from genome assembly GCF_030014295.1 of Loxodonta africana. Classification (NCBI taxonomy): domain Eukaryota; kingdom Metazoa; phylum Chordata; class Mammalia; order Proboscidea; family Elephantidae; genus Loxodonta; species Loxodonta africana. Next base: position 67,614 of record NW_026974832.1, read on the forward strand.
ATTTGTATTGCCATCATTAATTTCAGCACTAGTGGTACTAGTAGGATGATTCCCACCCATTAAGCACGTACCTTTAATGGAAGAAGTCTCTGCTGATTTATTACATTCTAAAAACGAGTTTTGGAATAGTCTTTAGGGATTCACAGATCATTTTCTTTTTATCTTCTGCAGGCTTCCATTTTTGCACGGCACTTAGTTATTGCCGTTTCATTTTGCCTGGATTGAAAATTATGTCACTTTTTAAATTTGATTCTGCCATAACAATAAATTTGAATAATAGAAAATAAATTTATAAAACCAGAAGTTTATAAAATGAAATTTACTTTAGAATTTAGACATTAACACAAAAAAATTATATTTGAAAATTAAATAACTCATTGCTGTGGATTAAATTTTAACTAACAGTGACCCTATTGGACAGAATAGAACTGCACAGTAGGGTTTCTAAGGAGAGGCTGGTTGAAACCTTTTAGTTTCAGCCAGGCTCTTAACCACTGTTCCACCAGGGCTACATTTGAAAATGAGTAAGTAAAAACGTTAATTTGGACCATGAGATTTTGTTCTTCAGGTCTTAGATAGTCCAAAGAAATAGTACATGATATCCTTCTCCATGGACTAATTCCTTCTGAAAACAGGTCCAAAGTATGTAGGATGTAGTCTAGCCAGCCATCTTTGTTTCTAGGCTAGGGTACATTCTGGTTATACTTCTTTCAGGATAGATTTTTTCGTTCTTTTGGCAGTTCATGGTATATTCAGAATTCTTCACCAACACAATTAAAAGGCATCAATTCTTCTAGAGTCTTCCTTATTCATCGGCCAGCTTTCCCACACATACGAGGCCACTGAAAACACCTTGGCTTGGATCAGTTGCATCTTAGTTTTCAAGGTGATGTCTTTGCTTTTCAACACTTTGGAGGTCTTTTGCACCAATTTGCCTGATGGCAGTGCATCTTTTGATTTCTTAACTGCTGTTTCCATGGGTGTCGATTGTGGATCCAAATAAAATGAAATCCTTGACAACTTCAATCTTTTCTCCGTTAATCATGATGCTGCTCATTGATCCAGTTGTGAGGATTTTTGTTTTCTTTATGTTGAAGTGCAATCTCTACTGAAGGCCGCGGTCTTTGATCTTCATCAGTAAGTGCTTCAAGTCCTCTTATCTTTTAGCAAGCAGGGTTGTGTCATCTGCAAAATGCAGGTTAATGAGTCTTCCTCCAATCCTGATGTCGTGTTCTTTGTATAGTCCAGCTTCTCAGATTATTTGCAGATTAAGTAAGTATCGTGAAAGGATACAACCCTGACACACACCTTTCCTGACTTTAAACCACGCAGTATCACTTTTTTCTGTTTGAGCGTCTACCTCTTGATCAGGTTCCTCATCAGCACAATTGAGTGTTCTGGAATTCCCACTCTTCGCAATGTTATCCATAATTTGTTATGATCCAAGCAGTCAAAGGCCTTTGCATAGTCAATAAAACACAGGTTTAAACATCTTTCTGGTATTCTCTGCTTTCAGCCAGAATCGATATGACATCAGCTGTGATATCCCTTCTTCCATGTCCTCTTCTGAATCCTGCTTAAATTTCTGGCAGTTCCCTGTCAATGTACTGCTGCAGCTGCTTTTGAATGATTTTTAGCAGAATATTACTTGCATGTGATATTAATGATATTGTTTGACAATTTCCACATTTGGTTGGATCACCTTTCTTAGGAATAGGTGTAAATATGGATCCTTTCCAGTTCATAGGCCAGGTAGCTGTATTCCAAATTTCTTGGGATTAGACAAGTGAGCGATTCCAGTGCTGCATCCATTTGGTGAAACATCTCAGTTGGTATTCCGTCAATTCTTGGAGGCTTTTTTTTCTCACCAATTCCTTCAGTGCAGCATGGACTTCTTCCTTCAGTACCATCGGTTTCTGATCATATGCTACTTCCTGAAATGGTTGAAGGTCGACCAATCCTTTTTGGCATAGTGACTGTGGGTATTACTTTCATCTTCTTTTGATGCTTCCTGCGTCGTTTAATATTATACTCGTAGAATCCTTCAGTATTGCAACTCAAGGGTTGAATTTTTTCTTCAGTTCTTTCAGCTTGAGAAATGCTGAGTGTGTTCTTCCCTTTTGGTTATCTATCTCCAGATCTTTACACATGTCATTATAATACTTTTTCTTCTCAAGCCACCCTTTGAAATCTTCTGTTCAGCTCTATTACTTCGTCATTTCTTCCTTTCACTTTAGCTACTCGACATTCAAGAGCAAGGTTCAGAGTCTCTTCCGACATCCGTTTGGTCTTTTCTTTCTTTCCTGTCTTTTAAAGGACCTCTTGCTTTCTTCATGTGTGATGTCCTTGATGTCATTCCCCAACTCACGTGGTCGTCAGTCGTTAGTGTTTAACATGTAAAATGTATTCTTGAGGTGGTCTCTAAATACAGGTGAGATATACTCAAGGTTGTACCTTGGCCCTTTTTGACTTATTCTAATTTTCTTCAGTTTCAACTTGAACTCCCATATGAGCAATTGACAGTCTGTTTCACAATCGATCCCTGGCCTTGTTCTGACTGATGATATGAGTTTTCCCATCTTCTCTTTCCACAGATGTAGTCAGTTTGATTCCTGTGTATTCCATCTGGTAAAGTCCACGTGTATAGCTGCCGTTTATGTTGGTGAAAAAAAAATAGTTGGATGAGTCACTGGTCTTGCAAAATTCTTTCATGAGATTTCTGGCATCATTTCTATCAGCAATGCTGTATTTTCCAACTACTTTTCCTTCTTTGTTTCCAACTTTAACATTCTAATGACCAGTAATTATCAATGCATCTTGATTGCATGTTTGATCAATCTCAGGCTGCAGAAGTTGTTTAAAATCTTCAATTTCTTTGTCTTTGGCATTGGTGGTTGGTGCATAAATTTGAATAGTCATATAAACTGGTCTTCCTCGTAAGTGTATGGATATTAGCCTATCAGTGACAGCATTGTACTTCAGGCTAGATCTTGAAATGTTCTCTTTGATGATTAATGTAACGTCATTCTTTTGACTCTGGTGGAATATCCGTGTTTGTAAGACTGCTCAGAGACTGTTTCACCAGAGAGTTTTCTGGTACTGCGATATCTACCACTAATCTCTGTGATCCCTGTGAATTGGCAAAATAAGAATAGTGCTATAGATTTCTTCCAAATACAGAAAACATAATTATGAAAATGTTCTTGCTATTGATTATGTTCTTTATCAATCCGTTCTGATGGGATTTTTGATACTTCACTCGAAAAATGAGTCCAAGGTACTGTGATGTGATTGTTTACTTTGTGTGGCCTTTCTAGCCATGGTCTTATAACATCTACCCTGGTACTTGGGCAGGACTGTGTGATAGGGTAATTGTGGCTCACCAAGGGGATTGTTTAGTTTTCCCTTCAAAGAGAACCAGTTCCAGAGCAAAGAGGAGGATTCAACTCCCATCAAGGAAGAACAGCCAGGAGCTGAGCATATATTATGGACCTGAGATCCCTGCACTGAGAAGCTCCTAGAAGCAGAGACTGAGATAGAGAGAGGAAGCTGTAACCCTGAAGACGGTAAGATGCCATGGCAGGAGAGACCAAGCAACAGGGACCCGGCTATAGGAGATGATGGCCCAGGGAGAAGGAAAGCTGAGTGCCTTTGGAGAGAGGCCCAAGGCCAGGCAGAGGCATGCCTATGAGCACAGGAGGGAAGAGGCTGTCCCAATAGAAGAACTGTATTCTGAGTGTCTTTGAGCCTGAGTTATAACTGTTACTTCCCTAATAAACCCCATAATCATGAATATGGACTGTGAGCTCTGTGTGGCCGTTGCAATGAATTATTGAACCCAGCAGAGAAGTAGGGAGTGCTGTGTGAGGGACAGTTGGTGTCAGAGTTAGTGAAGATGGTGGAGAGAGGATAGTTTTTTCACCAATGCCTTCAATACAGCTTCGATTTCTTCCTTTTATACCATCAGTTCTTGATCTTATGCTACCTCTTGAAATGGTTGAAAATTATCCATTTCTACTGCAGTACTATATTAATATCAGACAAATTATACTTCAGAAAAAGGAGTATTATTGGGAATAGGTAGGGACATAACATAATAAAGGTTCACTTCTCCAAAAAGATACAACCATCCTAAATGTGTACATATTTAACAACAGGGCTCCAAAATACAAAAACTAATAAATCTGAAAGGGGAAATGGACAAATACGCATTTGTAATTGGTATCAGTACTTTTCTATCAATAATTAATAGAGCCCTGCTAGTCGAAGTCCAAAGCATCTGTATGAACCACTCATGGATGTCTATGTGTGTGTGTATGTATATAGTATAAAGACAAGTAATACAGAAATAAACATAGAGTCCTTGGGAGGTGCAAACGGTTAATGCATTCAGCTGCTAACCAAAATGTTGGAGGTTTGAGTCCACCCAGAGGCACTTCGGAAGAAAGGCTTGGCGGTCTACTTTTGAAAAATTAGCTGTTGAACTCACACACTTGAGTGTCACTACTACTCTGACACACATGGGGGGAGGGGTCACCATGAGTCAGATCAGCTTGATAGCAATTGAATGATTTTTTTATTCATTCTGCCAGTGTTTGTCTTTTAATTGGTATCTTAGGCTGGGTTCTCTAGAGAAGCAAAACCAGTGAGATATATATATGTATGTATTTATATATAAATAGATTTATATCAAGGAAATGGCTCCCAAGGCTATAGAGGCTGGTAAGTCTCAAGTCCATGGGTCAGGCTGGTGGCTTCTCCTGACTCACATAGATGCAGGGACTGCAGAACTCAAGATCTGCAGGTCATACAACAGGTCTGTGGCTCACAGGCTGCAAAGGCTGACAAATCTCAAGATCGGCAGGTAAGCTGGCAGCCCGCGGCTCACAGACTGCGGAGGCTGATGAATCCCAAAATTGGAAGGTAAGCTGAGAGTTCGAGTCCCAAAAATTTGAGATCAGATGACGAGGAGCCAGCTGCAGGATTCAGAGTGAGCAAAAGCTCAAGAGCCTTGCCAGAAAGTCCACCTATATTGGATGCAGTCCACACCCCTGAGGAAACTCCTTTACATCTGATTGGCTACTCACAGCAGATCCCATCATGGAGGTAATCACATTATATCACATCTCATCATGGAAGTGATTGCATCGTTTTACGACTGCTAAACTACATCATAACTGCCAAAGCACTGAGAATCATGGTCCGACAAAGTTGACACACAACTTTAATGATCCCAATTGTGAATTTAATCTATTTATATTTAAAGCGATTAATGATAAGGAAGGACTTATATCTTCTACTTTGTAATAGTAGGTCATATACGCATTTGGTTTCTCATTTTCTTCACTACTGTCCACTTTTGTGTTTGACTGATTTTTTTTCAAGTGTACAATTTTGATCCTCTCCTTGTTTCCTTTCCTTATATTTTTTAACTTCTTAGTGGTGAGCATGAGGATTACAATTAATATCTTATATTTATAACAATCTTCTTTTAATTAATACAAATTTAGCTTCAACAGTATAGAAAATTCTGCTTTTATTCAGCTCAGTTACCTCCCCTACTTACGTTGCTGGTACAAAAATTGCATCTTTATACATTGTGTGTCCATTAAGAGAGATGTGTAAGTATTTTTATGCATTCGTGCTTTAAATCATATATGAAAAAAAGAGAGGCGTGATATAAAAATATTACTGACTTTGTTTTATCTAAGTAGTTACCTTTACGGAGTCTTCGTTTCTTTTTATGGCTTCAAGTTACTGTCTAGTGTCCTTCCGTGCCAGCCAGGATGATTCCCTGTAGCATTTCTCATAAGGCAGTTCTGCTGCTAACATACTCCCTCAGGTTTTGTGTATCTGGGCATGTCTTAATTTCACCTTCATTTTTGAAAGATAGTTTTGCTAGATATTGACATCTTGGTTCATAGTTTTGTTTCTGTATTTTTTTTCCAGTATCTTAAATACATCATCCCACTATTTTCTCATCTCAATGGTGTCTGATGAAAAATCAACAGTTAAACTTGTTGAGACTCTCTTCTTGTACATTAGGGGTCACTTATCTCTTGCTATTTTCAAGTTTCTGTCTTCGTCTCTTGACATTTTGATTATGTCTCTCTGTGGATATCTATGTATTTATTGTCCTTTGAGTTTATTGAGCTTCTTGGATATCTAGATGACATTTGGGAACCTTCCAGTCATTACGTTTTCAAATATTCTTTCTGTCCTTTCATCTTTCTTTCCTTTCTGGGACTCCTTAATGAGTATATTGGTATGCTTGATGTTGTCCCGCAGGTCCCTTAGGCTCTGTTCATTTTCTTCATTCTTTTTCCTTTATGCTCCTCAGTTAGAACAATTTCAGTTGTGCTTTTTCAAGTTTACATTTTCCTGCTTTCTTGCTCAAATCTCCTGTTGAGCTCCTCTAATGAAAATTTTATTTCAGCTATTCTACTTTTCAGCTCTATAATTTCTATTTGGTTCTTTTGTATAATATTTCTTTATTAATATTTTCTACTTGTTCATGCATTCTTTTGGTTTCCTTTTTTTTTTGTCTATGGTTTCTTTAGCTCTTTGAGGAAATTTAAGACAATTGGTTTAAAATCTTTGTCTAGTAATCCCAATATCTGTGTTTCCTTAGGGATGCTTTCTGTTCATTCTCTTCTTTCTTTCTTCTTAACAAATGAACCATCCTTTTCTTTTTCCTTTTATGACTTAAAATAGTGTGTTGAAAACTGGTTATCTTAAATATTATAATGTAACTCTGGAAACCAGAGTCCCTCCAGTCATTAGGGTTTGCTTTTTTTTTTTTTTTAATTGTTGAGGACCAGTCATCCATTTGCTTAGTGATGTTTCCAAACTATTTCTGCAAAGATTGTATGTCTTCTCATGTGTGGACACTGAAGTTCTGTTCTGTTATGTCAGCAGTCAGTTCATGACCTGACAGTGATTTCTTTAAATGCTTGTAGCCAAAAAGAAAAAGGAACATTATCCCAGTCTTTGCAGATTGGCTCTGAACTGGGGTGTTCTTTCAGTGCTAAGCAAAAGCGCCTAAAACTCTGCCTTAGCCTTCACTTCCTGCCCCCGTGGAGCCCAAAGATCAGCCAGAGGTGCAAGCCTAAAGCTTTGTCAGGATCTTTATGAGCATGTCTTCATCCTTAGGCAAGAATATTGCACTCCAGATTCCTCAGTATATGTGGTAGCCCTTCAAAGCCCTTAAACCACCAACCATTGTCCTCTCAGCCCCCTTTTTTCCAAGCTTTTGGATGTCTCTGCTGTTTTCTCTGTCCTTCATCCTTTGACCCTGGAGGTAGGACCAATTCTTATACCTTCGTACTGCTCAGTTTCCATCACATCATACATTTTTTCTTATGTGCTGATGAGTCAATTCTGACTCATAGTGACTATAGGATGGAGTAGAACTTCTCCAAAGGGTTTCTAAGGCTGTAATCTTTATGGAAGGAAACTGTCATATCTTTCTCCTTTGGAGTAGTTGGTGGATCAAATCAAAAGGTTTAACAGCTGAGTGCTTAACCACTGCACTACTGGGGCTCCTTTTGACATCATGCATCATAATAGATTTTTAACACACCCCTCAGAAACATAGAAGTCCATAAATTGTCAAGGGTACAGAAGATTTAACATGTATAAAAATACCAAATTGATATATGTGTATGTGTGTGTGTTATCTAACCACTAAAGAATATACATTCATCTCATGCACATACATAGTGTTTATAAAAGTTGACTGTATACGGTGTTATAAAGCAAGTCTCAACAAATTTCAAGAGTCTGCAATAATATAGAGGATACTGTGTAAGTACAGCATAATTAAAAAAAACATATTAGAAAAAGAAAATACAAAATCTCCATGTGCTTGGATATTTTAAAATACTAGGCATTAAAAAAGACATCATAATGAAAATTAGAATATATTTTGAAGTGAAAAATTATGAACATAGTGCATATAAAAATTGGTGCAGTACAGACAATATAATATAGGAAACTTATAGCCTTAAAAATATAATTGGAAAGAACAAATTTTGAAAAATAAGTGAGTTAAACATCCATTCAAAATGTTGGGAAAAAAACAGAAACAAACATTCATAGGAATTTTTGTTTCTATTAATGATTGGATACATGCAACAGATGATCAACAAAGACTAAAGTTGATTCTTAGAAAATGCTAGTAAAATTGACAAACTTTAGGCAAGATTGATCAAGTGAAAAAGAATGAAGGTATAAATAACGAATATCAGGAATTAGAAAGAAAATGACTACAGATCTTGCAGAACTTAAAGATAATGTGAGAATGTTATGAACCATATTAGCTAATAAATTTGCAAATTTAGGTAAAGTAGGCAAACGTATCATACCATGTAAGTTAATAACAACGATTCAAGAAGAAACAGGAAGCAAAAGTAATTCCACAATTGTTAATAGAATTGAATTAGAGCTCAAACTATTCTCAAAAAGAAAACTTCATGTCAGATGGCTTTTCCTGCAAATTCTGCCAAATATTCAAGAAATACTTCACAAATTCTTCAATATAAAATGAAATATATGCCCAAACTCATTTTATAAAGCTTGTAGAATGAATATTGATACCAAAACCTGACAAGAGCAGCAGAAGATGGGAAAATTACAGGCCAATGTCACTGATGAACATAGATGCAAAATATAAAAAGAAATAGGCAAAACAAATCCAGCAATACTCTAAAGAAGAATATAGTATGACCAAGTTGGGTCTATCCCAAGAATTCAAGGTTAGTTTAACATTCAAAAATGAATCAGTATAATTTGCCATATGTACAGGAAAAATAAATGTGGTTATATTAATAGGTGTAATAAAATAAGTATTTGATAACCTCCAGCATCCACTCATGTTTTTTAAAAGAACATTTAGCATGCCATGAGACCAGAAGAACCAGAAGGTTCCCGGCTACTGTCACTGAACATTTTGATCAAAGAGTCCACAGCAAAGCCCTGATCAAAAGGGGGAAAATGCAGAACAGAATTTCAAATTCTCATGAACCCTAGACTTTTTGGAGCCATTGAGGGTGAATGAACTCCTGAAACTATTGCCGTGAGATAATCTTTAAACATTACACCAAAAGCATTCCCTTGAATCATCTTAAAACTGAAGTATAAAAAAGAAAACACCATACTGTTGCTGTTGAGTTGATTCTGACTCAGAGACCCTGTAGGACAGAATAGCACTGCCCCATAGAGTTTCCAAGGTGCAGGTGGTGGATTCAAACTGCTCTTCTTTTGCCTGGCTACCGTATCACTTAACCACTGTGCCACGAGGGCTCCAGAACATTAGCTACTTAACTAATAAAAATGGTCTACCTTGAGCATATGCTCTTTTAAGAACTGTCTATATGGCATCAGATTGACAACAGCTACTGAAAAGATTAGATAGGAACCTTAAGGAGCAGTGGGTTTATGCTAATGACAGAGGAACTACTCAGAAAAGGAGGGTGAGAATGGTTGCACAACTTGAATGTAACCGATGTCATTAAATTGTACAGGTAGAAACTGTTGAGTTGATGTATGTTTTGCTGCATATATTCTCAACCACAAAAAATACATTTACAGGTAATAATTAACAAAAAATGTCAAGGACAGCTAAATATTTTGAAAATAAGACAGAGTTGCATGTGAGGGAATGAGTGGGGTGAGCTGTTTTAGATTAATAGTTAGTAAAGGCTTATGGGATCAGGATATTTGAGGAGATAACTGACCTATATCAAAGGAGAGAATAGCTGTATGAAGCTCTGGAGGGAGGATATTGCCAATAAAGGAAAGAGTTGTTTCTGAGGCCCTTAAATAACCAAGTGTTCTGGCATGTTTTGAGGAAGCTCAGGAAATAAGTCATGGCTAGTGTGGAGTGAACCGAGGGAAGACTGTTAGGAAATGAGGTTAGTATGGTGGGCAAGCCCCGCATCATGAAAGACCATGGGAAGGATTTGGGAATTTTTCCTAATTGCCATGAGAAGCCACTGAGGTGATGCTGTTATGTAGACTGTAAGAGGGAAGATCGGTGGCACGGAGTCCAGTTTTAACCAAGAGATGATGGTGGCTGTAAGGTGGAGGTAGTGAGAAGTGGATAGAGTCAGGATTTATGTTAAGGTAGTGCCAAGAGTCCAGAATATGTGTCAATGGATTGGATGCAAGATTTGAATAAAGGAGAGAAATCAAGGGTGATTTCTAGGTTTTTGTCCTGAACAACCCAGAGGATAGTGAGAACATTTGCTGAGATAAGGAAGACTGGGAGGTAGATAAGACACTTGGACGAAGAATTTTATTTGAACCACATTAAGTTTGAGATGCCTAGTAGACATTCGAGGGAAGATGTGAGGTCAGCCATTGGTGAAGGAACAACAGGGCAGAGTATGTAAATGAGGGTATCCTAGGGCTCAGGTGGAATTGACTGCCATGAATTGGCTCAGATAACCTAGATAGTGAGAAGTAATGAATGATGTTACTTAAACAGGGCATGGAAATCAATGAAAAAGGTGTGGGAGTGGCAGGGAGGCTAAGGTAGAGAAGTTTCTCTCTTCCTAAACCTGATTGGCTGGATTTGAAGACATCATAAGTTCCTGTATGAGAAATATCCAGCAAATTACCAGTTGATTTAATAAATTGATAACAAAGTCCACCTTTCAGCCAAAGATTGAAAAACAAACAAACCAATTGCCATCCAGTGAATTCTGACTCTTAGCAACCCTCTAGGACGGAGTAGAGCTACCCCATACGGTTTCTAAGGAGCAGCTGTTGGATTCAAACAGCAGACCTTTTGGTTAGCAGCTGAGCTCTTAACCACTGCACCACCAGGCTCAAACCAAGAATAACACAGATGAGGAACTTACTCCTTAGTTCAATCAAGTATGTAGAAATTCAAATTTGTGATTTTGGAGATTCCCCCTCTTTTTTTTCAAAGTGGGGGGCATTGAGATGGAGGATTTTCCTATGCCCACCATCCTAAGGGATTTAATTAACCCATAGTTGAGACATTGTAAACATCTCAAGAAATTATTACCTTTGAGAAACTTGAGGGTGAGTAGGCATATCACCTGGCTCCTCTTAAACTCCTTTTAAAAACCTGACTTGAAGACTCACCTGCCTTTTTGAATAAGTGCCAGCTTGAATAGGCAGGGTTCAGGGAATTGCTAACCAAAGGTATGGTTTCTCCAGAGGCCTCCAAGGGGTGTAAAAGAAGAGTGGAGCCAGACCCCGTGCTTGGGACACACCCTTGGTAGGAAATATTTGAGTGTGTGTGTGGTGAGGGGAGCACTCGGTGTGGGAGAGTGGGGTGGGTGGGTAATAGGGAAATGCCTGTTTTTTTTTTTTTTTCTGGTTTTAAGAAACAGTTTTTTACTTTTTTTTTTTTTTTTAATTACAACGAACAGTTCAGTGGAGACATGTTCCTTATGTGCAGGGGCTAGTGGAATTGCTGATAGCTGAGAATGTAGCCTGCTCCCCAAGTGCGAGTTGGCATTTTGGAGAGAAAACTTGATATTTGGAGCACTGACTGGCACTGCGTTTTCTAAATAATTAAGGGTGGTGGGGTGGTGGTAAGAGAAAGAGGATGGTCTATGAACACTGACCCTGGAAAATTAACTCCCGAGTGTGTGGGTTGTGGATAGCAGGAAAAGAACATCACCCGCAAATGACAGCAGTGCCTTTATTTATTTATTTATGCTTCTTTTTAGTTCTGAGTTGTTTTTAAGCCACAAATTAATGGGGCCACCATGAGTTTTCAGAGAATGAGTTTTACAAAAATCTAAGTGTTTTAAATATTGCAGGGATTTACTTATATATGCTGTATATGAGAAAAGTCCTTCCAGTTATAGGGAGGAGAAAGAAAGTATATTCAGGAATTAAATTTTCACAGTTCTCTGAATTCTTATATTTCTCTTGTTGTCCATTTTTCTTTTTTTGTCCTTCATCCACCCCTTCCACCTTGACCCACTGTCTTCATCATCTAGTGCTGCCGAAACAGAAATACCATGAGTGGATGGCTTTAACCAAGAGAAATGTAATACCTCACATTAAAGTAGGCTAATAGTCCACATTCAAGGCATCAGCTCTAGGGGAAAGCTTTCTCTCTCTTTCGGCTCTGGAAGAAGGTCCTTGTCCTTAGCCTTCCCATGGTCAAGGAGCTTCTCAGGTGCAGGGACCCTGGGTCCAGAGGACATGCTCTGCTCCTGGTGCTGCTTTCTTGATAGTCTGAGGCCCCCAACTCTCCGCTTGCTTCCCTTTCCTTTTACCTCTTGCGAGATAAAAGGTGGTGCAGGTCACACCACAGGGAAAGGTGACCTGAGTGAGGGTGGTGTTACAATCCCACCCTAATCCTCTTACAGTAAAATTACAATCACAAAATGAAGGACAACTAGGCAATAGTGGGAATCATGGCCTAACCAAGTTGAAACACACGTTTTTTAGGGTCATAATTTAATCCAAACCAAATCAAACTTGTCACCATCAAGTTGATTCCAACCCATAGAGACCCTAGTTGATATTAACTCATAGAGACCCTATAGCATAGAGCAGAACTACCTCATAGAGTTTCCAAGGTCTAGTTGGTGGATTTGAACTGCTGACCTTTTGGTTAGCAGCTGAGCTATTAACCACTATGCCACCAGGCCTCCTCTTGATCCACAGTCCACCCTAATTCACCACTGTGTTAGAAAAAGGCTTTGCTATTCTGAAATAAGAACTTTTTACTATACTTTTGTGTTCGTGGTTGCTTTTGGTATGTCTTTAAGCACTGAACAGTTACCTCATACCCATTAAAAACCCATTGCCACTGAGTCTATTCCAACTCATAGCGGCCCAATAGAGCAGAGCAGAACTGTGCCATAGACTTTCCAAGGAGCGCCTGGTGGATTTAAACTGATGACCTTTTGGTTAGCAGCTGTAGCTCTTAAACAGTACACCACCAGTGTGGGAGGGGTTTAATTGATAACATGATGTCTGGGCTCCAAGGGAGATGGAATGGATGTGCAGGAGAAGGGCATGCAGATTCAGCCTGTATAGTCCCCTGAACTCTGTTCAAGATCATAACACACCTCAGTAATCACTTGAATCTAAACATACAACTTTAACAGTTGATGTAAATGACTTTACACATGAATTTTGGAACGCAACTATTTCTCAATGGAAGTTTCTTCAACTAAGCTGTTTGTATTCCCTTAATAATTGTGAAAGCTAACATTTATTGTGTTCATTCTGTGTGTAAGGCCTTTTTCTAAGTGCCTTGTGTGTTTTATTTAACCTGCGTAACAACCTTTTGAATAAGACCCATTTTAGAAATGGGAAACTGAGGCAGTGAGAGGTAAAGTAACGTGCCCAGATCAACCACCTGATAGATTGAGTTAGGATTTAAACCCAGGCAGTTTGTTTCAGAATTTGCTTATGTAATCACTGTACATGACAGCAGTGAGCCCTAGTGGCTGTGTGGCTAAAGAACTTGGCTGCTAACTGAAAGGTCAGTGGTTCGAACCCAACCGCCTCTCTGCAGGAGACAGATGTGGCAGTCTGCTTCAGTGAAGACTTACAGCCTTGGAAACCCTATGTGGCAGTTTTACTCTGTCCTTTGGGGTCACTATGAGTTAGAATTGACTTGATGACAGTGGGTTTTGGCACATAATACTAATGTGCAGTGTATTCTGTATGCCGTGTATATGTTCAGAAACTAATTTTCCGAACATTTATGCCATATATAGATTACCAATCCAGTTGCCGTTGAGGAGATTTTCACTCCTGAGGACCCCGTGAGTTTTCAGAGTAGGACTGCCCTCCATACGGTTTTCAATAGCTGTGACCATTTGGAGGTAGATTGCCAGGCCTTTCTTCCAAGGCAACTGAGTGGATTTAAACTGCCAACCTTTCAGTTAGTAGCTGAGCACTTAACTCTTTGTGCCACCTAATACATATATATACTAGGAGGTTTTCCTCCTTATTTGTACTTTAATGTTTTGTAGCCTCTTATGAATACTTGTTCCTGGCAGTTAACTAGATGCTAAAGAACAGAATAGGCACATGTAACCCTCTCTTACCTTCTCCCTCCCCTCTTTCACAGAGATGAAATGAAAAGGAATTAATGAGGACAGATTATTGGATTAGGGCCCATACTCAGGGCTCTAACAGCATGGGGAGTTTCTCCTGTCACTTCAGTTCTTGTTCAGGAATTGGCACCTGCTTTTTGTGAATCACAAAGACCAGTGCTTTATATCAAGCCATTTAGATTTGGGCTATGGAGCAGTGACTTAAAAAAATTAAATTTTATTTTCAGAGATTTTTTCTATTAATTGTTTACATTTATTTTAATTGTATATTCTGAAACCGCTACAAAAAGGCATGAAATAATTGTTTAAATTTTAATTCGTATGGGTCAAAATGTATGTTAAACTACCTATTGTCGCCGTCACAGTCGTTGTTATGTTTGAGCCGATTGTTGTGGCCACTTGTTACCAAGTATGACTTTCTTCTCCAGGGACCGATCTTTGCTGACAACGTGTCCAAAATATGTGAGATGAAGCCTCGTCATTCTTGCCTCTAAGGAATATTCTGGCTGTACTTCTTTCAAGACAGATTTGTTCATTCTTTTGGCAGTCCGTGGTATATTCAATATTCTTTGCAAATACCGTAATTTAGTGCCTTCAATTTTTCTTTAGTCTTCCTTATTCATTGCCCACCTTTCGTGTGCGTATGAGGCGACTGAAAGCACCATGGCTTGAGTCAGGTGCACATTAGTTTTCAAGGTGACATCTGTGCATTTGAACACTTTAAGAGGCCTCTGGCAGCAGATTTGCCCAATGCAATGTGTCGTTTGATTTCTTGACTGCTGCTTCCGTGGGTGTTTATTGTGGATCCAAGTAAAATGAAGCCCTTAGTGATGTCAACATTTTCTCCATTGTCATGATGTTGCTTATTGGTCCTGTTGTTAGGCTGTTGGTCTGTAGTCTTTGATTTTCTTCAGTAAATGCTTTAATGCCTCTTCACTTTCAACAAGCGAGATTGTATCATCTGCATATCTCAGGTTATTAATGAGTCTTCCTCCAATCCTGACGCCTTATTCTTCTTCAGACAGTCCAGCTTCTCGGATTATTTGCTCAGCATACAGGTCGAATAGGTATGGTGAAAGGATACAATGGAGATGCACACCTTTCTTGACTTTAAGCCATGCAGTATTCCTTGTTCTATTTAGATGACTGCCTCTTTTTCTATGTACAGGTTTCTCATGAGAACAATTAAGTGTCCTGGAAATCTCATTCTTTCCCATGTTATCCATAATTTGTTATGAGCTGGAGTAGGTCTCAGAAATAATGTGCCATTTCTTCCAGTTGGTTGTGCACGGCTGCCTACTTCCCTAGGTGGTAGCAGGTAAGGCCTGTCTCAGAAACACTCCCCTCCTCACTAAGCATGATTCTTCACACTGCTCCATCTTCTTTCCCGTGTGTGTCTCCTGCCCTCCTCAGTGGCCGGGGAAAATGATAGTAGTCCACTATGAGATTTATTCTTTTATTATACTTTATTTTATCATTTGTTTTTATAACATAGTTCCGTTAAAATCAAGGGTAATAAAAACGTTTGTGTGATGGAAGTGGATAATCCCACCCACTGTGTCCATCTAAAGTTTCATGAGAAAACTGTGCCCACAACAGAGGGCTCCCACTCCTCTGGCTCACTGTATTTTCTCCTTGTTTATTTGCTCTTCCCTCTTTCCTGATGCATGCATGGGACCACTGAGCTTCAGGACTCCACAATTCTCCTTTTCATACCAGTGTTACTGTAATCTTGGGTTCATGGGCTGCCTTGCCACAGATTTACTCATTCTGTTTCTGTTAATTATTTCATTACTTAAAAATCTCTCATGAATTTTTCCAGAAGTACATTCTATTCCTCAAAAACTTGGAAGCAATGGGAAAGTATGCAATAAATAACAAGAAAACATACGTAATGCATAGAATAAATTATTAACGTTCCGATATGTCTGTTATCTTACTTACATTGGCATGTATGTGTATTAGAGTCTCTGGTTGATGCAAATGGTTAATATCTTGAGCTGCTGACAGAAAGTTGGAGTTCAGGTCCACCCAGAATTGCTGTGAAAGAGAGGTCTGGCAGCCTACTTCCGAAAACTCAGCCATTGGAACCCCTATGGAGTACAGTTCTACTCTGGCACACTGGTGTCATCATGAATCAGAACTGACTCAGTGGCAACTGGTTTTATGTGTGTATTAGCACACACATTTATGTATATTAACACGGATATTATATCCTGATATTTTCATTCATCATTAGTCTTTTCTCATGATAAATTTTTTTCGTTTTTTTTTAATGAGGGCATTAAATTACTTTATAATATTCTGTGTGCATGTACTATATGTTTTTTAACGATTTGACTATAGTTGCAATAATAAATGTGCATGTTTCTAGTAATCTTCAACCTATACTTACATCTTTTTAACATACATCTCTGCCATTAAATCTCTTTGTTTAATTATTGTTTAACACTCTTTACACCTAAGAGATGGTCTCAGAAGCAGCCCTGATCAGTTTTTCTCCCTCTTACTCATGAAGCCCCTTAATGTATTCCAAGGTATCAACTACGAAGGATTTTACGTACTTATCCTTTGTTTATTTTTCATTCAGTCAGTATATTCCATGGGCCAGAAGTAGTCTATGTTATGCAGATACAGTGGTGAAAGGTACACACTGTCCCTGTCCTCATGAAGGGGACAACCCAGTGCAGGGGGGAGGAGCACTGGGGAAATGCAGCTGAGAGCAAGCACAGACAACCCTCCAGGAACCACACTGGACTTCAGAGAGGCTTGTTGGCTGCTGTTCACCTGGCAGGCTTCTAGATACCAGAGTACCCTTGGGCTTGGTGCCTGCTCCTCTCTCTACTGACATCCTCCCTCTAGGATGCCTCAGTGAGTTTACTGCTGTCTATTTGTAGCTATGGACCTGAGGTTTATACCTCCATCCATTCAAACTCCTCCTGGGTCCAGACTCATATATTCAAATGTCAGCCTAACTCTCTGTATTGACCTCTTTATGCATTATAATGATACATTCCTCATATGGCCATCATGAAAAGCAAACATGAAAGGAAAAGCACAGGAGTGCCTGGCACCAGTGTAGGTACTCAATGAACATTAGCTGTTGGTATTATCCTTGACATCTCCGTGTGGGGTGAAGTTTTATTACCGGACATCTCCATGTGGATATCTAACAGCTGCACCATGTTATCTAGGCTATGAAACAATTCTTGGTTCCAACCACCATTCCGTTCTTATCGATGAATTTCTCAAGGCTTCGGTGATGGGATTGTGTGTTTTTCCACACAATGGATGTGATTAGGAATGGTTGGCCAGGTCCTACACAATAAATTGCTCCAGCGTTCCTTTGGGTGACCATTGAGACAAGTTTCAGCCAACGAATGTAGCAAAGAATTGGAACCACTCTCAGCTGTTCATGCGAGTACTCTCAATCCAGAATATCTGGTAAGTCGACTGTTAGGGATTGAATTGTGTCCCTCCAAAATGTATGTGGAAATCCTAACCCCTGTACCTGTAAATCTGACCTTGTTAGGAAAGAGGGGGCCTGCTTTTATTATGTGAATGAGGTCATACCAATGTAGGGTGGGTCCTAAGCCTAACTCTTCTTAGTTATAAAAGGAGCAGAATACACACAGACACAAACAGGTGAAAAGGAAGACAGACAAAGAAGACAGATGCTTCTAGAAGGCCAGGAACACAAATGATTGCTGGCATCTACTAGAAGCTGAGGTAGACAAGGAAGGACCTCCCACTACAGCCATGCCCTGAATTCGAACGACTACCTGCTAAACTGTGAGAAAATAAATTTCTGTTCTTTAAAGCCATCCAGTTGTGTTATTTTTTGTTATGGAGGGACTAGGTAACTAACACACATACCCGTTCTTATAAGTTCAGCCCAGTGCAGAATAATTTTCTTCCCTCCTTGGTCTAGACCACCCGAACCTGCTCTTTCCCTGTC
Organism: Loxodonta africana; assembly: GCF_030014295.1. Classification (NCBI taxonomy): domain Eukaryota; kingdom Metazoa; phylum Chordata; class Mammalia; order Proboscidea; family Elephantidae; genus Loxodonta; species Loxodonta africana. The sequence goes on from NW_026974832.1 coordinate 85,638, forward strand.
AGTGTCCTTTGCTTTCACCTAAGAGTTATGACAGAGTCAGCTTGATGCTGATGCATTGAAATTTCAATTTATTTTTTATTTATGATTACTATTAATTCCAGTATTTTCTACAGTTTTCAATGGAGACAGTCCTATAATCTATGAATAGCAGTTATACTTTTTCTCTTTTTGTACTAGCTTACACTTCCAGTGTTCAATGTTTAATAAAAGTAATGATAGAAGCACCCTTATTTTGTTGTTTATTAATTTTAAAGAGAATGTTCCACACGTCACCATGAACTATCGTGCTAGTTGTAGTTTTCCATGTTCGGGAACTCCTTTTCTGTTCCATATTTGCTCCTAGTCCTTATCTCTCCGTGTGATTGGATTTTATCAACCTGCTTTGCTCCCATCTCTTGAGGTGAGCATATGTCTTCTCTTCCTTCACCTATGCATGTGGTGAATGAAATTACTAAATCTTTAACGTTCACTCAAATTTGTATGCCTACAATAAAATGCCTTGATCATGGCATGTTACGTGGTTTATCCTTTGCTGGATTTCCTTTGCTGGCATCTTACGTAGGGTTTTGCATCTCAGTTACTGAGTGTGCTTGTCCTCTAACTCTTCTTCTACCTTCCTTCTCTAATTTGTTATCATTTTTAAACTAGCCTTAAGGATCAAGTTAGGGGAGTATCTCATGGTTTTCTAATCTCTGTTGACTATGTACAAGATTAAAATGACTGTTTCTTGCATGTTTGCTGGAACCTGACTGGAAACGATCTAGGTCTGCCGTTTTCTTTGTAGGGAGATCTTGAACTACTGACCCATTTTATTTAGTGGTTAAAGGCATCTTCTGGTGCTAATTTACTTAGAAAAAATTCTGATGCATGTTCTAGGTTGCTCGAATCTCATCTTCAAATATTGATTATCAGGGCTTGTAGCCTCATGGAAGGCAATTCATCAATCCCAGATTTCCCCAAAGTCAGGCTCTGCAACTCTTCCCGGTACCAAATTCCCTCATTTAAGACTTATTTGCAAAGAGACAACAGTATGCTATCTGCGCAGTTGTTTATCCACAACCTTCTTGAGTCCATAATGTGAGGATATAGTCTTCTAATACTTTTTTTGTAATTGTTCTCTTTCTTATTTTTTTTTTTTTCCTTTTTTCACTGCCAATACCCCTGCCCCCCGCCAGTCTAGTAGTTTTAAAGTTGTGCGTTTCAGGTTCAAGTCTGTAATCCAACTGAGCTTCTGTGTGTGCTGCATGTGTGCATCAAAAGAACACGCTTCTAGAAGCAGAAAGCAGGCAGTGCGACTGTTGGGTGGTTGGCGGGGGAGGGGGAGGGGAGCTGCTGCTCAGAGAGGGCGCCCGAGGGAGGCAGGAGATGCCGGGCTGCCCGCCGCAAGCCCGCAGGCTCCAAGGAGGCGGAACCCACGTGCACCATGAGCCTTTTGAGACAGGCCCAAGCCCACCCAGCTGGGTGCTAACCTCGCATCCGCCAGGCTTGCAGGTTCCACCAGGACTAGGGGAAGCCTAAGGCCAAGGAGGGCAAGGTCTAGGGTCTGGACCTGAGAACTGGTTCTGCCACTTGTGATCGCAGCGCTTATGCTGGAAAGGAGGGCAGGAAGCATATCGCAACGTGTGTCCGGACGATGACCCAGAACGGGGGAGTTGTGGTCACCCACGGACTCTGGGTCTGCATATGGAGGCCCCCAGGGTGCAATTCCAGGAGCAGAAGGCAAAGCCACAGAGGCCAAAGTGCACCTCGCCGATGCTTCCCAGGGGCATTTCCCCAAATATGGGGAGCAGTCCCTCCTCTGGGCTAGGGACTTTGTTTCCTCCATTGTCATCACTGACTGTGAGCAGACTCTAGTCTATGCAGACTAATGAGGAGTTATCAAAATGAGCTCCAAACTCCGGATTTGAGTTAAGGATCATAAATTAACACAGAGAAATATGACTTTAGCAATAAGTGACTGTTTGAAGCCCAAGTTGCCTCAAAACACGGAATTTCAGTCTTTCAGCTCCTCTGCTAATCTAGTGACTAAGAACAGGATCTCACTGGAGCTCAAAGATGTGGGGCACTGGGAATACTCTGGGTCTGTCTGCTCACGGCTGATTGCCTGATCCCAGTTTTATTATACAGCTTAAATACAGACCAGAAGAGGAGTTTGGGGCTTGACACCTGACATCTTAACACCAGTTCCTGTTTCTTGAGGAAGGAAGAGGTAAAATAAATCAGCATTTACTGTGTCCTTCTCCATCCCCGGAAGTCTTCATGAAGACCCTCTCAGGTAAGGATTGACAGGGAGTGGCTTGGTTTACTATTCGACTTTGTCCTTCAGTCACTTTGTTTATGTCCTGCATGTAAACTATTATGCATTGACAGAAGCATTCTAATTCTTATGCAGAATGACTAGACCTGCTGCAGAATGACTATATTGTGCCTCCCTTGGGCACCCCTGTCTGCGCAGCACCCCCCACCCCCAACTGCCCAACCGCCTCTCTCCTGGCATTCTGCTTCTAGAAGCATGTTCTTTTGATGCAGAGATGCAGCACACACAGAATCCCAGCTGGATTACAGACTTGAACCTGAAGACCTTATGCAGAATGACTATTTATGAACCCCTAAGCTTAGTACTAAAGCAGGTACTTACTCCTCAGAGAAGGCCCTGGGGGAGGTTGATACATGCATTCCCCAGTGCTCCTGCTGCTCTAGAAGTGCCTGAAATGCCTCTCTGGGAAAGGCCTTCAGATTAGCCTCATGGCCCACGTGGGAATTCAGGCCTATTTTTCTGTTAGAACATCTCATTTCGCTCTGAAAATTTTATTATCCAGTTTATTCACCAGACATGAGTACAGACATCTCATATTTTCAAAATAATCCCATTCTCTAATACTAATTTGCCACCAAGAGTATATTCCAAAGTGTTTGCAATAGGCTAGAAAGTCTTTCCAAAGAGGGGAGTCCTGCACCATGTTGTGCAGTGACAGCAGGGTTGGCATAATATGTTTACCCAGATACCTACCACTTTTTAAAAATTTTTTATTGTGCTTTATTTGAAACTTTACAGAGCAAATTACTTTCTTGTTCAGCCATTTATACACAATTGTTTTGTGACATTGGTGGCAATATTCATGATGTGTCCATATTCTCTTCTATGCTCCGGTTCCCCGTTTCCATCCGCCATGATTCCTGTTCCGTCCTGCCCTCTTTTCTGTGCTTTTGGGCAGGTTTTGTACTTTTGGTCTCATACACACGATTGAACTAAGAAACACTTTCTTCACGTGTGTTATTGTTTGTTTTATAGACCTGTCTAATCTTTGGCTGATCGGCAAACTTCAGAAGGTACTTTCGACTTTGTTGCTTTCCATAACTCCTGAATTCCAAGTCTACCACCTGAAGAACTTCCTTAGTGTTTCATTTAGAACAAGTCTGGTGGCGATGAATTCTCTTAAGCGTCCTTCACCTGAGAATGTCAATATTTTTCCTTTACTCATGAAAGAAATAACAGCCTATAGAACACTGGGTTAATGTTTCTTTTCTTTCAGTGTTGAAAAAATGTTGTTTTCACAGCCTTTTGGCCTCCATGGCTACAGATGATGAATACAGAGTCATTCCAATTGTTTCTCCTGTGTGAAATGACTTGTTTTCTCTCTAGCTTCTTTGAAGATATTTTCTTGGTCCTTGTTATTCCACAATTGACAGTGAGGCATTTGGGCGTAAAATTATGTGAGTTGAACTTGTTGGAGTTTGCATAGCTTCTTGAATCTGTAAGTTTATGTCTTTCAACAAATTGGGAAAGTGTTCAGCCAGTATTTCTTCAGATACTTTTTTCTACACCACATATTTTCTCTACACCTTATGGAATTCCAATAAATAAATGTTAGATATTTTTGGATTTTTTTGAGGCTCTGTTCATTTTTTTTTTCAATATTTGTCCTCTGTTTTCAGATTGGATATTTTCAATTGAACTATTTTCATCTCATTGATCCTTTTGTCTGTCAACAGCATTCCGCTGATCAAGTGAATTTTTTATCTCTATTTTTCCTGTCTAAAATTTTCATTTGTGAATGGTTTCTATGTATTTTTCTATTTTTCTAAGGTGTGCCTGTTACTTCTTTGAGTGTGGTTAAAGTAGCTTTTTAAAGTTTTTGTCTATGATTCCAAGACTATGTCTTACTTCAATCTTACAGAAAATGTTGATGTTCTTTGTTTTAGCAATCACTTGGCCCAGTTATGTTCAGGCTGCAGGTTCTTTCCCAACTTCTGGATGCTGTGGCTCAGATGTCAGTTCAGATTTTGAAGACTTTGCAATGACATTTGGATGTAATCTATGGGAGTGTCACTCAGTCTGGGACCTTGTTGGTGTTCTAACCCATAATGCAGTTCTCAAAGGATTGATCTACTTCTTAGGGTCAGAGCAAAGCATATGCAACTATGGGAGTGGAGGGGGGTATGAAAAACAACTTTATGGTATCCCTCTCTTGAGCCGCCTGGTCTCTGTCTCTCTGAGGCTCTCTGATGTCTGAGCAGCTACCTTCCTGGTCCACTGGCAAGAATGTTGGGGCTTTAATCTCTTCATTCTGCCGTGCAATTAAGTGACTGGGTCTGCCTATGAGGCCAAATAACGGTAAGATGGAGAAAATGTAACAGAGATTCCTCTATATTATTTGGTCCTTATATACTTAGGTCAGAGAGAAGGCACACTGTTTCTGGTGATACTTCCAAACAGGTATGGAGAAAAAGGCATTAACAGGTCGATAGCTGCATACTAGGTGTTACGAATTAAACTCTGTCTTCCCAAAATGTATATATCAGCTTGAATAGGCCATGCTTCCCAGTATTGTGCGATTATCCACCATTTTGTCAGCTGGTGTGATTTTCCAATGTATTGTAAATCCTACCTCTATGATGTTAATGAGCGAAGATTTGAAGCAGTTATGTTAAGGAGGCAGGGCTCAATCTACAAGATTAAGTTGTGTTTTAAGTCAGTCTCTTTTGAGATATAAAAGAGAAAAGAGCAGAGAGACAGGGGGACCTCAGTACCACCAAGAAAGAAGTGTCAGGAGCAGTGCACACTTTGGACCTAGGGTCCCTGTGCTGAGAACCTTCTTGTCCAGGGGAAGATTGGTGACAAAGACCTTCCCCTAGGAGTGACAGAGAGAAAAAGTCTTCCCCTGGAATTGGCACCCTGAATTTGGACTTATAGAGCCTCCTGGACTGTGAGGGAATAATTTTCTTTGTTAAAGTCATCCATTTGTGGTATTTCTGTTACAGGAGCACTAGATATCTAAGACACTAGGTACCAGGAGATGTACATTTCCCAGCTCTTTCACTCCCAGGGCCACTATGACTAAGTAGCCATTGCCATAAATCCATGTGAGCAGACTATTCTGATTACTGCTTTGACTCTACTGTCTGTTATGGTAACCACACACACCTTGTCTTTGTTGATTGAGTGCCACCACTTGGCTGCTACCACCACGGGGTCCAGTCAACTGCATTGTAGTTAGGTGTCTTAATTCAGTTAGGGCAGTTCTCACTGTGGACTCTTACTTACATAAAATAGCAACCACAGAAGTCTTCAATAATGCTGGGGCTTGCTTCCCAAATTTGTACCTCACCGCTATGGTACAAAGAGAGCCCTCTGGGCACTCCGTGTGTGGATCTGTGGGTCCAGCCTAATAAATCCATTCTAACCTGCCAGTTTCCCTCAGCCTTTGGTTACCTTCTCCTACAGTATACAATGGCAGATCTGCCATTTCCACTTGATTTATTATAGGCCACCACTTAATCCATGCTTCAGTAAACCAACCAAATAAACTATGAGATCCTTTTCTAACCTCTGAAGCTGAAACACTGAATGAAGAATCTATGCTTCCTGGGTCTATATCAATAAACTCAGACTAATCCACCTTTATGTTGCTTGCACCATTATCCCACACCCATAATAGCCATTCCCACACATATTCACCAGGTTTCTGTATGTATGTATGTATGTATTAGAAAAATCAAGCAGTTCTTTTGGAGTTTAGCATACTTTCTCCTGGGTCATACTTCATAGTTCACCTTTTGGGGCTTGTTGGGACTGAAGTCTAGGTATAGGTCTAGAAGCAAAAATGGGCAGTGGCAGTGGGATGTTCAGCCGTGTCTTATAAGACATCTGCCTAAGGTGATGCCCCAGGCAATGCCCCAGATACCACCCCAGGAGATAACTCAAACAAGACACTTCAGGCACAGCTGAGGGTAATCTCATTAGATGGAGGTGGAAGGGATAATTGTTTTACTGGGAAGGGTGCCTTAGCAGGCAAAGTTAGAGAATCTCTTCAGATGGGAGTAAGAGGTCTGGTTCTGTTAGGAAGAGTGATTCAACAGAAATTGGAGGTTCATTGTCCCCCACTTCCTGACTGTCTGCCCATATGTCCTCATCCCGAGTTTCAGGATCCCATTTCTTCCCAATCAGTGCCCTCACTCTAACTTCAGACACCATTTGAGGCTGGATATTCAATTGGCGCTTTAATTCAGTCACTCTTATGATAAGAATCTGAGTTTATTTTTGGCAGCATTAGCCTTGTTACTATAAGAAATATGGTTTTCTTTCTGGGCACAAGTGGCAGCTTTCAGATCTTGTATGTGGTGCTTCAGCTTTGAGCCCATTTCTTTCATTCACCAGTGTGACTAGCAAAAGCAGGACTAACCAAGCAGCTTCCTTATTATTCTTATTCTGACAAAATTATAGAAAAGTATCAAATATGTAATCAGGCAGAGCCTTGTCTCTCACAAATATTTGATCCAGTGGTAGTAGTATTTTGCGTATTTCTATTGTCACCTCCCACCATGGATTAGCAATAGCCTGTTTACTACTGGAGACAGTCATCAGTGCCTTTAAGACTAGCCAGACTTGAGAATCAATTCAGAAAACTCATCCTTAAGATTTGGTTCCTCTAGAACCACAGTAGGTACCAAATGTCTTAGCCTGGGATCTCTAGAGATGCAAAACTAGTGAAGAGAATATATATATATATATATGGAAACCCTAGTCGCATAATGGTTAATAGCTATAGCTGCTAACCAAAAGGTTAGCAGTTCGAATCCATCAGGCGCTCCTTGGGAACTCTGTGGGGCAGTTCTACTTTGTCCTGTAGGGTCACTATGAGTTGGAAACGACTCGATGGCAATAGGTATATATATATACACACACACACATACACACATACATATATATATGCATACATATGTTAGTTGTGGCTGTTAGATGCCATCGATCCTGTGTAAAACAGAATGAAACACCGCCTGATCCTGAACCATCCTCACAATCATTGCTATGTTTGAGCCCATTCTTGCAGCCAGTGTGTCAGTTCATGTTGTTGAGCGCCTTCCTCTTTTTTTCTGACCCTCAGCTTTTCCAAGCATGATGAGCCTCTCCTGGGACAGGTCCCTCCTGAAAATATGTCCAAGGCACGTGAGATGAAGTCTCGCCATCCTTGCTTCTAAGGTGCATTCTTGGTGTACTTCTTCCAAGATGGTTTTGTTTATTCTTCTGGCAGTCCATGGTATATTCAGTATTCTTTGCCAACACCATATTTTAAATGAATCAGTTCTTCCGTTTTCCGTATTCATTGTCTAACTTGCTCAAGCATGTGAGGTGATAGAAAATATCATGGCTTTGCTCAGGCACACCTTAGTCCTCAAAGTGACATCTTTCTTTCTCAACACTTTAAGGAGGTCTTTTGCAACAGATTTGCCCAATGCAATACATTGTTTGAATTCTTGACTGCTGCTTCTGTGGGCATTGATTATGGATTCAAGTTAAATGAAATGCTTGATGACTTCAGTATTTTCTCTGTTTATCATGGTGTTGCTTACTGGTCCAGTTGTGAGAATTTTTGTTTTCTTTATGTTGAGGTGTAATCCATACTGAAGGCTGTAGTGGTTGCTCTTCATCAGTAACTGCTTCAAGTCCTCTTTACTTTCAGCAAGCAAGGTCGTATCAGCTGCATATCATAGGTTGTTAGTGAATCTTTCTCCAAAACTAATGCCATGTTCTTGTTCTTCGAAACCAGCTTCTCAGAATGTTTGCTCAGCATACAGATTGAGTAAGTATGGTGAAAGGATACCACCATGACACATAACTTTCTGATTTTAAACCACACAGTATCCCCTTGCCCTACTCAAATGACTGCCTCTTGGTCTACGTAGATATTCCGCATGAATACAGTTAAGTGTTCTGGAATTCCCATTCTTTGCTAAGCTATCCATAATTTGTCATGAGCCACACAGTTGAGTGTGCTTCTATAGGAAACAAAAACAGGTAAACATCTTACTGATATACTCTACTTTCAGCCAAGATCCATCAGACATCAGAAATGATATCCCACATTCCATGTCTTCCTCTGAATCCAGCTTGAATTTTTGGTAGTTGCCTGTCTGTGTACTGCTGCAACTGTTTTTAAATTATATTCAGCAAAATTTTTCTTGCGTGGGATGTTAATGACATTACATTGCTCGATAATTTCCACATTGCGTTGGACCCCTTCTCTTTGAAATGGGTACACATATAGATCTCTTTCAGTCATTTGGTCAGGTAGCTGTCTTCCAAATATATTGGAATAGTCAAGTGAGTGCCTCCAGCACTGCGTCCCTGTGTTGAAACATCTCATTTGGTACTCCATCAGTTCCTGGAGCCGTGTTTTTTGCCAATGCCTTCAGTGCAGCTTGGAGTTCTTCCTTCAGTACCATCAGCTCTTGATCCAATGCTACCTCCTGAAATGGTTGAATGTCGACCAGTTCTTTTTGGTGTATTGAGTCTGTGTATTCCTTCCGTCTTCTTTTGATGTTTCCTGTGTTGTTCGATATTTTGCCCATAGAATCCTTCCTTCAGTATTGCACCTAGAGGCTTGAATATTTCCTTCAGTTCTTTCAGCTTGAGAAATGCCAGGTGTTTTCTTCCCTTTTGGTTTTCTAACTCCAGATCTGTTCACATTATATTATCATACTTTGTCTTCTCCAGCTTCCCTTTCAGGTATTCTGTTGAGCTCTTTTACTTTATTTTTCCTTCCATTCTCTTTAGGTACTGTACATTCAAGAGCAAGATTCAGAGTCTCTTGTGACATCCTCTTTGGTCTTTGCTTTCTTTCCTGTCTTTCTAATGACTTTTTGTTTTTTTCATATATAATGTCCTTGTTATCATCCCACAACTAATCTGGTCTTCGATCATTAGTGTGCAGTGCATCAAATCTATTCTTGAGATGGTCTCTAAATTCAGGTTTGATATACTCAAGGGCATACTTTGACTCATGGACTTGTTTTAATTTTCTTCAGCTTCTACTTGAACGTGAATATGAGCAACTGATCATCTGTTCTGCAGTCAGCCCCTGGCCTGATTCTGACTCATGGTATTGACCTTCTCCATCATCACCTTCCACAAATTTGATTCCTATCTATTCTGCCTGGAATGGTTCACGAGTATAGTCACCATTTATGTTCCTGACGAAAGGTATGTGCAATGAATAAGTCATTGGTCTTGCCAAATTCTATCAGGTAAGCTTCATTGTCATTTCTATCATCAATACCTTATTTTCCAACTGCTGATTTGTCTGCTTTGTTTTCAACTTCGCATTCTAATTACGTAATTATCAGTACATCTTGATTGATGAATGCATCACGTTTGATCAGTTTCAAACTGCGGAACTTGGTAAAAACCTTCAACTTCTTCATCTTTCACATTCATAATGTGTGTGTAAATTTGAATAATAGTCTTATTAACTGGTCTTCCTGGTAGGCCTGTGAATATTATCCTATTGTTCGTAGTGTTCTACTTCAGAAAAGATCTTGAAATGTTCTTTTTATCGATGAATATGATGCCGTTCTCTTTAGTATCTCAATCCTGGCATAGTAGAACATATCATTGTCTAGTTTAAAAGGTCCAAAACCAAGCTATTTCAGCTAACTAATGCCTTGGATTACTGACCTTTATGCATTCCATTTCATTTTTGATGACTTCCAATTTCCCTAGATTCATACTTCCTTCATTCCACGTTCTGATTATTAAAGGATATTTGCATCAGTTTCTTCTCATTATGAGTTGTGCCCCATCAGGAAACGTCATTAAAGTGGGATCTACTTTGAGGAGGTAGCTCTTCCCCACTTGTATTTTGAGTGCCTTCCAACCTAAGGGGTTATCCTCTGTCATTCCATCAGACAGTGTTCCAGTACTATTTGTAAGATTTCACTGGCCAGTTGTTTTTAGAAATAGGTCACTAGGTCCTTTTTCCTAGTCTGTCTAAATCCAGAGCTCCACTCAAACCAGTCTACCATCGGTGAACCTGGTGGTATTTGAAATACCGGTGGCATAGCTTCTAACATCACAGCAACATGCAAGCCACCACACTACAACAAACTGACAGAAGAGTGGTGGGAGTTAAAAATAAGAAGAACCAAAAAGAGTGCTTCTTCCATGTCTGCTGATTTAGAGGAACCATGAAAAATTGTCAAGTGAAGAGTGATTCAGAGAAAAACATGGGTAGAATGTGACCTAATTTCCATAAAAACAAACAAATGAATGTACTTACATGTGTCCCGGCAAAAAGAAGTATGTAAAAGGGTACATATGTATCTTTGGACACTGGACACTTTGGGGGAGCAGGTACAATATACTTATGTGGGGATGGCTCTTATTATAACTTCTGTATACAAATATCTGTTGTTAAATGTGTTATAAGAATGTAAAACCTTTTAAAGTTTAATAACATCATACGTGTATGTGTGTGTATTTGAAACTTTTTTTTTTTTTTTACTATTTTATATATGTGTTTTTTAGTTATCTAGTGTGGCTATAGCAGAGATAGCACAAGTGGATGGCTTTAACAAACAGAAACTTATTCTCTCACAGTTTAAGAAGCAAGAAGTTTGAAGTCAGGGCGCCAGCTCTCAGAGAAAGCTTTCTCTCTTTGTGGCTCTGGGGGAAAGTCCTTGTCATCCATCTTCCCCTGGCCTAGGAAATTCTCAGCGCCTGGACGCTGGGTCAAAAGGACATGCTCCACTCCAGGCACTTCTTCCTTGGTGGTATGAGGTCCCTCTCATTTCTGCTCACTTTTCTCTTTGTATCTCAAAAGAGACTGACTCAAGACTCACCCTAATCCTGCAGATTGTGTCCTCCCTCATTAACCTAACTGCCTCTAATCCTGCCTCATTAACATCACAGAGGTTAGAATTTACAACACATAAGTAATCACATCAGATCACAAAATGCAGGACAACCACACAATACTGGGAATCATGGCCTGGCCAGGTTGACACACATTTTGGGGGACACTATTCAATCCATAACAATAGAGAAAACACTGTCTTCAATGCCAGATTCAGAGACTTTTATCCATCTATGAAGGGCAAACACAGAAATTGAACAAAATTCAGACCAGCGAATTATTGCTTGCTCTTGTAACTAATGACTTCTTCTGGTCTCTATGCCTCGAAATGGCCAAAAAGAATTCTGAGGATTAATTCAGTTATTGCTAAAACATCTACTGAATTTGCATGTCTACAGGTAAGGAAGAATGCTTGACACCGTGTGTGATTCATTAAGTAACACAGGGACTCTTAGACTATTGTTCTCCTTCTCTGATATGCCACTATCACCTTCTCCCCTTGTTGCTCTCCTGAAAAACCCACACTTGTATATTCTAGGCTTTTTTTCAGGATTGAATTTGCAGGAAGTTAAAGATATATCTTTGAAAGATAAAGAAGACTTTGGCCACATTGTCTTTAGACAGTCGAACTTCCCAGCCAGCCTCTGTGCAGGATGGGAATTCACAATCCCTCCTACTCAGTACCTCTGAGCAGGACGGGATTTCTGTTTCATTATCAGGCGACTGTGGAATTCACCCCTCTTCAGAAAACTTACTTTCCTTTGCCTCAAACTGTCCCTCTCAGGATCTGTCACGGTCACTCTGAGAAATTCACATGGGCAGCCTGTATGGAAGTGCCCATCCTAGAGGCCCTGCCCTCCCTTCCTTGCTCCACAGGGCTTCCTCTGACACTTGGGGTCGCATCTCCCAGGGAGTACACACCTCTGGCACTTCCAGGGATTCCCAGGCCCTGGGATACTGTGGATGGGACTTGGAACTCAATCTGTTTCTTCCCATCCTCACCTTTGGTTATCTGTGTTCTGTCTTCACCAGATTTAGGAGGCCTTGTCTTCTCTTTGCTCGTTTCATCTCAGTCAGGCTTTTCTATTCCAACTCTCTGATCTCAGAACAGATCAGGTTAGACCACAGAAAAGAGAGAGACCAAGCAAACATCACTGATCTGTGCAGAAGCTGCTGAGAAGGGATTTGATTCTCATTGGTTTAGGGTTTTATGCCCACTGCTCACCGGCAGGCAGGTTCCCCCCAGAGTCTGGCTTCTGTCTGGTACCTTGTACTACAAAGAACTCAGTGACCAGCCCACCTTCACAATCACACCTCCCTTAGAGCTATCTTTGCAGAGGCTCTTTGTCATACTTCCATGTCCCACTGAAATCCTATTTCTCTTTCCTTACAAACATTATGCTCATTCTCAGGGCCCTGAGACCTCATCTGCAGATGAGTCTTGTCCTCTTCTCTCCTTGGTGGGGGAAGCTTTTGAGTGGACCTCATGTCTTCGGACAGCTATCCTGGGGCTTCTTCCACCCTGGTGCCGTAGGGCTGCATCTCTCTTTGTACTAGAAGGGGTGTGGAAGGGGCACAAGGCTAAAAGAGGATGGATTTTCCAGGTGAGGTGGGTTTAAGAAGCTTGAATGAACTTCTTCCCTGAAGAGTGCATATTTTGCAGTCCAGACATCCTGCTTCTCTCAGTCTAAGAGTCCTAGCACGTCTTCAGGTGCTTTCTCCTTTGACCTTGAGGCCATGCCTGCACCCTCTGCAGCCAGGTCTCCCACATGTGTAGCAGCACCAGTAGGTGTGGTAGCCTCTTCAGCCCCTGTCTCCTCCTCCAGATGCTCCTGGAGGTGCCTGGCTCTTCTTGCCAGGACTCCAGGATGCTGACCAGGGACTCAGTGTTGGTTAAAGGATGTCGGCCAGTGACCACGTGTCCTCATTTCCTTTGAAGGCTTAGGCTAGTTGCCTGGGCAGAAGACAGCCAAGGTCAGTCTGAGCCTAGACACCTAGTGACCGACCTGTGACACTGCAGCGAGTGATAGATGTTAATTTCCATACTCAGGTATCCGCAGGTGGTGGATTCAGAGTGGTCGGAGGAGAAGTGTAACTAGAGATAACACACTCATGAGGGCACGGGCCAAAGGTCAGGGAAAATAGCTGAGGTCGTGGAGCTCTAGCGGAGCCAGTCTAGGGCACAGGCCTCCCTCCTGTATGTGGCAAAGAGGCGATCCATGTGCCGCCTTCTGCAGACTCTGGACTGCTGGGGCCCTGGTTGCCCAGAATTCGGCCTTGTCTTTGGAGAAGTGACGCGCATGCAGTGTGCCACCGGGGGCTGTGGCCCAGCAGAAGCAAAATCTTGACAATGGGGGCTTCTGTTGACTTTGCCTGTGCTCTCCTTTGGCTGAGTGACATCGTGTGTTTCCTAGCAGGTGAAGGCATTCGTGCAGAGAGGCGATTTCCATGCGTGCAGCAAAGTGTGTGCTGAGATGATGAGTCGCTGGAGACCAGGGTGGACTCTTCAGACCCAGGATAGGCCTCTGGCAGGTATGTGTCAATGTTTTCTGCCCATGGCACTCACCCGGGTATTTGCATAGAATGTCATCAGCGGAATTAGTAGTCTCCGGAGAGGCTGCCACATGTCAACAAGCTTCACCTGGCCAGAGTACACCCGTGATGTAGCTCCCCAATCAGTCACCTTCCCCCTTTGCTCTTTCGTCTCTAGGCACTCTATCAGGCACTCCAAGCTGGGAAGTGACTCAGGGAGAGAAGGAAGAGATTTCAGAGAATGAACACATATAGAGAGAGAGGCAAGAGATGCTGAGTGAGGATGTCTTGCGTACTGATATCCTGAGGAAAGTGGGAAAATTGGACCCTGGCCTGCTCTGCCAATGCCGTGAAGCAGTCCGCACCAGGGGCTCCCTTGTGCCTGCGTAGCCTTTCCCAGGGTGTGCTCAAATCCTGTGACCACTAGGTGTCCTAGGTCACAATGGAGGACCCTGTGTCATCTGCCTGGCGGACTGGATCTCTGCCATTGGCTGAGTCTTGTCACCAGGCCCATCATAAGCTCTGCCCACTCTTCCGGTGGGGAGACTCTTTCCATGGTGATGGCAAAGAAACCTTAGTCCCGCCCACCTGGCCTTGACTTCACCTACCTGGCCTGCTGACCCTCACTCAGACCTCTGTGTCGATCAAAATGAATGTTCACCAGTGGCCCGGTGTCAGCATCTGGTATAAAGGATTCGGGACCTTGCCTGAGGCAGAAGGCAGCCTAGGTCTGCGGGTACCTGGAAGTCTAGTGACTTGTGACGCTGCTGCCAGTGAGAAATGGTGACTCCCACACTCACATATCCCCTGGTGGCAGAATGATAGTGATGGGTGGAGAAACATCGCTCCGGAGCACTCGCGCAGTGGGGCACCGGCCAGAGGCCAGGGCCAGTAGTGGACGTCGCGGAGCTGAATGGCGAGCCAGTGAAGGGCCCAAGGATTTCTCCAATGAGGCAAAATGCAGATCAAGCCAAGGAACATAAAGATAAAGCAGCTGAAGAAATTAAAAAGGTTACTCAAGAACATAGTTAAAAATTTAATAAGCTGCAAGAAACCATAGAGAGACTGCAATCAGAGATTCAGAAGATTAACAATAAAATTACAGAGTTAGAAAACTCAATAGAAAGTAAGAAGAGCACAACTGAGGAATTGGAAGGCAGAATTACTGAGATTGAAGATGAAACTCTTGGGACTAATATATTTGAAGAGAAAGCAGATAAAAGAAATTTAAATGAAGAAATCCAAAGAATCATGTGGGACTTTATCAAGAGAAATAACTATGAGTGATTTCAGTACCAGAACAGGGAGGGCTAACAGAAAATACAAAGGGAACTGTTGAAGATTTGTTGGCAGAAAACTTCCATGATATCATGAAAGATGCTCATCGAATTCCACATAAGGTAGATCTCAAAAGAAAGTGACCGAGACACATAATAATCAAACTTGCCAAAATCAAATATAAAGAGAATTTTAAGAGAGGCTAGGGATAAAGGAAGTCACCAACAAAGGAGAGTAAATAATAAAAAACTTGGACTACTCAGCAGAAATCATGCAGGCAAGAAGGCAAAGGGATGACTTACACAAAATATTGAAGGAAAAAAATTGCCAGCCAGGAATCAAACCATAACCCTGGCCCTCTGGCCCTCTGGCCCTCTGGCCTTAGCCCTCTAACTCTAGCCCCTAAGCCCTGAGCCCCAAAGCCCCTAAGACCCTAAGCCCTTAGGTCCTAACCCCCAAGGCCCTAAACTCTAACCCTAACCCAAACCGTAACCCCTATAGCCTAAACTCTACAACCTAAACACCTACACCCCAAAACACTACACATCAAAACCCTACACACTAAACCCTATACTCTAAGCCTCAAACCCTAAACCCAAACCTCAAATCCCAAACCCTAAACCTAACTGTAAACCCTAAACCCTAACACCTAACCCTAACCCCTAACCACCCTAACCCTAATGACCCTAACCCTAACCCTCGAACCCTAACCCTCTAACGCTAACATGAAACCCTAATCCGAAACCCTAACCCTCTAACTCTAACCTCTAACCCTCTAACCCTAGCCCTAATCCTAACCCCAACCTCCAAACCTAACCCCAAACCCTAAACCTCAAATCCCTAGCCCTAAACCTAAGAATGAGCCTAAGCCTAACCCTATCACTTAACTCTAAACCCTAAACCATAACACTTAAAACCCTAACACGCAAAACCCTAACACCCTTAGCCCTAACACATTTAACCCTAACACCCTAAACGCCACAACCCTAAACACTAACACCCTTAACCCCAACCCCTAACCCCTAAACCCTAAACTTAAACACTAAACCGTCTAACCCTCTAACCCTAATACCCTAAACCCTAACCCCAGCCCCCAGCCTTAACGCTCACTCTAAGCCTTAAACCTTAAGCCCTAAACCCTAGGCTCTAAGCCCTAAGCCCTAAACTCTAAATCCTAAAACCCTAAACTCTAAGCCCTAAGCCTAACCCTCTAATCCTAAACCCTAAAACCTTACCCCAAACCCATCCCAAACCCCTAAACCTGAACCCCTAAGCCCTAGCCCTAACCCCTAACCCTAATCCTCTAACCCTAACTCTCTAACCCTAACCACAACACCAACCCCAACCTCTGAACCCTAACCCCCTAACCCCAAGCTTCTGAACCCTAAGCCTAAACCCTCTAACCCTAAACCCTAACCTTCACCCCCTCACACCCTCACCTTCTCACTCCCTCACTCTATAATCTTCTCAACTTCTAACCCCCTCACCTTCTAACCCCTCACCCTCTAACTCCCTCAATCTCTAACCCCCAACCCTCTAGACCCCAACCCTCTAACACCGACCCTCTAACCCCAAACCACATATCCCAAACAAACCCAACACCAACGCCAATCCTAAACCTAAACCCTAACCCCTAAAACCTAACCCAAACCCTAACGACTAAACCCCAAAACCCTAAACCCCAAACTGCAACCCCTAACACCTAACCTGTAACTCCAAACTCTAACCTCAAACCCTAAACCTAACCCAAACACCTAACCCCAACCAAAAAACCCTAACCCTAAACTCTAACCCCAAACCCTAACGACCCTAACTCTAACAACCCTAACCCCAACATCCCTAACCCCAAACCCTAACCCTTTTTGTTAGCAGCAGTAGCACTTAACCACTAGCCACCAGGGTTTCCATGAGCAGTCACAGGAATAGACACATGCACACCCGTGTTCACTGCAACATTATTCACAGTAGCAAAAAGATGGAAACAACCTAAGTGCTCGTCCACAGAGGAACGGATAAACAAACTACGGTACATACACACAGTGGAACACTACACGACAATAAAGACCAATGATGAATCTCCGAAACATCTCACACCATGGATGAATCTGGGGCGCATCACACTAAGTCAATCACAAAACGACATATACAGTAAGAGACCACTATCATAAAAACTCCTGAAAACATTTATGCACAGAAACAATCCTTGATGTTCACCAGGGAGACGAAGAGCGGGTAGAGAAAAGCCAACTAAACAATAACCAAAAAAACCAAACCCACTGCTGTCGAGTCAATTCCAGCTCATAGTGACCCTACAGGACAGATTAGAACTGCCCCATAGAGTTTCCAAGGAGTGCCTGGTGGATTCGAACTGCAGACCTTTGGTTAGCACCGGTGGCTCTTAACCACTACGCCATCAGGGTTTCCAACCAAACAACAGATCGGTGGTAACTCTGGCAAAGGAAAGACGGTACACAAGACTGGGGAATCAATCTCAGCCTCACTCTAACCCTAACCCTAAACCAATTGTGCCCGAGCCTAGTAACCCCAGCCCTAACCCCAACCCCCAACCACCTAAAACCTATACCCCTAAACCTAACTCCCAAACCTCTAACCCCCCAACCTGAACCCCTAACACCAAACCCTAACCCCTAACCCTAATCCTCTAACCCTTCTGCATCTCTGGGCCTCTCGACTCTCCGTCTATTTTCTTCCTCCAAATCCTACTAACACTCAGTGGAATTTTGAAGTTTGAGCTGTGCTTTGCTTCTTGTTGTCTCCATCGGTCCCATCAAGGCACTGCATCATTTGCTCTGCTTCACTGTTCAGTTCCAAAACCATGCCTTAGAATTGCCTGACACTGAACTTCAGCGATTCGGTGCAAGGCCGTGAGAGGGCGCGCTCACCGCCGGTTCTGTTCTGCCCACCAGACCCTCTGAGCATGGGAACCTCCTGGACCTAAGCCGGGACTGACCTGGGTACTGCTGCAGTGGCGACAGCAGAAGCTTTTCTTCCCGAGGGACCCAAGGCCCCAGGGCGCTCTCTCAATACTCCCATTAATGCTATGATTATCCTAACCCACTCCTTCTGCGCGCCCTAGTGGGTCCTCTACCAGGCCCAGCCTTCATGACCCGCACCCCCCTGCCGTGGTCACGTAGAGGAACCTGCAGGGCTGCACCCTCCCCGCCCAAGCTCTGCCCCTCCATACCCTGATGCCCTGCAGGCCTCTACTAGGTCCCCGCCCAGGGGAGAGTTGTCGCCCCGCACGGGTGGGGGGACACGAGGGAACATTCGGAAACCACCCCCAGGCACGAAGCCGACTGCCCGATTGCCGGTATTGAGACCATGTGAGCAGGGCTGCCCCGCCAACTGGAGCCTGCAGGACATCACTCACGTTTGTCAGCTTCTCACCGCCCTCTGGGCTCGGGGTCCCAGAGCAGCCAATCCCCCGGGGGGGGGGGCGGTCCGTCCGCAGGTGCTGGAAGATCGGGTTGGTGCCCATGGCCGGAGCACTTAAAACCCTTAGAAACCCTCATAAACCGTCAGCTCCAGACCTTCAAATGTCAGCCTGAGAGACACTTAATCTCCAACCTAAAAAAAAAAACAAAACACACCCGTTGCCATCCAGTCAATTCTGACTCATAGCGACCCTATAGGACAGAGTAGAACTGCCCCACAGTTTCCAAGGAGCACCTGGTGGATTCAAACTGCCAACCTTTTGACTAGCAGCCTTAGCACGTAACCACTATGCCACCAGGGTAACCCACTAAACCTACTGCCACCAGGGTAGAGGCTCCAAATCCCGCCAGTGTGAGGAACCCTCAAATCCCCTCAGCACCAGAGACCGCGTCCACAGCGACCGGTACACAGCGCTGCACAAATGCTCAAGTTAACAAACAACATGGTTGCTCAGGACCCCTTCCTGCTACCCCCAACCCGCCACCCAGAGGGGGAGCGGGACCCGGCATCCACACTGTTAACACACACTGAATCGCTGCTTCCACAAGGAGTAGGGTCCCCGCCGTGCTCCACAGATTCCCAGGACCCCTTCCTTTCCCGGTGGGGCCGCGGCGAGGCCCCAGCCCCGAGAGTAGACCGGCCGGGCGCGGGCGCGGGGTGCCTCAGCCTCCCAGGCACAGCGCCCAAGACAGTAAGGGGCAGCAGGGCCTTGGGCGGGGGATCCCTCTGTCCCCTGTCCGTGGCACCCTACGGAGTCTGGTGGGGGTAGGAGGAGGAATGGGGGCGAGTGCCCCGCCCTCAGTCTGGAATCTCACCGCCCCGGGCGAACTCTGGGCCTTGGTTCCCCCCCGGAACAGGGAGCAGGTGGGGGGCGGGGTGGGCAGGCCCCCATCCTCCAGCTTGACCCGCAAACCCGCCCCGGGCAGAG
Source organism: Loxodonta africana (assembly GCF_030014295.1). Taxonomy (NCBI): domain Eukaryota; kingdom Metazoa; phylum Chordata; class Mammalia; order Proboscidea; family Elephantidae; genus Loxodonta; species Loxodonta africana. The sequence continues at coordinate 104,964 of NW_026974832.1, forward strand.
TAGGGACCTGGGTGCAGCCCTGGACACGGCCTTTCTCCCCAAGCCCTTCAAGCCCCCAGGCCCGAGGGCACTCCGCAGCTGGATCCCGAGGCTGGACCCCCCCCCCCGCCGCAAATCCATTGGGATGCAAATTTCGCGGACCAGCTGCATCTCCCGGGCCAGAGGCTCCCTCTCGCAGCCCTTAGAGTGGCTGCGTCCGCCCGGCCCCCGCGCAGCGTCCGCCCCTGGGGATCACTCGGGACGGGGTACGCTGGAGGGGGCAACGCAAGCTGCTAACCCAACGTCCGGACTCTCCAACCTCTGGAGGCCACGGGATGCTGGGACTGGGACCCGCCCTCCTGGCGCCTTCCTTCCACACCTTCGAGGGGCCAGGCTTGTTCAGTCTGGGAGCAGGTCCCTCCAGCCAGGTGTCGGAGTTTCATACCTTTCAGAGAACACGGCAGGGAAAGCAGCACGAACAGCATCCTCTCTAAGGCGCGCCATCCGGCCCGGGCCCCTCACCACCCGTCCCAGCGCTTCCGGGAGTAACTGGCTGGACGGCGAGGAACATGGCTGCCGGCCCCGCCCAGCGGCCCGGGTGGGGGGCGGGCGTGGGGGGGTTGGGCCTCCAGAGGGGAGGGCGGGGTCTAGAAGCAAGGACAACGCCAAGGTGTGCGGGGTGAGGAGACGGGAGACGTCAGGAGAGGGCCCTCTCCCGTGCAGAGTTAAGTATTGGAGGTGCAACGGTTAAGTGCTTGGGTAACTGAAAGGTGGGCCGTTGGAACCCACCAGCTCAGGGATTGAAAAGATCTGGAGATGGGCTCCCATAAAGATTCTAACCAAACAAAATCCAAACCAGTTGCTGTTGAATCAATTCTGACTCATAGTGACCCTATAGGGCAGAGCAGAACTGCCCCACAGGGTTTCTAAGACTATAAGTCTTTACAGAAGCAGACTGCCATGTCTTTCTGCAAAGAACCAACTGGTAGATTCGAACTGTCCACCCTTTGGTTAGCGGCCAAGCTCTTAACCACGGGGCCACCAGGGTTGTGCCATAAAGACTGCAACCTAGGAAACCTTGTGAGGCAGTTCTAAGTTGTCATACAGGGTTGATATGAGTCAGAATCTCTTGATGGCACACAACCATGATTGTACTAAGAAAAATTCCTCCAAGCAGCTGTCTACATGACCCCTGAAGCACACATGCATGCACGCTATCAAAGCAGTGTGGCCAAAGACAGGAAATTGGAATAGAGACATTATAGAGTGGACAGTGAAAAGTGATTTCTGAGGGGTGTGCAGCTCAAGCGGAGGAGGTAGCATACAACTAAATGCCCTTCTCCTTCTATTGTTCAATGGTCTTGAGAAAGAATGTGTCCCAGGAATTAACTGTAGCCCAGGATAACTTGAAGACAGCAAATACAGAGGATCGGTCAGGATGCTTCTGCAGTGGTCAGGGTGAGGAGTGATGGTGGTAGTGCAGGTGGGAACAGTGGGCAGGCTTGAGGTGTACTTTGGAGCTTGAGCTGCCAAGAATTGCTGGTGGATCAGATGTATGGGATGAGGGGAACGGAGAATCAAAGGTGACTTCTAGAATTCAGGCTACCATGAGCACATGGTCACCAGAGCCATTCTCTACCATGTGGAAAATCATGGAGGAACAAACTTGAGAAAATGACCAAAAGATTTTTTCTGGACATGTTAGATTTGCATGTCTGAGGTCATCCAAGTGTGGAGAACAGTTCCCAGCTGTGGATACCACTCAGAGGTAGAGTACTTTTCTGGGTTCTAAGAATTTGGAGATCAGCCTATAGCTGATTTGAAAGCCACTGGTGGTGCGATGATAATGCATTTGGGTGCTACCAAAAGGTCTGCAGTTTGAATCTACCAGTCGCTCCTTGGAAACCCTGTGGGGAAGCTCTACTCTGTCCTATAGGGTCCCTATGAGTCAGAATCCACTCGATAGCGACTTTGTTTTGTTTTGTTTTAATACTAAGCTCAGAAAAGTTGTGTGTCAGGGTTGTATTTTTTCACAATACTTATTCAAGCAGTTCGAATCTACCAGCCACTCCTTGGAAACCCTATGGGTCAATTCTACTCTGTCCTTTAGGGTCACTATGAGATAGAATCGACTCAACAGCAATGAACTTAGTCTTAGAGGAGCTCTTTGTCTGTCAAAGCTGAGAGTTTTACTTCATACTTTTTAAAACTGCCATGTCTCATGTTACGTGGCTACCCTTACAGGAGCATTTTTGGTGCTAACTTGACTTGTTCTTGGTGAAGGGCTCTGTATTCATTTTCTAGGGCTGCCATAGTAAATTACCAAAAACTCAGTGTCTTTAAAAAAACATATAATCCAAACAGTCCAAGAAGCTGTATTATATGAAGAAGAAGGGGCATCAGGATAGGACGAAGACTCATTAACAGCCTAGACATGCAGATGACACAACCTTGCTTACTGAAAGTGAAGACGACTTGAAGCACTTACTGATGAGGATCAAAGACTTCAGCCTTCAGTATGGATTACACTTCAACATAAAGAAAACAAAAATCCTCACAACTGGAACAATAAAAAAATCACAGTAAACAGACAAAATACTGAAGTCATCAAGGATTTCATTTTACTTGGATCCACAATCAACACCCATGGAAGCAGCCGTCAAGAAATCAAACGACATATTTTATTGGGCAAATCTGCTACAAAAGACCTCTTTAAAGTGTTAAAAATCGAAGATGTCACTTTGAGGACTAAGGTGTGCCTGAACCAAGCCATGATATTTTCAGTCGCCTCATGTGCAGCTAAAGCTGGACAATGAATAAGGAAGGCAAAAGAACTGAAACTTGAATTATGTTGTTGGTGAAGAATAATGAATATACCATGGACTGCTAGAAGAATGAACACACCTGTCTTGGAAGAAGTACAGCCAGAATGCTCCTTAGAAAGGTGGGTGGCAAGACTTGGTCTCACGTACTCTGGACATATTATCAGGAGGAATCAGTCCCTGGAAAAAGACATCGTGCTTGGTAAAGTAGAGGGTCAGTGAAAAAGACAAAGATCCTCAATGAGACAGATTGAGACGGTGGCCGCAACAGTGGGCTCAAACATTGCAATGAGAAAGGCCCAGGGCTGGGCACTGTTTCGTTCTGTTGTACACAGGGTCGCTATGAGTTGGAACTGACCCAACAGCACCTAACAACAACATCATAAACTCACTAGATCTCCTGGGGATAGAATGTCATATTCACTGTAGAAAAATAGAGTTTCTTTGTTTGTTTGTTTACCATATTTACTAATACTATCACTTACATTTGATAACTTCCACAGTCTGTTGGATCGCTTTTCTTTGGAATGGATACAAACGTGCATCTCTTGCAGTCTGTTGGCCAGGTAGCTAGCTTCCAAATTTCTTTGCATGGTGGAGTGGGCATGAACAGTGCTGCATCTGTTTGTTGAAACAACTCAGTGGGTATTCTCTCAGCTCCTGGAGCCTTGTTTTTCGCCAGTGCCTTCAGTGTAGCTTGGACTTCTTGCTTCACTACTACCAGTTCTTCATCATGTGCCACCTCATGAAACGACTGAAAGTTGACCATTTCTTTTGGTACTGTGACTCTGTGTATTCTTTCCATCTTTTGTGTGTGTGCTTTAAGTGAAACTTTACAAATCAAGTCAGTCTCTCATACAAAAATTTGTATACAGCTTGCTATGTACTCCTAGTTCCTCTCCCACCAATGAGACAGCACACTCCTTCTCTCAACCCTGTATTCCCCGTGTCCATTCAGCCACTTTCTGTCCCACTCTGCCTTCTCATCTCCCCTCCAAACGGGAGCTGCCCACATAGTCTCATGTGTCCACTTGAGACCAGAAGGTCACTCCTCACCACTATCATTTTCTATCCTATAATCCAGTCCAATCCCTGTCTGAAGAGTTGGCTTTGGGAATGGTTCCAGTCTTGGGCCAACAGAAGGTCTGGGGACCGTGACCTCCAGGGTTCCTCTAGTCTCAGTCAGATCATTAAGTCTGATTTTTTTATGGGACTTTGAGGTCTGCATCTCACTGCTCTCGTGCTCCGTCAGGGATGCTCTGTTTCGTTCCCTGTCGGGGCAGTCTTCAGTTGTAGACGGACACCATCTAGTTCTTCCGGTCTCAGGCTGATGTAGTCTTGGATTTACGTGGCCATTTCTGTCCTTTGGACTCATAATTACCTTGTATCTTTGGTGTTCTTCATTCTCCTTTGCTCCAGGTGGGTTGAGACCAATTGATGCATCTTAGATGGCTGCTTGATAGTGTTTTTAAGACTGCAGATGCCACTCACCAAAGTGGGATGCAGAATGTTTTCTTAATAGATTTTATTATGTCAATTGACCTAGATGTCCCCTGAAAACATGGTCCCCCAACTGCTGCCCCTGCTACTCTGGCCTTTGGAGCTTTTGGTTTATTCAGGAAACTGCTTTTGGTTTAGTCCAGTTATGCTGACCTCTCCTTTATTGTATGTTGTCTTTCCCTTCACCTAAAATAGTTCTTGTCTACTATCTAATTTGCGAATATCCTTCTGCCTCCCTTTCTCCCCACCCTCATAACCATCAAAGAATATTTTCTTCTCTGTTTAAACTATTTCTTGAGTTCTTATAATAGAGGTCTCATACAATATTCGTCCTTTTGCAACTGACTAATTTCACTCAGCAGAATGCCCTCCAGATTCCTCCAAGCTATGAAATATTTCACGGATTCATCATTGTTCTTGATCTATGTGAAGTATTCTATCGTGTGAATGTACCACAATTTATTTATCCATTCATCTGTTGGTGGGCACCTTGGTTACTTCCATCTTTCTCCTATTGTAAACAGTGCTGCAATGAACATGGTTGTGCATATATCTGTTCATATAAAGGCTCTTATTTCTCTAAGATATATTCCAAGGAGTGGGATTGCCATATTCTATGGTAGTTCTATTGCTAGCTTTTTAAGGAAGTGCCAGATTGATTTCCAAAGTGGCTGCACCATTTTAAATTCCCACCAGCAGTGAATAAGTGTTCCAGTCTCTCTACAACCTCTCCAACATTTATTATTTTGTGATTTGGGATTAATGGCAGCCTTGTTGGAGTGAGATGGTATCTCATTGTAGTTTTGATTTACATTTCTCTAACGGCTAATGATTATGAGCATTTCCTCATGTATCTGTTACCTGCCTGAATGTCTTCTTCGTTGAAGCACCTGTTCCTATCCTTTGCCCATTTTTAAAATGGATTATTTGTCTTTTTGTTATTGAGTTTTTGCAATATCATGTAGATTTTAGAGATCAGATGCTGATCGGAAATGTTATAGCTCAAAACTGTTTCCCAGTCTGTCGGTAATCAGTTTACTCTTCTGGTGAAGACTTTGGATGAGCATAAGTGTTTGATTTTTAGGAGTTATCTAATTTCTCTTTGGGTACTTGTACATTGTTAGTAATGTTTTTGTTACAGTCCCACCCTAATCCTCTTTAACATAAAATTACAATCACAAAATGGAGGACAACTACAGAACACTGGGAATCATGGCCTCACCAACTTGATACACACATTTCGGGGGGGACATAATACAATCCATGACATCCATCTTTTAGTATATTTTGGGGACTGGCTCTTTTAGTCAGAAATAGGTTGAATAAAAGTGCTTCCTTACCAGCAGTTTCCCAGCAGTGTTGGTGACGGATCCCCAGTTGGATACACACAATCACACTGACTGCATTTGCGGTGCCTCAGCAAGTCCCACTTGCCTTCATAACACTGATCTCTAGAACAAAACACAGCTCTGTAAGCAAGTCAATTGAAAATAAAGGCATTGGCTATTGAACATCACTAAAGACATAAGTGCATATTGGTTCTGTGTTGGTTGCCAGAATCTAATTCTCTTAATTAATTCATATTTTTTGTAGATATTTTTCTTGCTCCATATACCCAGAGCTCTGTGTACATATAATGAACATTCTACACGTAGGTTTCTCACAAATATTACCCAATATCATTCATTTTTTTGACCATTCACTCAATGTTCAAGAATAAATTGAAGTATAGGAAATATTCTTACGGTTATTTAACTCTAAGGATGAAGAAATTGCATAGTGGGTCTTGGCTCCCTTTAGAAATTCTCTACCTGATGCAGTTCCACACAGCAACACGGACCTTCATCTCAGCACAGGAAGAAAGACAGCTTTGTCTCAATATTTGCAAGGGCTCTTCACCTTCTACTAAGGTAAAAACTCTTCAGCCTGCCAAGAGCATTGTTCAAGAATTGGCTCCAAATCTGTCCTTGAAAATTACAGTGAAAAATCTTATAAAAATGTTAAGTTTTATTATTAGGCAAACCACTATTTCATCAAATCATCGTCTCTATATAAATTTTTCACCACTATGTTTTTTTTTTATGTGGCTTAAGACAACAACAATCAGGTGTGTAATAATGTGTATATCATTACATTTCAAATTATAAAGTGATGTTCCAATGGTTTAAAGAGTTGGAGGGACTATTGTGGCTACAGAATACTGAATCAAAAAATATTTTGACATGAAAGTTTCAACAACAAATATGTTCCATAACTGTAGGTGTACTTGTAGGTAAATGTTTAATGTAATAATTCGGACGGTTAAAAAAGACAAAAACAAATAAAAACACATTAAACAGCAGAATAAGTCAATAGATATCTATTGTCATGACAGATACAAACAGAAAACAAAGAATAAAAAATAAGTGCAGCAGAGGTTACCAGCGTTATGTAAAAGAGAGGAGCATCTTGACACCGAAATAAAATAGCTAGATGCTTCAAAATGTGCATCCAGCAGCTTTTCCCTTTAGCAGGTGTTGCAATTTCTGATTTGTCCATGTCATTCAAGTATTATTTTAATGCAATAAATCATTTTACAAGTCCCATGCTGTAGAAAAAATGCTTAAATCATTACATAAACATAGCTTTGCTCACAACTCTTCCCATTCTGAATGCATTACTTTTCCCTTTACCACTTCCTAAATAGCTTTGAAAATCTTCACAGTGCTGTAAACCCAAGTTCTAGTCCCACCACCATTTTATGTGATACTGATCACTGTGTGTCCCTGTGAAGTCTTTTTTTTCTTTTTTAACATCCTATATATATATATATATTTTTTATAGCACTATGGTCACTATTGTCGACTCAACATGTTTACTGCCTTATTGCGCTCTTTACCTGTTGTTGAAGCTTTGTTATTTACTTTTAAATGTCTTTCTTATTTCTCTACCTTAACAGTTAAAACAGTGTTTCATTTTATTTGCTGTTGTTGTTTTCTTTTATTATATTCTTGTCCACTCAGAGTTCAGGCATGATTAAAAAGTAATTACATTTTTGTGGAGACAGAATGGGATTTAGAATCAAGTTTCAATTACCTGGGTTTTACTTCCTTCATTGACTAGCTGTATATCGGCAATACTTACTGACTATAAAACTTAATTTCAACATTTGTAAAACAGGTTACAATCTATCTATGCTTTTTTTAGATATATACATTTTTTTTTAATTTCAAAATATAAATTCACCAAAAATGATGTTAACATTTAGATTTTTCTTGTGTTAAAAAAAACTAAACCAAACCTGTTGTCATCAAGTTGATTCCAACTCATACCGACTCTGTAGGACAGAGGAGAGCTGCCCCATAAGGGCTTCCAAGGAGTGGCTGGTGGATTTGAACTGTCGGCCTTTTGGTTAGCAGCCAGGTTGGAATCCGCTACATCACCAGGATTCCTTTCTTGTAATAAGTCAGATAAATTGATAAGCTTATATTCCAGCTATGTATTTAGTGCATGAAATATGTCAAAGAGAATTATGTAATGTTTAAAATTTTAAATGTAAATTGATCAAAAATTATAATAAATTCCAAATAAGTAAGATAAAGTGATTAGCTCCAGTTCTCAGTAGGGGTTTAAATGCCTTTGAGACCAGTTGGTGCTCCTGTTTTCACCCATTCTCAATGGCACAAACTCAGCATCAGTCTCTGAATAGTGATTATGATACTAACACAGTAGACAGTCAGGAGTGGTTGGGCTACTATTTTCACATGTTTTGCTGGCTAATAGATTTAAATTATCTTTACTGTCTAATATTTCTTATCTTTTACTTTTGGAGAACGAAGTCAATTGTTCATGTCGTATTATGTATGGTACAGCCCAGAGTGTTTGTAGTGTTCAATACTTTAAATTTCTCACCACTTTCATCATTACTTTTTTGTATAGGAAACTCAGGAATCAAATAGGTATTTTATACTGTCCAGCAATGCTTACATTGTAAGTATAAAGTGGGAGCCATTATAAAGTTAAGGGAAATATCATTGATACAATGTTGGCTTTTTAATTACGCAGATTTGTATTTGTAATCCCACTCTGCCCTTAATTGGCTGATGACTTTAAGTATGCTTCTTTACTTTCCGTAGCCTTGATTTCCTCACCCACAAAATGGGATGATGACCCTCATCTGGAAAGAATATACATATATATATATACATACGTATGAAACTTACTTCTGACAATGGATGAAACAAAGCCAATACTAACAAATATTGCTATTTCTTCTACCTGCCTTCTTTACTCACTCCAAGCTTCTAGACAGTTTGCTCAGATACGTTTCCTTCCTTCCCTTCTTCTTTCTTTCTATGCTACCTCTTTTTGTTTCCCTTTCAGTTTCATTGTGAATTCACAAACACTAGGTTGAATTTCAGTGTTTATATGCTATTGGGGGTATGCATCTAAGTAAGCAATTTACCTTCCTGAAATTAAAATATAGATAATTCCTGCACTGCCTGCCTCACATGGCATGCGAAAGTTATTTAAAATAGTAAGAAAATATAAATATGTTACTTATTATCTATTGAATCCATACATCAGGCTAGATAATTTAACTGTCACGTTGAAGTGATAAATTTATAAATATAGATATTAATATTTTGTTATTAATGTAAGAAGAGTAAGTTAGAAACCTAATATGAAGAGCAGGTGAGGATTTCAAAAGGATTGGTTCTCAGAAGGGTAGGACTAGACCAGTAATAATCAAACAAAATGTAAAATATGTTCATAGCAGGAACATACAGAAGATTGCTTCTACAATGGTGTTTAAAATAGAATAATGTATATTTGATTAGACAATCATTTATGGGAATAAAAAGATTAAGAAAATTTATCCTTACCTGCAAAATCTTAGAACCAAAAAACCAAACCAAACCCAGTGCCGTCGAGGTGATTCTTACTCATGGCGACCCTATAGGACAGAGTAGAACTGCCCCATAGAGTTTCCGAGGAGCGCCTGGCAGATTCAAACTGCTGACCCTTTGGTTAGCAGCTGTAGCACTTAACCACTATGTCACCAGAGTTTCCACAAAATCTTAGAAGCAACAACATATTCATCATATTTCATCCAGAACATTCCTGATGTCCTGCAGTCAAGCATTTGAACTCATTTGTGCAGAAACATTCGTTTTTATAGCTACTTACCTTCCTGGTGGTTACATCATTGGCTCCTAAAGACCAGAAAAAGAACCAAATGCAATTTGGCTGTCTTGACTGGGTCCCAAAGAAGACTCTTAAAGTTAAACAAATGAACAGAAATATCTTAAACAAGCAATATCTTCTAGGTGCAACTGCTTGTGTGTGGCACGAGGAAAATAAACACTAATCAAGGTAACTTAATTCTCAGTGAAATGAAACCTCATATGGAAACATGGGAATTTTACTCTTCCTTGATAATTACATCATGTAGAATCATCTCATGTGAGATTTTTATCATAAAGGAAGGGTTCATGGAAAGGAGATGCCTGACTGGAGCCAGCTGTGGATTATTCTTAATTGCCTCTCCACTCTCACATTCCCAAAAGGAAGGAGGATATCAGGGCTTAATATGACTCAAGTAAAGCATGAGAAAATGGAATATGTTTACAAATGTCAACACAACTATTTGTAAAATAATTCGATATTTATTAAATCTTTTTGTGAGAAATGAAGTGGCTCTAATCAGACTTAAATAAATGGGTTGACTAATTTTTTTTTTGCTAATATTTGAATGTACCATGCAACTAGGTTGATGGAAGTTGTATATAAAAGTTATCCAAATCACTCAGTAGGATGATTTCGAAGAATCTGAAAAAAGTTAGGAAAATAAATTTGAAATACTGTGGCACTATGAGTCAACCAGAATTACAGAGCGTTCAGTAAATTGGAGTAAAAAAGAACTGAAGGTATCATTTTCAAATTGATTGTTGTTGTTAGGTGCCATCAAGTCTGTTCTGACTCATAGCCAACCTATGTATCACAGAACAAAACACTGCCTGGTCCTGTGCCATTCTTAAAATCGTTACTATCCTGGAGCCCATTGTCGCACCCACTGTGTCAATCTCTCTCTTTGAGGGTCTTCCTTTTTTTCCGCTGATCCTGTACTTTACCAAGCATGATGTCCTTCTCCAGGAGCTGATCTTTCCTGACAACATGTCCAAAGTATGTAAGACACAGTCTCGCCATCCTTGCTTCTAAGGAGCATTCTGGTTGTACTTCTTCCAAGACAGATTTGTTCCTTCTCTTGGCAGTGCATTCAATATTCTTTGCCAACGCCACAATTCAAAGGCGTCAATTCTTTTTTGGTCTTCCTTATTCATTGTCCAGTTTTCACATGCATATTAGGCGATTGAAAACACAATGCCTTGGGTCAGGCACACCTTAGTCTTCAAGGTGACATATTTGCTTTTCAACACTTTAAAGAAGTCCTTTGCAGCAGATTTGCCCAATGCAATGCGTCTTTTGATTTCTTTCTTTTTTTTTTTAATTTTTGTTGTGCTTTAAGTGAAAGTTTACAAATCAAGTCAGTCTCTCACACAAAAACTTATATACACCTTGTTACATACTCCCAATTGCTCTTCTCCTAATGAGACAACCTACTCCCTCCCTCCACTCTCTCTTTTCATGTCCATTCCTCCAGCTTCTAACCCTCTCTACCCTCTCCTCTTCCCTCCAGACAGGAGATGCCAACACAGTCTCAAGTGTCCACCTGATCCAAGAAGCTCACTCCTCACCAGCATCCCTCTCCAACCTATTGTCCAGTCCAATCCCTGTCTGAAGAGTTGGTTCCTGTCCTGGGCCAAGAGAAGGTCTGGGGGCCATGACCACCAGGGTCCTTCTAGTCTCAGTCAGACCATTAAGTCTGGTCTTTTTATGAGAATTTGGAGTCTGCATCCCACTGCTCTCCTGCTCCCTCAGGGGTTCTCTGTGTTCCCTGTCAGAGCAGTCATCAGTTGTAGCTGGGCACCATCTAGTTCTTCTGGTCTCAGGCTGATGTAGTCTCTGGTTTATGTGGCCCTTTCTGTCTCTTGGGCTCTTAATGACCTTGTGTCCTTGGTGTTCTACATTCTCCTTTGATCCAGGTGGACTGAGACCAGTTGATGCATCTTAGATGGCCGCTTGCTAGGGCCGAAGACTCCAGATGCCAATCTCCAAAGTGGGATGCAGAATGTTTTCTTAATAGATTTTATTATGCCAATTGACTTAGATGTCCCTTGAAACCATGGTCCCCAAACCCCTGCCCCAGCTACTCTGGCTTTCGAAGCGTTCAGTTTATTCAGGAAACTTCTTTGCTTTTGGTTTAGTCCAGTTGTGCTGACCTCCCCTGTATTGTGTGTTGTCTTTCCCATCACCTAAAGTAGTTCTTATCTACTACCTAATTAGTGAATATCCCTCTCCTTCCCTCCCTCCCTCCTTCCCTCCCTCCCATCTCTCTTAACCATCAAAGAATATTTTCTTCTCTGTTTAAACTATTTCTCAGTTCTTATAGTAGTGGTCTTATACAATACTTATTCTGTTGTAACTAATTTCACTCAACATAATGCCTTCCAGGTTCCTCCATGTTATGAAATGTTTCACAGATTCATCACTGTTCTTTATCAATGCGCAGTATTCTGTCATGTGAATATACCATAGTTTATTTATTCACTCATTCATTGATGGGCACCTTGGTTGCTTCCATCTTTTTGCTATTCTAAACAGTGCTGCAATGAACATAAGGGTGCATATATCTGTTCCTGTAAAAGTTCTTATTTCTCTAGGATATATTCCAAGGAGTGGGATTGCTGGATCTTATGGTAGTTCTATTTGTAGCTTTTTAAGGAAGCGCCAAATTGATTTCAAAAGTGGTTGTACCATTTTACATTCCCACCAACCGTGTGTAAGTGTTCCAATCTCTCCACAACTTCCCCAACATTTCTTGTTTTGTGTTTTTTGGATTAATGCCAGCCTTGTTGGAGTGAGATGAAATGTCATTGTAGTTTTGATCTGCATTTCTCTAATGGCTAACGACCATGAATATTTCCTCATGTATCTGTTAGCTACCTGAATGTCTTCTTTAGTGAGGTGTCTGTTCATATCTTTTGACAATTTTTTAATTGTGTTATTTGTCTTTTTGTAGTTGAATTTTTGCAGTATCATGTAGATTCTAGGGATCAGGCACTGATTGGAAATGTCATACCTAAAAACTTTTCCTCAGTCTAGGTAATCTTTTAACTCTTTTGGTGAAGTCTTTGGATGAGCATAGGTGTTTGATTTTTAGGAGCGCCCAGTTACCTGGTTTTTCTTCTGCATTATTAATAATGTTTCATATACTCTTTATGCCATGTATTAGGGCTCCGAACAGTGTCCCTATTTTTTCTTCCATGATCTTTATCATTTTAGATTTTATATTTAGGTCTTTGATCCATTTTGAGTTTGTTTTTGTGCATGGGGTGAGGTATGGGTCTTGTTTGATTTTTTTGCAGATGGATATCCAGTTATGCCAGCATCATTTGTTAAAAAAAAAAAAACTGTCTTTTCCCTATTTAACTGTTTTGGTGCCTTAGTCAAATATCAACTGCTCATATGTGGATGGATTTATGTCTGGATTCTCAAATCTGTTCCAGTGGTCTATGAATCTGTTGTTGTAGGAGTACCAGGCTGTTTTGACTACTGTGGCAGTATAATATGTTCTAAAATCAGGTAGAGTGAGGCCTCCCACTTTATTCTTCTTTTCCAGTAATGCTTTACTTATCATTAAAAAATGTCATTGGACTCATTAGACATGGATTGGACTGGACAATGGATTGGAGAGAGAGATGATGAGGAGTGAGCTACTTGTATCAGGTGGACACCTGAGACTATGTTGGCATCTCCTGTTTGGAGGGAAGATGGGACGGTTAGAAGCTTACAAAATGGTCACCAAAAAAGAGACTGGAAGGAGGGAGCGGGCTGTCTCATTGTGTAGTAAGGCGTATATTATAAGTTTATATGTGAGAGACTGACTTGATTTGTAAACTTTCACTTAAAGCACAATACAAATTATTTTTAAAAAGTTGGAATTTGGCTCGGAATTGCATTAAATCTATAGATTGCCTTTGGTAGAATAGACATTTTTATAATGTTAAGTCTTCCTATCCATGAGCAACGTATGTTTTTCCACATAGGTAGGTCTCTTTTGGTTTCTTGCAGTAGTGTCTTCTAGTTTTCTATGTTTAGGTATTTTACATCTCTGGTAAGATGTATTCCTAAGTATTTTATCTTCTTCGGGGCTATTGTAAATGGTATTGATTTGGTGATTTCCTCTTCGATGTTCTTTTTGTTGGTGTAGAGGAATCCAACTGATTTTTGTATGTTTGTCTTGTATCCTGATACTCTGCTGAACTCTTCTATTAGTTTCAGTAGTTTTCTGGAGGATTCCTTAGGGTTTTCTGTGTATAAGATCATGTCATCTGCAAATAGAGATACTTTTACTTTTTCCTTGCCAATCTGGATGCCCTTTATGTCTTTATCTAGCCTAATTGCTATGGATAGGACCTCCAGCACAGTGTTCAATAAGAGTGGTGATAAAGGGCATCCTTGTCTGGTTCCCTATCTCAAGGGGAATACTTTCAGGCTCTCTCCATTTAGGATGATGTTGGCTATCGGTTTTGTATCAATGCCCTTTATTATGTTGAGGAATTTTCCTTGTATTCCTATTTTGCTGAGAGTTTTTGTCATGAATGGTGTTGAACTTTGTCAAATGCCTTTTCTGCATCAATTGATGAAATCATGTGATTCTTGTCTTTTGTTTTATTTATATGATGGATTACATTAATGGTTTTTCTAATGTTGAAACATTCCTGTATACGTGGTATGAATCCCACTTGGTCATGGTGAATTATTTTTTTTTGATATGTTGTTGAACTCTATTGGCTAGAGTTTTGTTGAGGATTTTGGCATCTAAGTTCATGAGGGATATAGGTCTGTAATTTTGTGTGTGTGTGATGTCTTTACGTGGTTTTGGTATCAGGGATATGGTGGCTTCATAGAATGAGTTTGGGAGTATTCTGTCCTTTTCTGTTCTCTGAAATACCTGTAGTAGTAGTGGTGTTATCCCTTCTCTGAAAGTTTGGTAGAACTCTTCAGTGAAACTCTCCGGGCCAGAGCTTTTTGGGGGGGGGCAGTTTTTTGATTACCCTTTTCGCTTTGTCTTTTGTTATGGCTCTATTTAGTTGTACTACCTCTGTTTGTGTTAGTTTAAGTAGGTAATGTGTTTCTAGGAATTCATCCATTTCTTCTAGGTTTTCAAATTGTTAGAGTACAATTTTTCAGAGTTATCTGATATGATTCTTTTAATTTCAGTTGGGTGTGTTGTAATATCGCCCATCTCATTTCTTATTCGGGTTATTTGCTTCCTCTCCTGTTTTTCTTTTGTCAGTTTGGCCAGTAGTTTATCAATTTTGTTGATTTTTTTCAAAAAAACTAGCTTTTGGTCTTATTAATTCTTTCAATTGTTTTTCTGTTTTCTATTTCATTTAGTTCTGCTCTAATTTTTATTATTTGTTTTCTTCTAGTGTCTGTGAGTTTTTTTTTGTTGCTCTGTTTCTATTTCTTCAAGTTGTAGAGATAATTCTTTCATTTTGGCCATTTTTTCTTTTTGTATGTGTGCATTTATTGATAAAAATTGGCCTCTGAGCACTGCTTTTGCTGTGTCCCAAAGGTTCTGTTAGGAAGTGTTTTCATCTTATTGGATTCTATGAATTTCTTTATTCCATCCTTATTTTTTTTTTTTTAATGTCTTCTATAATCCAATCTTTTTTGAGCAGGGTATTGTTTAGTTAGTGTTTGATTTCTTTTTCCTGCTTTTCCTGTTATTGATTTCCACTTTTATGGCCTTCTGGTCAGAGAAAATGCTTTGTAATATTTCAGTGTTTTGGATTGTGCTAAGGCTTGCTTTATGACCTAATATGTGGTCTATTCTATAGAATGTTCCATGTGCACTAGAAAAGAAAGTTTAGTTGGTTGCTGTTGGGTGGAGTGTTCTGTATATGTCTATGAGGTCATGTTAGTTGATTGTGGCATTTAGATCTTCCGTGTCTTTACTGAGCTTCTTTCTGGATATCCTGTTCTTCAGCGAAAGTGGTGTGTTGAAGTATCCCAGTATTATTGTGGAGCTAGCTATCTCACTATTCAATGCTGATAGAGTTTGTTTTATGTATCTTGCAGCCCTGTCATTGGGTGTGTAAATATTTAATATGGTTATAGCTTCTTGGTGTATTGTCCCTTTAATCATTATATAGTGTCCTTCCTTATCTTTTCTGATGGATTTAACTTTAAAGCCTATTTTGTCAGAAATTAATATTGCTACTCCTGCTCTTTTTTGCTTATTGTTTGCTTGATATATTTTTTTCCATCCTTTGAGTTTTAGTTTGTGTCTCTAAGTCTAAGGTGTGTCTCTTGTAGGCAGCATATAGACAGATCGTGTTTCTTTATCCAGTCTGAGACTCTCTGACTCTTTATTGGTGCATTTAGTCCATTTACATACAGAGTAATTATGGATAGGTGTGAATTTAGTGCTATCATTTTGATGTCTTTTTTTGTGTATTGACAGTTTCTTTTTCCCACTTGATTTTTTGTGCTGAGTAGATTTTCTTTATATATTGTCCTTTCCTCATATCTGTTGTTGTTGATTTTGTTTCTGCTGAGTCTCTATTTTTTTTTTTTTTTAATGAGTAGGGTAGCTTGTCTCCTTTGTGGTTACCTTATTATTTACCCCTAATTTTCTAAATTTAAATGTAACTTTTATTTCTTTGTATTGCCGTATTTTCCACTCCATATGGAAGGTGTATGATAACATTTCTTACTCCCTCTTTATTATTCTAATGTTGTCTTCTTCTCTATGATAACATTGCTGTTACCCTGTTTTGAGGGTTTTTTTTTTTTTTTTAAATAATCTTGCTTTGTTTTTTTGGATTTCCCTATCTGGGTTGACTTCTGGTTGCTCTGCCCAGTGTTCTAGTCTTGGGTTGATACCTGATATTATCGATTTTCTAGCCAAAGAACTCCCTTTAGTGTTTCTTGTAGTTTTGCGTTGGTTTTTATGAATTCTCTAAACTTCTGTTTACCTGGAAATGTCTTAATTTCACCTTTATATTTGAGAGACATTTTTGCTGGATATATGATTCTTGGCTGGCAATTTTTTCCTTCAACTTTTTATATGTCATCCCATTGCCTTCTTGCCTGTGTGGTTTCTGCCTAGTAGTCCAAGCTTATTCTTATTGGCTCTCCTTTCTAGGTGACTTTTCCTTTATCCCTAGCTGCTCTTAAAATTCTTTCTTTATCTTTGGTTTTGGCAAGTTCAAGTATAATCTGTCTTGGAGACTTTCTTTTGACATCTGCCTCATGTTCAGTTAGACGAGTATCTTGGATAGATATCTTCTCCTCTTTCATGATATCAGGGAAGTTTTCTGCTAAAAAATCTTCAACAATTTTCTCTGTATTTTGTGTTATCCCTCCCTGTTCTGATACTCCAATCATTCGTAGGTTATTTCCCTTGATACAGTCTGCCATGATTCTTAAGCTTTCTTCATTTTTTAAAAATTCTTTTGTCTGATTTTTCTTCAAACATATGACTGCCACGTGCTTTATCTTCAAGTTCAGAAATTCTGCCTTCCATTTGCTCAAATCTGCTTCTCTGGCTTTCTATTGAGTTGTCTATTTCTTTATTTTTATTGTTAATTTTCTGAATTTCTGATTGCTGTCTGTCTATGGATTTTTCCAGCTTATGAAATTTTTCATTATGTTCCTGAATAATCTTTTTAATTTTTTCAATTGCTTCATCTGTATGTTCCTTGGCTTGTTCTGCGCATTGCCTTATTTCCTTCTTGATGTCTTGAAAGGTTCTGCATATTAATGTTTTGTTTTCTGCCTCTGGTAATTCCAGAAATGCACTTTCATCTAGAAGATCCCTTGATTCTTTGTTTTGAGAGTTTGTTGAGGTAATTATGGTCTGTTTCTTTATGTGAGTTGAAATTGACTGTTTTTTTTTGAGCCATCTATAAGTTATTGCATTAGTTTATTTTATGTTTGCTTACTGTGTCATAGCTTCTTGCTTTGTTTTGTTTTGATATGCCCAGATGGTTGCTTGAGTGAGCTAACTTGATTATTTTCACTTTTGGAGCTCAGATGTCCTCTCACCAGATGGTTAGAGCTGTTATCAGGTAGATCAGTCTAGGAGTGCATTCAGTTTTCTTGTGTGAATTCAGCTCAGGTGTCTAGGTAGCTGATCATCAAGTGTGTGGTACAGGCTGTGTCCCACACCCTTAGAGGGGCAGGGGTGATTGGTGCAGGTACCTGTATCTGGTTGTAGCAGATGGTCATACTCTGAACAAGGCAGGGGGCTGAGAATCATCCCCCAAGTGTCTCTGAGGAAAGTGTGCCCCTATTCCCTAGAGTGTACAGTTGGGTGGGTTCTTCAGACGGACCACGGGCACCCAATATTTTTGGTTGTAAGGACTGAGAAGTACCAGTTATCCTCGGACCCCTTTTGTGGGTGGCTGGGTGACCTGAGTGGAGCCATCTGTCTTTAGGCCCCTGATATGGGTAGGTGAGGACCCTGTTTAATAGGCAAAGCAATGTCAAACATCAAACACCCACCTCTCCACCACACAGCTGAAAGAGTTGGTGTTTGCCAACAGGGGCCTATTCTCCTGAAATAGGCCCAGACAGGTCCATGCAGAGGGGAAAGGTTGTCAAAGTCCACAGACCGTTTATGTCTGATCAGGAGCTGCTTCTGTCCTGAGCTTCCCCAGTTAATGGAGCTGGTAAATTATGTTTTTCCCCAATTGCAAATTTTTTCCTTCTCAAAGCCCGTGAGGATAGGTCTAGGCTCTCAACAGGACCTATCTCAGGCCCAGGGAAGTCAGCCACTGAAACCATCTTGGGAGTAGGGGGGGCAGGGGGGCAGAGTGGGGGGTGCAGTGAAATATATGCAGGTAATTAGCTTTTGCTGAGAGGGCCATTCTTCTCTGGTTCCAGAGGTCTGAGTAGGCTGTATGGCTGGCTGCTTCTCCCTGAGGAAACTGTGGCCGAACACTAGTACCAACCCGCCACTGCAGCTCCTGGGAATGGGGTCTAAGGGCTCCCCATGATTCAGGTCTGGTAACTCCTCTCCACTTCTGAACCATCTCTTCCTCCCCCTGCCCCTCAGTTCTTTTTCTAAGCTTGCCTTTGATACTCAGGGCTCCTAGCTTGTCATAAATATACTTGTTTCACTTGTTTTTTTCAGGTGTTTGTTGTAAAGAGAGCTCGCTGGAAGCGCCTGTCTATTCTGCCACCTTGGCTCTGCCTCTGGAAATAGCATCTTTTGATTTCTTGATTGCTGCTGCTATGGTATTGATTATGGATCCAAGTAAAATGAAATCCTTGACAACTTCAATGTTTTCTCTGTTTATCGTGGTTTGGCTTATTGGTCCAGTTGTGAGGATTTTTGTTTTTTTGTGTTGAAGTGTAATCCATAATGAAGGCTGTAGTCTTTGATTTTCCTCAGTAAATGCTTCAAATCCTCTTCACTTTCAGCAAGCAAGGTTGTGTCATCTGCATAATGCAGGCTGTAATGAGTCTTCCTCCAATTCTGATACCTCATTCTTCTTCATACAGTCCAGTTCCTCAGATTATTTGCTCAGCATAGAGATTGAATAGGTATGGTGAAAGGACACAATCCTGACATTCACCTTTCTTCACGGTAAACTACTCAGTCTCCCCATGTTCTGTCTGAACAATTGCCTCTTGATCCATGTACAGATTCCTGATAACACAATTATGTGTTCTGGAATTCCCATTCTTCACAATGTTATCCATAATTTGTTATGATCCACACATAGTCGAATGCGTTTACATAGCCAGTAAAACACAAGTAAACATCCTTCTGGTATTCTCTGCTTTCAGCCAGGATCCATCTGACATCAGCAATGATATCCCTGGTTCCACTCCCTCTTCTGAATCTGGCTTGAATTTTTTGCAGTTCTCTGTTGTTATACTGATATTCAAGTCTATTAATGTCCCGTTTATCTTACCATTAATAAGGACCAGTTATAAAAATATATAAATGGTCACCTAATGGTATTAAAAATATGATATTCAAGTCAGCTATTATAGGGACATCTTTGGTTTAGGGTCTGTCAAAACCAATATGCCTATTGTTCATAGGAGACACCTGTGATATCTCACTGGTTTCTAGTCATGCTTGTAGAGCAAGTCAAAGTTTCACCCAAGCTTCTGTCAGTATTAATTATATAAAATACATATGGGTTGGGATGGGTGTATATCATCGCCATTATCATCAGCAGCAGTACTTTTTTTGCATTATCACTAAATCAGTTAAAATTTGTGTTAACTGGGTTAAAAAAAAAAAAACCTGAGTTCAAACTTGTATAATAATTACAGGTGCATGAACCCCTTCTAGAATAAATAAACAGTTGACCTAATTAGACGACATCTGGTTTAATTCATGCTCCAGAAATAATCACGACAAATGGGATTACTGTTATTGGTGAAATGGTTGGGTTATATCCTTGGAACTGGGCTTGAACTCTATCCTAGTTGATTGACAATCCACAAGTTTCATTGACTTAAAATGTGGGGATATTTCTCATTTATAATACCTCTTGGGTGTGAGTCAAGTGAAAATCTGCTCTGTATTATCATCTTTCCTATTTCATTTCTGGTTAGCAGCTCTTATGTTAGTCACTATCATGGCAAATGCATAGGAATATGGATGGAACCAGGTAAATGGCACTTAATTCTTCTGTTTGAAAGTGGAATCTTTCACTTCATTCATATTCCATTTGCCCAGCAAGTCATATGGCAAATCCTGGTGTGGAAGAGATGAGAAATACCCCGCTACTCAGGATGCACCAAGGATAATCCTCTCCCTTGTTTCTAGGTATAGTGAATTAATCATATACTTCATATACCATTAGGTCTGTATTTGGCTTCCATATCATGTTCCTATATTAGTCATGGAATCGACTCGAAGGCACTGGGTTGGGATATTAGTCAGAATTTTACTACAATAACGATGCATAAAAGACAACCACAAAATCTTAGTGACATGTAATAAAAAGTATTTCATGCAACTCTACAGATCAGCTAGGTTTTGAGTTCAGGTTGTTTCCATGCATCTCTTAATTTCCTTGGACAAGTTGAAGGGGCGGCAGACACTTGAGGCAAGTTCATCTCATGGTAGAACTTCAAGCTTTCAGAGGAGAAGTCTCTTACAGACTAGGCTGGGAAACACCACACTCACACTCATATCCACATTCCATTAACCAAGTAACATGGCCAAGACTAGTGTCAATGGGTCAGGAAATATACTCCTCCCATGGAGACAGTGTAGGTCTGTGGGGAGGGGGGCAAGCAGGGGAATAATGTCAATATTTGGTGACTAATAATCTAATCTACACAAGTTGCGTTCACTCATCCAAGAAATACTTTCTGGACACAAATATTTTTTTCAGATACCAAAGCAGGATTCAAAGTATATGCATTCTAGTTGTTGTTAGCTGCCATCAAGTTGGTTCCGAGTTACGGTGACTTTATGCATAATAAAATGAAAGATTGCCATGTCCTGTAACATCTTCATGATCTTTGGTATTTTGAGTCCATTGTTGCAGCTATTGAGTTATTCCGTCTCACTGAGGGTTTCCCCCATTTTGGTTGGCTCTCTACTTTACCAAACATGGTACCTTTTCCTAGCAATTGGTTTTTCCTGATGACACGTCCAAAGTAAGCAATTTGAAGTCTCACCAGCTGTCATGGATTGAATTGTGTCCCCCCCCAAAATATCTGTCAACTTGCCTAGGTCATGATTCCCTTGTCCGATTCTATGATTGCCTATCATTTTACGATCTGATGTGGTTTCGCTAAGTGTTGTACACCCTATCACTATGATGTAATAAAATGTATTAGCAGAAGTTATGTTGATGAAATCTATAAGATCAGGTAGTGTCTTAAGTGGATCTCTTTTGAGATACAAAAGAGAGAAGTGAGAAGAGAGACATGGGGGCCTCATACCACCAAGAAAGGAGTGCTGGAGCAGAGCATGTCCTTTGGGTCTGAGATTCCTGCACTGAGATGCTCCCAGACCAAGGGAAGATTGATGACAAGGGCATTCCTCCAGAGCAGACAGAGAGAGAAAGCCTTCCCCTGGAGCCGACGACCTGAATTTGGACTTGTAGCCTACTAGACAGTGACAGAATAAATTTTTCGTTGTTAAAGCCATCCTCCTGTGGTATTTCTGATATAGCAGCATTAGATGTCTAAAACACCGTCCTAATTTCTAAGGTATATTTTGGTTGTGTTTCTTCTAAGACTGCATGAGTAAACATTCATTCTATTGGGAGTCTATGGTATATTCAATATTCTTCATCAACACTGGAGTTTGCATGCATCAATTCTTTTTCTAGTAGTAGACAGAAATAGATACACATAATTACATATATAGTTAGATGGTGCCTTGCTCTCTGAAGAAAAATTTAAAAAGTAGGGTAAAGGACAAGATAGTAACTGGTTCAGGGATGAAGTCTCTCTATCATTTCTAGAAGCAGACTGCTCAAAGCAAATGAACTGGCTAAAGCCCTGAAATAAGAGATGAGTTAGTATCCAAAGAAGAAACCTCAGCAAAATATAGCTGTAATACAATGAAAGAGCCCAGTGATGTAATAGGAATTGAGGAGCACACAACAATGGAGGCCAGGTGGAGCTGGGCCTTGAGTTTAATTTTAAAAGCTTTCCATTCAACTCAGGTTTTTGTAAAATTGAATAGAACCGTAATAAAATCTAACATACTTTAAATGGATTATTCCATGTGCTTTATGGTACAAAGATGGGCACAGTAAGACAATTTAGATAGATATTACAAAAGTACAGGTGAGTAAGTATGATGACTTGAACCATCAAGTATGGAAAATAGCAAAAGTAGCAAAATCCTGAAGACAATGAGCAAATGCTGAACAATGCATTCTTTGAGAGAACAGTGGAGTCAGGGATGCTACTAAAGCTTTGGTTGAATAAAGGCATCATTTATTGATAGGATGAAGATTGAGCAGAAAAATATCTTGGAGAGCCTAATCAACCTTTAAACTTCAAGTACGTCAACTTTGAATACTTAACATATATCCTCATGGAGAGATTAACTTGGAAGTTGATATTCAACCATAGATTTCAGGGAAGAGATTCTATTTGGAGATATAAATTTGGTAGTTGTAAACATAGAGATAGAAATTAAACAATGACATAAACGATTTAGTCAAATGAGAAGTCTTTATTTAAATAAGGACACAGCACTGTTCATTTATTACAAAATGTCAGGTATCTGGTAGGGGCTGTTACTTATTTTTTAGTACTACTCTAGCTACTATTGGGCCTTTACATACCTACGTAAGTTTTAGAATTAGTTTGTCATTTTCTTTACAAATTTTGTTGTGATTTTTATTAGATTTGCATAGAATATATAAACAGTATTGATGGAATTTAGTCTTCTTAACCATTAACTTTCTATATCTCAAGAATTATTGAGATCTACCTTCATGTCAATATTATAATTTTATCCGTGAAATCCTTGAGTGGATATGTGTGTTCATGAGTGTAGGAGTGTGTGCATGCATGTGTGTGTTCATATACACCCGTGTAAGTCTGTTCACAGATATACATTAACAAAATATAATCAATAAAATACCAAAAAAACACTGAATAGAAAATACCTAAACTAGAAAGCTACTGAACCATTAAAATCCAAAGCAAATCACTGTCATGTAATTTTTATGTTACTTTTATCAAAATAGCAAGAAACTTGCAATTCTTATACTTTGTAATATATTGCAGACACAGGGCATAGTGAGGGTAAGGAGTTTCCAGGGGCAATCTCTAAGTTCAGCCTTTCCCTATCCCAAATTTCAAGATGAATAGATGTTGATGAGTCAGCAGAAATGTCTTCCCCCTCTTGTTTGGCTTTCATATTTGTGGTGCCTAAAAGTATTCTGTACCTTGTCTGCTGCACCCTTGGACTTGGACCCTGGGGCATGTGCCCTCCTCTGCCCCCCTTTTGCGATGCTTCTGTTTAGACAATGGAGAACATAAAATAGAACAAAACCGTGTGATTAATAATAATCATACGAATTCTAGTTGCATGACCAAGAACAAGTTACTTAACCTCTCTGAGCCTCAACTTTGTCATCTGTACAATGGCAGTAACAACAGTAACAGATTCAATAGAAGTAATAGGTTTTGATGTTGTGAGGATTAACTAGTTGCCATCCAACTGATTTCATCTCATGGCAAACCCATACTCTGTAGGGCTTTCAATTGCTGTGACCTTTTGGAGGTAGATCACTAGGTCTTTCTTCTGAGGTGCCTCTGGGCAGACTGAAGCCACAAATATTTTGGTTAACAGCAAAAAAAAATTTTTTTTTTTTTTTTTAGTGCAACTAGGGACTCCCTGTGAAAGTTAAGTGACTTATTATAAACAAAATGTGCAGAACACTGCTTGGTATATTGTAGTTGCTACTTAATTGTTATCAGAAATTGTTATCAATATATCATGAATATTTATGGCATTATCACTGAAACATTTGATAAAAAGAACAAAAATATAAAGTTGGACAAGCCTCACTTATGCATATTATTTAATACCATAAATCAAATCCCAGAAAATGAATGCTGTCAGTAGATAAAAAAGATACTGCATTTTAAACGTATATTTGTAATTACAAAATTCCTAAGATGGCCCTACAATAGGACCAGTACAATAATCCATTCATTAAAAAATATTAAGTAAGTGCATATTGTTTGTCAACTGCTGTTTCAGGTCCCATAGAAACAGAAGTAAACCATCAGACAAATCTCTGCCCATCAGAAACTTACATTCCAATGTAGAAATACACAAAAAATGCGTATACAAATAGAGATACAGTAAAATTCAAAGTAATGCTAATGCTTACAAAATGAGCAAGGCATTGAAGTAGAATGTTAATTTATAGGTTAAATTAGTTGGTCAGCAAAGTCCTTTCTTAAGAGTGATATCTGAGCAGAGATCTGAAAGAAAGGGGAGAGACAACCAACAGGAAAATATGCAAAAAAAAAAAAAACGCCAAAATGCTAGGAGAGAGAACCAACCCCAGTCCAAAGGCCTGGAGGCAATGAAACAAAACAAGAAGGATGCACAGCAGAAATCAAGGGAGAGAGGGGTGCTCTGTAGTGAGGTGAGAGATATGTCCAAAAGACTATCATGGCAGCCTAAAGGACTTGGATTTATTTAAAATCTTTGGAAAGATTTGATCAGAGAGACATGTCACCTAAGTAATGTTTTAAGAACTTCCCCCTGGTTGTTGTCTGATTAGACTCTAGAGGGAAAAATTGAAGGTTGGGAGAGCAGTTAGGAGGCCCTTGCAGTGTCTGAGCAAGCTGTAGTGGCAGCCAGGCCCAGGGTGTTGGCAAGGGAGTAATTTAGAAGTGGGCAGATATGGAATCTACTCTGAAGATACAACCAACAGAAAGTGTTGTATATAAGATGTTAGAGAAAGAGAGAAGTCAATGATGACTTCAAATTAGAGAAAAATCCTGACATCACATAAGTGGGGGATAAACATTTTTGGTAAAAAATAATACAAATTCCCATAGAACACTAAATACAAACATACTAATTTTTTTTGATAGTCTAGAAGAGGCAGAAAAAAATCTGTAATATGATAAAATGCATACATAGTTTAAATGGAAAATAAAACACTGTTAATGTTTTCCATCAATGTCACAATCAAACATTAAGGATCAAATACTCAACATTTTTCTTGGAAATCGTAGACCTGCATATCATGGCAAACAACACTGGAACCAAAAATATCTTACCTTTGAAAAGCTAGCAAAAACGAACGGTAGTTACGTATGATATAATCAACCTGAAACACTATTAGACTCAACTGAAAAATCATATGAACTAAAAAGAATGCTCAGAAAGTATAATTGGCACCCCATTAATATAGATAAAGTATAACCCTGAAGAGTTACAAATTTTATTTTCTCATAAATAAAAAATGCAACAAAATTTATACATTTCCTAAATATAAATTATCAATTTATATTTAGGAAATGTATTTTGTGATATTTATATAAAACATTTTTGCCTTGAACTCCACTTAAACTAAATGAAACCCATTGTTATTGAGTTGATTCCAACTTACAGCAACCCTATAAGAGAGATGTAACTGCTCAGTAGGATATTCTTGCTGTACTTCTTCCAAGACAGATTTTTTTTCTCCTTTTGGCAGTCCACGGTATGTTAAATATTCTTCACTAAAACCATTATTCAAAGGCACCAACTCTTCTCTGGTCTTCCTTACTCCTTGTCCAGCTTTCACACAGGTGTAAGGCAGTTGAAAACACCATAGCTTGGATCAGGCACTCTGTAGTCCTTAAAGTGACGTCTTTGCTTTTTAACACTTTAAGGAAAGCTTTTGCAGCAGATTTGCCTAAAGTAACACGTCATTTGATTTCTTGAATGCTGCTTTGATTGTCACTCCAAGTAAAATGAAATCCTTGACAAGTTCAATATTTTCTCCTTTTATCTTGACGTTTCTTACTGGTCTGGTTGTGAGGATTTCTGTTTTCTTTATGTTGAGGTGTAATCTATAATGAAGGCTGTGGTTTTTGATCTTTATCACTAAGTGCTTCAAGTCCTCTTCACTTTCAGTAAGCATGGTCTTGTCATCTGCATATCACAGGTTGTTAATGAGTCTTCCTCTAATCCTGATGTCAAGTTCTTCTATACAGTCTGGCTTCTCAGGTTACTTGGTCAGCGCACAGATTGAATAAGTATGGTGAAAAGATACAAACCTGATGCACATCTTTCTTAACTTTAAACCATGAAGTATCCCCTTGTTCTGTTGGAACGATTGCCTCTTGATCTATGTCCAAGTTTCTCATGAGCAAAATTCAGTGCTCTAAATTCCCATTCTTTGCTATGTTATCCATAATTGGTTATGATCCACACAGTCGAATGTCTTTGCATAGTCAATAAAACACAGGTAAACATCTTTCTGGTATTCTCTGCTTTCAGCCAGGATCCATCTGACATCAGCAATGATATCCCTCATTCCATATCCTCTCCTGAATTCGTCTTGAACTTCTGGCAGTTCCCTGTTAATACACTGCTACAGCCACTTTTGAATGATCTTTAGCAAAATTTTGCTTGTATGTGATATTAATGATATTGTTCAAGAATTTCTGCATTTGATTGGACCTCCTTTCTTGGGTATAGGCGTATATATTGGCTCTCTTCCAGTTGGTTGGCCAGGTAGCTCTCTTCCAAATTTCTTGGCATAGACAAGTGAGCACTTCCAGTGCTGCATTTGTTTGTTCAAACATCTCAATTGGTATTCTGTCAGTTCCTGGACCCTTGTTTTTTGCCATTCCTTTCAGCATAGCATGGACTTCTTCCTGCAGTACCATTGGATCTTGATCATATGCTACATCCTGAAATGTTGAACATTGACCAATTAGTTTTGGTATAATGACTCTGTGTATTCCTTCCATCTTTCTCTCGATGTTTCCTGAGTTGTTCAATATTTTGCCCATAGAATCCTTCAATATTGCGACTTGCAGCTTGAATTTTTCTTCAGTTCTTTTGACTTGAGAAATACTGAGAGTTTTCTTCCCTTTTGATTTTCTACCTCCAGATCTTTGCACAGTTCATTATAATATTTTATTTTGTCTTTCAAGCTGCCCTTTGAATCTTCTGTTCAGCTCTTCTACTTCTTAATTTCTTCTATTCCCATTAGCTACCGGATATTTTAGAGCAAGTTTTGAAGTCTCTTTTGACATCCGTTTTGGTCTCTTCTTTCTTTCCTGTCTTTATGATACATATAAACGAAAACCTATTGTCATTGAGTCAATTTTGACAGAGTAGAACTGTCCCATAGGGTTTCCAAAGAGCACCTGGTGGATTCAAACTGCCGACCTTCTGACTGGCAGTCATAGCTCTTAACCACTATGCCACCAGGGTTTCCTATAAAAAAATAGCACTCCTCAAATCAACATAAAAGTATAAAAATGAGCAAAATATATGTCAGGAGAGTCCAGTAGAAGATAAGAAGGCACTACTATATTCATGGAAATTTATCTAATTTCACTAAAAAAAAATTTAAATTAAAATGGCAGTTGGAATTCATCATTTTTCCAAATGGTTTAGCAGATATTGGAAGATTTAAAAATAGTAATGGTCCAAGGGAAAGCAGGTGCCCTCAACCATTGTTGCAAATATGGATTGTGAAACTTTGTGATGATATATTTGCAGTTTTCAATATTTATATTTATGCTAGAAATAATCCAAGTTAGGAATTCATAAAATGCAAATAGACAATTTTACATACTTTTCTTCATTACATTTTATAAGAGGATTTTTTGAATCAAAAAAAAAAAAAAAAGGAAAGAATTCCCATGACTGTGAATTTCCATCAGTCAGGCATGAGAACATAATGTCTACTTTGAAAGCATGAGGAAAACTTATATTCTAACCTAGAAAAATATCTATCAAATATAGCTAGACAAGAATGCATCAGATGCAGGCAGGGCCACGACAGTGGAGTAGTCAGATGCTTCTGATAGTCCTTCTTACAACAAAGACCTGAAAAAACAAGTAAACTGATTATATATATGACAAGCTAGGAGCCCTGAACATCAAAGGCAAAGTTAAGAAATTGCACTTAGCAACAGAGGGAGGGAGATATGGTTCAGAAGCAGCAAGAAGTTGCCGGACCTAACTCAGTGGGAACCAGCGCCCCTCATCCCTGATCTGCTGGTGTGACTGCAGAGGGGCTGGCAGTAGCTTTCTGTACACGGTTTCCCCAGCCACAGAGAGCCAGTGGCACAGAGTCTACTCACGCCTCCAGAATCAGAGAAGAACAGCGCTCTCTGCATAAGTGCTAGCATTTAATTCACTGCACAGATCATATACCTCCCCTTTCAAAGGAACTCTCCCCCATTTATCTGATCCCTCACCCCTCTGTCCCAGGCCCCCGAGCTGGCTTCAGTGACATTCGATTTCCCTGGGCCTGAGATAGGTCCTGGCACGCAACCAGAGCCATTGGAGAAGGAACAAATTAACAAAGAGGGAAAAAATAATCTGATGGCTCCTCTAAGCTGGAAACTCAGGGCAGAAGCAGCTCCTGTCCAGGCACTAGTGGTCCATAGACTTTGAATGGCTTTCACCCCTGCATAGAACTGTGTGGCCCATTTCAGGAGCTGGGTTCTTCTTACACTGCATGGGCGTGTGGCCTAAGGTCTGACTTTAACGGTTTCAGCTGTGCAGTGGCGAGGTGGGTTCTTGATGCTTGACACTGCTCTATTAAGCAGGGTCCTCAACTACCCACATCAGGGGCCTGAGGACTGGTGGCTCCACCTATGTCACCTAGCCACCCATATCAGGGATACAAGGATAAGTGGTGTCTCCCAGTCCTTACAGTTAAAAGTATCGGGTGTCAATGGTATGGCTGCAGAGCCCACCCGCTTGTGCACTCTAGAGAACAGGGACGTGTCTTCCTCACAAACACTCAGGGAAAGGTTGTCAGCCCCCTACCTTGCTCAGAGTGTGACCACCTGATGCAACAAGAGACTTGTGCATACACCAATCACCACTGCTCCTCAAAGACAGTAGGTGAGAGCCTACACCACACACTTGGTGACCAACTACCTGGAAATATGAGCTGAATCCTTACAAGAAAACTGAATGGACTTCTAGGCTCATATATCTGATAACAGCTCTAGCCATCTGGTGACAGGACATTAGAGCATCAAAGGCTCCATTAATCAAGCCAACTAATTTGAGCAGCCTATTAAGTATTTCAAAACAAAACAGAGCAAGAAGCTAGGTCACAGTATGCAAACATACAGAGACAATAGTCAATATCAAATCACATAAAGAAGCAGACGATGATCATGTCAGCAAGCTTCCAAAGCAAAGAATTGAGGAATCTTCCAGATGAAGATATATTCCTAGAATTACCAGAGATAGAATACAAAATATTAATATACAGAACTCTTCAAGATATCAGGAAAGAAAAAAAATAAAAAAGAGATCAGGCAAAATGCAGAACAAGGCAAGGAACACACAGATAAAGCAGTTGAGGGAATTAAGAAGGTTATTCAAGAGAATAACGAAAAATTTAATAGGCTTCAAGAATCCTTAGAGAGACAGCAGTCAGAAACTCAGAAGATCAACAATAAAATTTCAGAATTAGACAACTCAGTAGAAAGTCAAAGGAGCAGAATTCAGGAAGGTGAAGTCAGAATGAGTGAGACTGAAAACAAAATCCTTGGCACCAATATATTCAAAGAAAAATCAGATAAAAGAATTTTAAGAAATGAAGAAACCCTAAGAATCATGTGGGACTCTATCAAGAGAAATAGCCTACGAGTAATCAGAGTACCAGAACAGGGAGGAAAAACAGAAAATACACAGAAAATTGTTGAAAATTTGTTGGCAGAAAACCTCCCTGATATCATGAAAGATGAGATATCCATCCAAGATGCTCATCTAACCCCACAGAAGGTAGATCTCAAAAGAAAGATATCAAGACATATTATAGTCAATCTTGCCAAAACCAAAGATAAAAGAGAATTTTAAGAGCAGCTAGGGATAAACAAAAAGTCACCTGTGAAGGACAGTCAGTAAGACTAATCTCGGACTACTCAGCAGAAACCATGCAGGCAAGAAGACAATGGGAGGACATATATAAAGACTTGAAGGGAAAATAATTGCCAGCCAAGAATTATATATCCAGCAAAACTGTCTCAAATATGAAGGTGAATTATGGCATTTCCAGACAAACAGAAGTTGAGGGACATTGCCAAAACCAAACCAAAATTACAAGAAATTCTAAAGGAAATCCTCCAGTTAGAAACTCAATAACATCAGATAACAATCCACGACCAGAACAGAGAACAGGGAAACCAGATATCATCCAAGACAGAGAAATCACAAAACTAAATCAAAGTTAAAATGCTCAGAACAGGGAAACAGACATCAGGAAGTAAAAGATGACAACATTAACTCAAAAAAGAAGGACTAAAAGATATAGTCATAGATCTTTCATATGGAGTATGAAAATAGGGGTAAATATCAAGGTAATCACAAAGGAAAATAACAATCCTGCACATCAAAATAATAATAAAAAAAGAAAAACATGAAGACAGCAAAAACAAAAGCAAAAGCAATGGAAAAGAGGAAAAGACAATATATAAAGAAAAATTACTCAGCACAGAAAATTCAGTGGAAAAAAGAAACTGTCAACAACCCCAAAAAAGGCATCAAAATGACAGCACTAAACTCATACCTAGACATAATTACGCTGAATGTAAAAGTACTAAATGCACCAATAAAGAGACAGAGAGTGGCAGAATGGATTAAAAAAAATGATCTGCGTATATGTTGCCTACAAGAGACACACCTTAGACATAAAGATACAAACAAACTAAAACTCAAAGGATGGAAAAGAGATACCAAACAAACAACAACCAAAAAAGAAGAGTGGCAATATTAATTTCTAACAAAATAGACTTTAAAGTCAACTCTACCACAAAGGATAAGGAAGGACCCTTTTGTGCACCCAATGACAGGGCTCCAAAATACATAAAATGAACTCTAAAAGCACTGAAAACAGAGATGGGCAGCTCTACAATAATAGTAGGAGGCTCCAACACACCACTTTTGGTGAAGGAGAGAATATCCAGAAAGAAGCTAAATAAAGACAGTGAAAATCTAAATGCCACAATCAACCAACCTGATCTCATAGGCACATACAGAACACCCCACCCAACGGCAGACAAGCATATTTTCTTTTCCAATGCACATGGAACGTTCTCCAGAATAGACCACATATTAGGTCATAAGCAAGTCTTAACAGAATCCAAAACATCAAAATATCTCGAAGCACCTTTTCTGACCGTAAAGGCATAAAAGTAGAAACCAATAACACAAAGCAAGTGAAAAAAAAATCGAACACACAGAAACTAAACAACACCTTGCTGAAATACTACTGGGTTATAGAAGAAATTAAGGATGGAATAAAGAAATTCGTAGAATCAAATGAGAATGAAAACACTTCCTACCAAGACCTGTGGGACACAGCAAAAGCAGTGCTCACAGGTCAATTTATAGCAATAAATGCACACATCCAAAAGAAGAAAAGGCCAAAATCAAAGAATTATCCCTACAACTCAAAGAAATAGAAAGAAAGCAGCAAAAGAAGTCCTAGGGTACCAGTAGAAACAAAATAATAAAAATTAGAGCAGAATTAAATGAAATAGAAAAAAGAAAAACAATTGAAAGAGTTAACAAGACCAACAGCTGGTTCTATGAAAAGATCAACAAAATCGATAAACCATTGGCCAAATGAACAAAAGAAAAATAGGAGAGAAAGCAAATAACCCAAATAAGAAATGAGATCGGCAATATTACAACAGACCCAACTGAAATTAAAAGAATCATAACAGAATATTATGAAAAATTGTACTCCAACAAATTTGAAAACTAGAAGAATTGGATAAATTTCTAGAAACACACTACCTACCTAATCTAACACAAACAGATATAGAACAACTAAATAAACCTATAACAAAAGAAGAAAAGATAATTAAAAATTCCCAATAAATAAAAGCCCTGGCCCTGATGACTTCACTGGAGAATTCTACCAAACTTTCAGAGAAGTGTTAACACCACTACTATTAAAGGTATTTCAGAACATACCAAAGGATGGAATACTCCCAATCTCATTCTAAAAAAAAAGACACCACAAAAAAAGAAAATTACAGACCAATATTCCTCATGAACTTAGACACAAAAACCCTCAGCAAAATTCTAGCCAACAACATATTGAAAAAGTAATTCACCATGACCAAGTAGGATTCATAGTAGGTATGCTGAGATGGTTTAACATTTAAAAAACAATCAGTGTAATCCATCATATAAATAAAAGACAAGAACCACATGGTCTTATGGATTAATGCAGAAAAGGCATTTGACAAAGTCCAACACCCATTCATGATAAAGACTCTCAGCAAAATAGGAATAGAAGGAAAATTCCTCCACATAATAAAGGGCATTTATGTAAAGCCAACAGCCAACAGCACCCTAAATAGAGCAAGTCTGAAATCATTCCCCTTGAGAACGGGAACCAGACAAGGATGCCCTTTATCATCACTTTTATTCAACATTGTTCTGGAGGTCCTAGCCGGAGCTATTAGTCTAGGGGAAAAAAAAAAAAAAGCATCCAAATTGGTAAGGAAGAAATAAACTATCTCTATTTGCAGATGATATGATTTTATACACAGAAAACCCTAAAGAATCCACAAGAAAACTACTGGAACTAATAGAAGATTTCAGCAAAGTATAGGGACACAAGATAAACATGCAAAAACCAGTTGGATTCCTCTATATGAGCAAAGAGAAAGTCAAAGAGGAAATCATGAAATCAATACCATTTACAATAGCCCCAAGAAGATTAAATACTTAGGAACAAATCTAACCAGAGACACAAAAGACCTATACAAAGAAAACTATGAGACACTGCCACAAGAAACCGAAAGAGACCTACATAAGTGAAAAAACATACCTTGTTCTTCAATGGGAAGACTCAAGATGGTGAAAATGTTTATTCTACTCCAAGCAATCTGTAGATAAATGCAAGCCTGATCCAAACTCCAATGGCATTTTTTAATGAGATGGAGAAACAAATCACCAAGTTCATATGGAAAGGGAAGAGGCCCTAGATAAGTAAAACAGTACTGAAAAATTAGAACAAAGTGGGAGGCCTCACACTACCTGATTTTAGTGCATATTTCAACACCAGGGTAGTCAAAACAGCCTGGTACTGGCACAACAGCAGGTACATAGACCAATGGAACAGAATTGAGAATTCAGACATAAATTCATCCATGTATGAGCAGCTTGTATTTAACAAAGGCCCAAAGTCCATTAAATGGAGAAAAGACAGTCTCTTTAACAAATGTTGCT
The DNA here is from genome assembly GCF_030014295.1 of Loxodonta africana. Taxonomy (NCBI): domain Eukaryota; kingdom Metazoa; phylum Chordata; class Mammalia; order Proboscidea; family Elephantidae; genus Loxodonta; species Loxodonta africana. The sequence continues at coordinate 138,288 of NW_026974832.1, forward strand.
GGAATAACTGGATATCCATCTGCAAAAAAATGAAACAAGACCCATACCTCTCACACCATGCAGAAAAACTAACTCAAAATGGATCAAAGACCTAAATATAAAATCTAAAATGATAAAGATCATGGAAGAAAAAATAAGAAGAACTCTAGTAGCCCTCAAACATAGCATAAACAGTATACAAAACATTGCCAACAATGCACAAACACTGGAAGGTAAAGTCGATAACTGGGAGCTTCTAAAAATGAAACACTTATCCTCATCCAAAGGCCTCACCAAAAGAGTAAAAAGACTACCTATAGACTGGGAAAAAAAATTTTGGCTACAACAAATCCGATCAGTGTCTAAATCTTTAAAATCTACAAGATACTGCCAAACTTCAACAACAAAAAGACAAATAAACCAATTAAAAAATGGGCAAAGGGTATGAACAGAAACTTCACCAAATAAGACGTTCAGGCGGCTAACAGCTACGTTAGGAAACGCTCATGATCAATAGCCTTTAGAGAAATGCAAATCAAAACTACAATCAGATACCATCTTACCACAACGAAGCTGGCTCTAATCTAAAAAACACAAAATAACAAATGTTGGAGAGGTTGTGGAGAGACTGGAACACTTATACACTGCTGGTGGGAATGTAAAATGGTACAACCACTTAGGAAATCGATTTGGCGTTTCCTTAAAAAGATAGGAGTACCATACGATCCAGCAATCCCACTCCTTGGAATATAGTGTAGAGAAATAAGAGCCCTACAAGAATAGATATATGCACACCCATGTTCACTGCAGCACTGTTACAATAGCAAAGAGATGGAAACAATCAAGGTGCCCACCAATGGATAAATGGATAAACAAATTATGGTATATTCACACAATGGAATAGGATGGAACAATAGAGAAAAACAATGAATCCATGAAACATCTCATAACATGTAGGAATCTGGAAGGCATTATGCTGATTGAAATCAGTCAGTCACAGGACAAATATTGCATGAGACCACTATTATAAGAACTCAGGAAAAGGTTTAAACACAGAAGAAAACATTCTATGATGATTATGAGAATGGGGAAGGAGGAAGAGGGATATTCACTAATTACAGAGTAGACAAGAATCATTTTAGGTGAAGGGAAGGACAACACACAATACAGGGGAAGTCAGCACAACTGGATTAATCCAAAAGCTAAGCAGTTTCCTGAATACAACGAAACACTTTGAGAGACAGAGTAGCAAGGGTGGGGGTCTGGGGACCGTGGTTCAGGGGACATCTAGGTCAACTGACATAACAAATTGTGTTAAGAAAGTATTCCACATCCCACTTTGATGAGTGGTGTCTGGGGTCTTGAAAGTTAGCAAGCGGCCATATAAGATGTATCAATTGATCTCAATCCACCTGGAGCAAAGGAGAATGAAGAACACCAAAGACTCAAGGAAATAACTAGATGGTGCCCGGTTACCACCAATGACTGCACTGAAAGGGAACACAACAGAGAATCTCTGATGGAGCAGGAGAAAAGTGGAATGCAGACCTCAAATTCTAGTAAAAGAGACCAGGCTAAACGGTCTGACTGAACACTGGAAGGGCTCCAGAGGTCATGGCCCTTGGACTCTCTGTTAGCCCAAAACTAAAACCATTCCGAAGTCACTTCTGCAGACAAAGATTAGACTGGACTATAAGACATAAAATGGAACTGGTGAGGATTGTGCTTCTTAGCTCAAGTAGACACATTGTGACTGTGTGGGTAGAGCCTGTCTGAAGGCGAGATGAGAAGGCAGAGGGGGACGGGAACTGGATGAATGGACACAGCAAATACACAGGGGAGAAAGGAGAGTGCTGTCACATTGTACGGAGAGCAACTAGGATCACCTTAACCATGTCTGTATAAGTTTTTTGTATGAGAAACTTACTCGAATTGTAAACTTTCACTTTTAAAGCACAATAAAAAGAATACTTAATATTAAAAAAAAGAATTGTTATCCATACACATTTGCTAAATATTTACTTCTGAAAAACTTCCGTATACCATAACTTCCCCATTACCCTCACTCTGTTTATGATTTTTAAACTAAGCTCAAAAATTTCAAATTAGAACAATTTTATATCTTGCTATTATTATTTCACTTAAAGTAAATTTATTGCCAATCATAGCTTTTATAACAAAATATTAATTCTTTTTCCTTTGCAAATAATTCATTTGATTGGACTATATATATATACATTTTTTCTCAATGAGTCCATTTTTCAATTTCTTGTTTATAATTTCTTTTCTTATCCACTCCAAGCCTGTAAATACAATTTACAGAATGTAGTAGCAAGTTTTGATATAAGACCCTGGATTCACTTTGGGAACCCTGGTAACATAGCGGTTAAGAGCTACAGCTGCGAACCAAAAGGTTAGCAGTTCAAATCCACCAGGTGCTCCTTGGAAACCCTATGGAGCAGTTCTACTCTGTCGTGTAGGGTTGGTAGGAGTCAGAACCCACTCGATGGCAACGAGTTTTAGGGAACTTACTTTTTGCTACATAAAAAAAGAAAATATAGCCACCAATTTACATATTATTTAGGTCAACAGTTAGGTTATCAAACACTTATCATTTATTAGTCACTGTGCAGGTCATGGTGCCACGAATAGTGATGTTTATGGTCTCCAGATACCAAAAGAAAAATGAGTAGTGATGGTAAACATTTAGAAATTTATTTCATCTAATAAAAAGTGAATACTTTTTTTCTGATTTTGGTGCTCTACCCACTATCATCTGATGCCTATAGCCACGTTTTCTTAGCATTAGAAATATTTGTTTGTTTTTCTGTGAAAGTAATTTACTAGTGAGAGCACCTTTCGTGAGGAAAGGGGTCATGTGCACCCTCTGAGGGAGGCTGAGGAATATACTCAGCATTGCATAATCCAGTATATCAGCTGATGCCTTATTGTTTTCCTTGGCAATTTTATTGCATACTCCCAGAAATAAAACAAATTAAGAGAACAGTTTATTGTGATACACTCAGTGACTATTTTTGAAAGCTGGAAGGATATATTTATTTTTACCTTTCAAATATTTTTGATATGAAAATAAAATGGCAGAAATCTTAATGAAAAGTATAATTTCTGGGATTATATCCTTCTCTTTGGGACTCCTAATTAATTCTATAAAACTTGAGAAGAACAAAAGAATTTATTTTGTATTCTCCTATGTAATTTCCATCTATCCTATATCAGTATTTTTGAAGATTGGGTTACTTCAGAGTTTATGTCTTATTTTGTTAGAAAAAATTTTAAAAACTACCAAATTGTTTTAACAATGGTCTTTACCACTTACACAAATCTAATTCCCCTTCAACATTGAAATTTTACCCTCTGTGTACTTAGCTACATTCCCAAATTTCTCACTGGAATGACAAGATTTTGTTAATTTTAGATGAGTGGAATCACAAACATGAATTTTTGTCTAGAATGTGGGCAATTACTTATAATATTCTAGTTTATGCTGTAGTATAACACCAGTGATTTAAAAAAATCTCTGTCATAAAACCACAATAGTGGATTTCTGGATCACGCTGCATGTTATCTTGGGATTTGTCCTCCCTCAGGGACACAGGCTGATGGTGCTTCCCTCATTGTGAAGCAACAGCAATTTATGGAAGATGTAAAACTCAAAACCCAGTGCCGTCGACTCAATTCTGACTCATAGCGACCCTATAGGACAGAGTAGAACTGCCCCATAGAGTTTCCGAGACATAAAGAACATGGAATTTCACTCACTGGCTCTTAATTCTTGCCATGGGTTACACATGTCACTTGCACTGATGTTTCACAGTCCACACCTAACTTCAAAGAAAAGGGAAGTGCAATCTAAACTTGAGCCAGGAAGGATGAAGATCAGATGACTAACCCACATTCCTAATCAAGTAGTTCACCCTTCTGGGTCCCAACTCCTCTCCAAAGGAGACAACCAAATGTCCCATTCAGTCATGGAATAAGCTCAAAGCCCAGGATCTCTTGGTGATAAGCAGTCACCAATAAGGTCCATCTTTTATCTGATGACCTGTGAATTATCTAAATTTCCCAGTTATCCAAATATCCAGCATGTCTTGGTTGGACAGGGACAGGATAACAGAAATAAACAGTGGTATTAGGAAAGAAAGAATGAGATATCCACAGGAATCGTGGGTCCCCAGAAATTCTGAAATTCCATTAGGCAGACATTTAAAGGCCCACTATATTTCTGATGAGGAATAGTCACTGATAAGGCCACTTTTCTGCCTCCTTGGAGTAGTTTTCACATTTCATTTTTTTGATAGCATTGCCCCTGGATCTTCTCTCTGAGATATGCTTTTTAAAAGATTCATATTGCCTTATCTGCCATGATGCAAAACCCAAAAAAACCCACTGCTGTTGAGTCGATTCTGACTCATAGCGACCCTATAGGACAGAGTACAACTGCCCCATAGAGTTTCCAAGGAGCGCCTGGTGGACTCGAACTGCCAACCTTTTGGTTAACAGCCATAGCACTTAACCACTACGCCACCAGGGTTTCCTATCTGCCTTGATAATTGTGGAATATACTCTTATGGTTGCTAAAGAGTTTTTTCAACTAACTTTCTGCCCATGGTGATTGGAGTCTGTGATAAAGAGACTATCATTTGACAAGTATTTACTGCCTTCTGCTGATCACATGAGGAGCACACTTCTTCACCCCATCACGCGTTAACCTAGTGATGTGATAAACTTTGCTGAATAGCATGTGGCTGAAAGTGTCTGTATACCACTTCCAAGCCTAGAGTTTCAGCGATATTATATTTTCATATTTCTCTATTGTTTCTTCCATCATCATGAGAAGAAAATGTCTCCAGTAGGTTGTCTCTTTCAAAAACTTATTTAAGTTTTCTAAGCCTAATTTCCTCATCTAAAAATCAGTTATCAGGAGAGAGATCACTAGCTATTTCAAAAGAGAGAACAGAATTCAGATAAGTACTTCAATAGGAGATGAAGGAATCAAGGAACCAAACAAGGGAAGCTGAATCAACCTAGAGACTCCCATCAGTATGTTGCTCCCAACACCCTGGAAACCGTCAAACAGCAGGACAAGATGGCTTCCAGGATGCCATGGGTGGGGCCCTCATGCAAAACCCAGAACCAAGGTGAGGACCAGCAGACAATATTTGAAACCATGAAGAGAGTGGCTATTTATTCGAAGTGAAATCATGGTGAGCCACGGTTACTTCCAGGAACTATAGTTGAAGTGGGGAAAGAGAGAAGGAGAAATTTGCTGACTTATGTCCTATAGCCTTTCTAATCTTCCAACAGTCTTACATTGTGATTTCCTACAAGAAATATGCTGGCAAAGGATCTTGGGAAATGTAGTTCTCCTTGGTATAGAGTCAAATAAAGTCAGTGAAAATATCTGAAAACCAAGGAGCATTACAAAACATGCTGGCTAATATGAAAAAATAAAAACCAATCATGTTGAGTCAATTACAACTCATAGCAACCGTATAGGGCAAAGCAGAACTGCCTTGTAGGGTTTTCAAGGAGCAGCTGGTGGATTTGAACTGCCAACCTTTTGATAAGTGTCAGCTTTTAACCACTGAACCACCAGGACTCCAAGCTAATAATCCAAAAAAAAATAGAGCCTGTTTTATATGCTGTGTGTGAGCATCTTCATATCTAGAGTTTTTTTTCTTAAAATCTGCTTTGTTTAATATTTTATAGCTAAACCACCTTTCCTTTTAATTAATATTTGTCTTATGTATCTTTTTGACCTTTTAAATTTCATATATTCTTTGTCTTTATATTTAAATATGCCTCCTTAAAATTTCACTCAAGTAAAATTTTGCTGAAGATAATTAAAAAATGGCTGCAGCAGTACATCAACAGGAAACTGCCAGAAATTCAAGCCGATTCAGAAAAGGATGTGGAAACTAATGGGCCGCAACTACCACAGTCTCCACCAGACTGAGTCCAGCATAACTAGATGGTGCCCAGCTACCACCACCGACTGCTCTGACAAGGATCACAATAGAGGGTCCAGGACAGAACTGGAGAAAAATGCAGAACAAAACTATAACTTACAAAAAAAGACCATACTTACTGGTCTGACAGAGACTGGAGAAACCTCGAGAGTATGGACCCTAAGTGTCCTATTAAATCAGTACTGAAGTCACTCCTGAGGTTCACCCTTCAGCCAAAATTTAGACAGACCCGTAAAACAAATCAAGACTAAATAGGCACACCAACCCAGGGGCAAGGATGAGAAGGCTGGAGGGAACAGGAAAGCTGATAATGGGGAACCCAAGGTTGACATGGGTAGAATGTTGACATGGTGTAGGATTGGCAACCAATGTGACAAAACAATATGTGTATTTATTGCCTAATGAGATATTAATTTGCTCTGTAAATCTTCATCTAAAGCATAATTTAAAAAAGAGATAGAAAAATCAAAATATCCACCTGATAACATTTGGGAATTACTATTATTTCCATCATTGCTATCACATAATAACAATTATAACATGTGCATTGTTAATTATAATTACAACATTTATTGTGCACTGTCAGGAACAGTACCAAGTACTTTTCATACATTGCACGTTCCATGCACGTATTTACCCCATGAAGTAGGTGCTATTTTCACATCCAGAGTCCTGTGGATAGTAATGGGTAGGAATGTAAACCTAGGTTGAAATTCTTAACCACTGTTACATTAACTTCAGTTCTACTTCTGGCCACGGTGGTTCTGTTTTTGTATATTAATTGATTAAATGTATTGAGGAAGACTGAGACTATAAACCCAGAGAGATAAATTTGAATATGTAAGTATATAGCCAGTGGAAGGATCTCAAAGATAATGGAATCAGGGTATTATAATGAAGAAAGATCTGGATCATTGGGATGGCAGACCAAAGAGTAAGAAACACTAACTCTTCAGATGAACTATGTGAGCACTACCCAACTGGCACAATGGTAAGTTCCATCACGTGTCTTGTCAAAGAACATATGACATACTGAAGCCATATACAGCTGTATTTCTGTATGACTTGATTCTGATCCATTGGGCAGACAACCATGTATAATGACTCTGATCTACAAGAAACATGTGCTCTGTGTGCTAGGCTTTGGGTACACAGATATACGTTCCCTTCTTCTTTTTTTTTTTTTTTTTTAGAATAAGTTGTGGTTAAATAAATATTAAAATAAAAAAATCCTGATTTGAAAGAAAAAAATAAAGAAAATGACATGGAAGGAGGGATATAATTGCTGATGTCTGGTGGATCTTGGCTAAAAGCTGAGAATACCAGAAAGATGTTTATTGTTGTTGTTATTAGGTGCAGTGGAGTTGCTTCCAACTCATAGCAATCCTATGTACCACAGAAAGAAACACTGTCCGGTCCCATGCCATACTTACAATCGTTGTTATACTTGAGCCCATAGTTGCAGACACTGTGTCAATCCATCTCATTGAGGGTCTTCCTCTTTTAAAAGCTGACCCTGTACTTTACCAGGCATGATGTCCTTCTCCAGGGACTGATCTCTTCTGACAACATGGCCAAAGTATGTAAGATGCAGTATCACCATGCTGGCTTCTAAGGAGCATTCTGGCTGTACTACTCCCAAGACAGATTTGTTTGTTCTTTTGGTATATTAAATATTCTTTGCCAACACCACAATTCAAAGGCATCAATTCTTCTTCGGTCTTCCTTATTCATTGTCCAGCTTTCACATGCATGTGAGGCAATTGAAAATATCACTAATGCTTGGAACCTGAAATACACGAAGTATGAATCTAGGAAAATTGGAAATCTTCGAAAACGAAATGGAACACATAAGCATCGATATCCTAGGCATTAGTGAGCTGAAATGGACTGGTATTGGCCATTTTGAATTGGACAACACATAGCCTACTACACCAGAAATGACAACTTGAAGAGGAATGGTGTTACATTCATCGTCAAAAAGAACAATTCAGAGGCGGGGCCAAGATGGTGGACTAGGTGGACGCTACCGCGGATCCCTCTTGCAACAAAGACTCGGAAAAACAAGTGAATCGATCACATACATAACAACCTACAAACTCTGAACAACAAACACAGACTTAGAGACAGAGAACGAACAAATACAGGCAGACAGCGATCGTTTTCAGAACCAGGAGCCAGCGTACCAGGCAGGTGACCTTCGGAGCCCGATCTGGGGCAGAGCCCAGGGGGGCAGACGGCACAGACAAGGGCCCCAGCCCTACCCCCCGAACTCACCCCAGGAGGGAGCCTAGCCGGTTGGCACGGGCGGCGTAGTGGCGCAGCCAGTGGGAGAAGCACCCGGGAGGCAGTGACTGATCTTGGAGCGGGGAGAGCAGCGTCCCAGCCAGGGAGCCGTCCCACTGGGATTTTGGCTGGCGCGGGCTGGGCGTGAGCGCGGGGACCAGTTATATTTCTCAGAATTGACCCCGGGGGCGGGCCCAGCCATTCGTGCGGGCGATGCCCACCCAGTTAGCGAAAGCGGAACGGCGCACCGGAGGGAGAAGTCCCCGAGAGGAAGTGACTGGTCTTGGAGCGGGGAGAGCAGCGTCCGAACCGGGGAGCTGTCCCGCCGGGATTTTGGCGGGCGTGGGTGGAGCGTGAACACAGGGATCAGCTCTATATTCTAAGGTGCTACACTCCTAGATCTCTGATCCCTCCCCAGGCGGCTCCATTAACATCCAAATACCCTGAGCCAGAGGGAGAATTCAGATAGGGATCTGACTGCATTTTTTTTTAGCTGATTACCTGGAAAAACTAGTTTCCCGGTGATGGCTCGGAGACAGCAGTCCATATCAAACCACATAAAGAAACAGACCATGACAGCTTCTCCAACCCCCCCAAACAAAAGAATCAAAATCTTTCCCAAATGAAGATACAATCCTGGAATTATCAGATACAGAATATAAAAAACTAATTTACAGAATGCTTAAAGACATCACAAATGAAATTAGGCTAACTGCAGAAAAAGCCAAGGAACACAGTGATAAAACTGTTGAAGAACGCAAAAAGATTATTCAAGAACATAGTGGAAAAATTAATAAGTCGCAAGAATCCATAGAGAGACAGCATGTAGAAATCCAAAAGATTAACAATAAAATTACAGAATTAGACAATGCAATAGGAAGTCAGAGGAGCAGACTCGAGCAATTAGAATGTAGACCGGGACTTCTGGAGGACCAGGGAATCAACACCAACATAGCTGGAAAAAAATCAGATAAAAGAATTTAAAAAAATGAAGAAACCCTAAGAATCATGTGGGACTCTTATCAAGAAGGATAACTTGCGAGTGATTGGAGTCCCAGAACAGAGAGGGGGGACAGAAAACAGAGAAAATAGTTGAAGAACTCCTGACACAAAACTTCCCTGACATCATGAAAGACGAAAGGATATCTATCCAAGATGCTCACCGAACCCCATTTAAGATTGATCCAAAAAGAAAAACACCAAGACATATTATCATCAAACTTGCCAAAACCGAAGACAAACAGAAAATTTTAAAAGCAGCCAGGGAGAAAAGAAAGGTTTCCTTCAAGGGAGAATCAATAAGAATAAGTTCAGACTACTCAGCAGAAACCATGCAGGCAAGAAGGGAACGGGACGACATATACAGAGCACTGAAGGAGAAAAACTGCCAACCAAGGACCATATATCCAGCAAAACTCTCTCTGAAATATGAAGGCGAAATTAAGATATTTACAGATAAACACAAGTTTAGAGAATTTGCAAAAACTAAACCAAGACTGCAAGAAATGCTAAAGGAGATTGTTTGGCCTGATGACCAATAATATCAGGTACAAGCACAATACAAGGTCACAAAACAGAACGTCCTGATATCAACGCAACTCAAATAGGGAAAGCACAAAAACAAACAAATTAAGATTAATTCTAAAAAATAAATAAATAAACAAAATAATACACATAACAGGGAATCATGGAAATCAATAGATAAATGATCACAATAATCAAAAAGAGGGACTAAATATAGGAGGCATTGAACGGCCAGATGGAGAGTGATACAAGGCGATATAGAACGACACAAATTAGGTTTTTACTTAGAAAAATAGGGGTAAATAATAAGGTAACCACAAAAAGGAATATCAGTTCCATAACTCAAGAAAAAAGCCAAGAAAAACGTAACGACTCAACTAACATAAAGTTAAACATTATGAAAATGAGGATCTCACAATCTACTAAGAAAAACATCTCAGCACAAAAAAGTATGTGGAAAAATGAAATGGCCAACAACTCACATGAAAAGGCATCAAAATGACAGCACTAAAAACTTATTTATCTATAATTACGCTGAATGTAAATGGACTAAATGCACCAATAAAGAGACAGAGAGTCACGGACTGGATAAAGAAACACGATCCATCTATATGCTGCCTACAAGAGACACACCTTAGACTTAGAGACACAAACAAACTAAAACTCATAGGATGGAAAAAAACATATCAAGCAAATAATAAGCAAAAAAGAAGAGGAGTAGCAATATTAATTTCTGACAAAATAGACTTTAGACTTAAATCCTCCACAAAGGATAAAGAAGGACACTATATAATGATAAAAGGGACAATTGATCAGGAAGACATAACCATATTAAATATTTATGCACCCAATGACAGGGCTGCAAGATACATAAATCAAATTTTGACAGAATTGAAAAGTGAGATAGACACCTCCACATTTATAGTAGAAGACTTCAACACACCACTTTCGGAGAAGGACAGGACATCCAGTAAGAAGCTCAATAGAGACACGGAAGACCTACTTACAACAATCAACCAACTTGACCTCATTGACTTATACAGAACTCTCCACCCAACTGCTGCAAAATATACTTTTTTTTCTAGTGCACATGGAACATTCTCTAGAATAGACCACATATTAGGTCATAAAACAAACCTTTGCAGAATCCAAAACATCGAAATATTACAAAGCATCTTCTCAGACCACAAGGCAATGAAGCTAGAAATCAATAACAGAAAAACTGGGGAAAAGAAATCAAATACTTGGAAAATGAACAATACCCTGCTGAAAAAAGACTGGGTTATAGAAGACATCAAGGAGGGAATAAGGAAATTCATAGAAAGCAACGAGAATGAAAATACTTCCTATCAAAATCTCTGGGACACAGCAAAAGCAGTGCTCAGAGGCCAATTTATATCAATAAATGCACACATACAAAAAGAAGAAAGAGCGAAAATCAGAGAACTGTCCCTACAACTTGAACAAATAGAAAGTGAGCAACAAAAGAACCCATCAGGCACCAGAAGAAAACAAATAATAAAAATTAGAGCTGAACTAAATGAATTAGAGAACAGAAAAACAATTGAAAGAATTAACAAAGCCAAAAGATGGTTCTTTGAAAAATTAACAAAATTGATAAACCATTGGCTAGACTCACTAAAGAAAAACAGGAAAGGAAACAAATAACCCGAATAAGAAACGAGAAGGACCACATCACAACAGAGCCAAATGAAATTAAAAGAATCATTTCAGATTACTACGAAAAATTGTACTCTAACAAATTTGAAAACCTAGAAGAAATGGATAAATTCTTGGAAAAATACTACCTACGTAAACTAACACATTCAGAAGTAGAACAACTAAATAGACCCATAACAAAAAAAGAGATTGAAACGGTAATCAAAAAACTTCCAGCAAAAAAAAGTCCAGGCCCAGACTGCTTCACTGCAGAGTTCTACCAAACCTTCAGAGAAGACTTTACACCACTACTACTGAAGGTATTTCAAAGCATAGAAAAAGACGGAATACTACCCAACTCATTCTATGTAGCTACCATCTCCCTGATACCAAAACCAGGTAAAGACATTACAAAAAAAGAAAATTATAGACCTATATCCCTCATGAACATAGATGCAAAAATCCTCAACAAAATTCTAGCCAATAGAATCCAACAACACATCAAAAAAATAATTCACCCTGATCAAGTGGGATTTATACCAGGTATGCAAGGCTGGTTTAATATCAGAAAAACCATTAATGTAATCCATCACATAAATAAAACAAAAGATAAAAACCACATGATCTTATCAATAGATGCACAAAACGCATTTGACAAAGTTCAACACCCATTTATGATAAAAACTCTTACCAAAATAGAAATTGAAGGAAAATTCCTCAACATAGTAAAGGGCATCTATGCAAAGCCAACAGCCAATATCACTCTAAATGGAGAGAACCTGAAAGCATTTCCCTTGAGAACGGGAACCAGACAAGGATGCCCTTTATCACCGCTCTTATTCAACATCGTACTTGAAGTCCTAGCCAGGGCAATTAGGCTAGACAAAGAAATAAAGGGTATCCGGATTGGCAAGGAGGAAGTAAAGCTATCACTATTTGCAGATGACATGATCGTATACATGGAAAACCCTAAGGAATCCTCCAGAAAACTACTGAAACTAATAGAAGAGTTTGGAAGAGTCTCAGGTTATAAAATAAACATACAAAAATCACTTGGATTCCTCTACATCAACAAAAAGAACACCGAAGAGGAAATCACCAAATCAATACCATTCACAGTAGCCCCCAAGAAGATAAAATACTTAGGAATAAATCTTACCAAGGATATAAAAGACCTATACAAAGAAAACTATAAAACTCTGCTACAAGAAATTCAAAATGACATACTTAAGTGGAAAAACATACCTTGCTCATGGATAGGAAGACTTAACATAGTAAAAATGTCTATTCTACCAAAAGCCATCTATACATATAACGCACTTCCAATCCAAATACCAATGTCATATTTTAAGGGGATAGAGAAACAAATCACTAATTTCATATGGAAGGGAAAGAAGCCCCAGATAAGCAAAGCATTACTGAAAAAGAAGAAGAAAGTGGGAGGCCTCACTCTACCTGATTTTAGAACCTATTATACAGCTACAGTAGTCAAAACAGCCTGGTACTGGTACAACAACAGGCACATAGACCAGTGGAACAGAATTGAGAACCCAGATATAAATCCATCCACATATGAGCAGCTGATATTTGACAAAGGACCAGTGTCAGCCAATTGGGGAAATGATAGTCTTTCTAACAAATGGTGCTGGCATAACTGGATATCCATTTGCAAAAGAATGAAACAGGACCCATACCTCACACCATGCACAAAAACTAACTCCAAGTGGATCAAGGACCTAAACATAAAGACTAAAACGATAAAGATCATGGAAGAAAAAATAGGGACAACCCTAGGAGCCCTAATACAGGGCATAAACAGAATACAAAACATTACCAAAAATGACGAAGAGAAACCAGATAATTGGGAGCTCCTAAAAATCAAACACCTATGCTCATCTAAAGACTTCACCAAAAGAGTAAAAAGACCACCTACAGACTGGGAAAGAATATTCAGCTATGACATCTCAGACCAGCGCCTGATCTCTAAAATCTACATGATTCTGTCAAAACTCAACCACAAAAAGACAAACAACCCAATCAAGAAGTGGGCAAAGGATATGAACACACATTTCACTAAAGAAGATATTCAGGCAGCCAATAGACACATGAGAAAATGCTCCCGATCATTAGCCATTAGAGAAATGCAAATTAAAACTACGATGAGATTCCATCTCACACCAACTAGACTGGTATTAATCCAAAAAACACAAAATAATAAATGTTGGAGAGGCTGCGGAGAGATTGGAACTCTCATACACTGCTGGTGGGATTGTAAAATGGTACAACCACTTTGGAAATCCATCTGGCGTTATCTTAAACAGTTAGAAATAGAACTACCATACAACCCAGAAATCCCACTCCTGGGAATATACCCTAGAGATACAAGAGCCTTCACACAAACAGATATATGCACACCCATGTTTATTGCAGCTCTGTTTACAATAGCAAAAAGCTGGAAGCAACCAAGATGTCCGTCAACGGATGAATGGGTAAATAAATTGTGGTATATTCACACAATGGAATACTATGCATCGATAAAGAACAGTGACGAATCTCTGAAACATTTCATAACATGGAGGAATCTGGAAGGCATTATGCTGAGCGAAATGAGTCAGAGGAAAAAGGACAAATATTGTATAAGACCTCTATTATAAGATCTTGAGAAATAGAAAAAACGGAGAACACATACTTTTGTGGTTACAAAGGGGGGAGGGAGGGAGAGGGTTTTTTATTGATCAATCAGTAGATATGAACTGCTTTGGGTGAAGGGAAAGACAACACACAATACAAGGAAGGTCAGCCTAATTGGCATGAGAAGGACTGGTCAGCGGGGGGGGAGAGAGATGCTGATGAAGAGTGAGCCAATTAAATTAGGTGGACACTGGAGAGTGTGTTGGCAACTCTTGACTGGAGAGGGGATGGGAAGATAGAGAGAGAGGGAAGATGGCAAATTGGCACGAAACGAGAGACTGAAAGGGTTGACTCAATAGGGGGAGAGCAAGTGGGAGAAGGGAGTAAGATGTATGTAAACCTACATGTGACAGACTGATTAGAATGGTAAATGTTCACTTGAAGCTTAATAAAAATTAATTAAAAAAAAAGAAAAAAGAACAATTCAAGGTCTATCCTGAAGTACAGTGCTGTCAGTGATAGGATAATATCCATAGGCCTATAAGGAAGACCAGTTAATATGACTATCATTCAAATTCACACAGTAACCACTAAGAACAAAGTTGAAGAAATTGAAGATTTTTTTCAGTTTCTGTAGTCTGAAATTGATTGAACATGCAATCAGGATGCACTGATAATTACTGGTGATTGGAATGTGAAAGTTGGAAACAAAGAAGAACAATTGGTAGTTGGAAAATACGGCCTTGGTGATAGAAACAACGCCGGAGATTGAATGATAGAGTTTTGCGAGACCAATGACTTCTTCATTGCAAATACCTTTTTTCACCAACATAAACGGCGACTATGCACATGGACCTCGCCAGATGGAATACACAGAAATCAAAACGACTACATCTACGGAAAGAGACAAAGGAAAAGCTCAATATCATCAGTCAAAACAAGGCCAGGGGCTGACTGTGGAACAGAAAGATTTTTATCTGTGTTAATTATTGACTATTCAAAGGCATTTGACTGAGTAGACCATAACAAATTTTGGATAACATTGCAAAGAGTGGGAATTCCAGGGCAGTTAATTTTGCTCATGCGGATTCTCTACATAGACCAAGAGGCAGTAATTGCAACACAACAATGGGACACTGCTTAGTCTGAAATCAGAAAAGATGTGCATCAGGATTGTATCCTTTCACCATACTTATTCAATCTGTATGCTGAGCAAGTGATCTGAGATGGACTATATGAAGAAAGCAGCATCAGGATTAGAGAAGCAGAACACACAGCCTTGCCTGTTGAAAGTGAAGAGGACTTGAAGCACTTGCTGATGAAGATCAAAGACTACAGCCTTCAGTATGAATTGCACCTCAAAATAAAGAAAACAAAAATCCTCACAACTGGACCAGTAACCAACATGATGATAAACGGAGAAAATACTGACGTCGTCAAGGACTTAATTTTACTTTGATCTACATTTAACTCCAATGGAAGCAGCAGTCAAAAAAATCAAAGGATGTATTGCATTTGGCAAATTGGCTGCAAAAGCCCTCTTTAAAGTGTTAAAAAGCAAAAATGTTGCTTTGAGGACTAAGGTGCACCTGACCCAAGCCATTGTATTTTCAGTTGCCTCTTATGCATGTGAAAGATGGACAACGAGTAAGGAAGACCAAAGAAGAATCGATGCCTTAGAATCACGGTGTTGGTGGAAAATATTGAATATAAAATGGACTGTCAAAAGAATAATCAAATTTGTCTTCGAAGAAGTACAGCGAGAATGCTCCTTAGAAGTGAAGATGGGACATATTATGAGGAGGAACCAGTCCCTGGAGAAGGACATCATGCTTGGTGAAGTAGAGGGTAAGCAAAAATGATGGATTAACACAGTGGCTGCAATAATGGGCTCAAACATAGAAATGATAGTTAGGTTGGGGCAAAATGGGGCAGTGTTTCATTATGATGCACATAGGGTCGCTCTGAGTAGGAACCGACATGAAGGAACCTAACAACAACAATTTAAAATACTAAAAGGTTTTCTCCAGTCTAGATTCTTTGCTTGGAACGTTTAGTCTATTTACATTTGCTGAAAAACTTATGTTTTTCAGCTTATTAGTGTTTTTATTTTAAATTAAAAAAAAACTTTATATTATTCAATGTACTGATTTTTAGTTACCTGTCTTCTCCATGTGCCCCCTTCATCTCATTCTTGTCTTCTTTGGATTGATTATTTTTTGCTTTTCACAATTTCTTTGTATCATTTAAGACAATATGCACTTTACTTCTTTATGTTTAGTGATAATCTAGGACAATGTACCATACACTTAATCAAAAACTAATTTTATTACAACTTCATCTACTCCAACAATAAAAGGTATTATATATTTTAACTCGTATCTTCACAGCTATTGCTGTCTAACAAAACACCACAAAACTTGGCGGTTTAAAACAATAAGTTATTATCTCCCCAGGATTCTGGGTTGAGTGGGTTGGTTCTCTGCTGGAATGTCTATTTTGAAGTTGCAATCAGATACTGGCTGGAGTCATCTGAAAACCTGTTGGGCTGGATGTCCAAGAATACTTCTTCACTCCCATGTCTAGTGCCACAATGCTGCTCCGTGGGACCTCTCTCTCCAGCAGACAATTATGGGCTTTTTATGTGACCTACAAGTTCTTGACCGAGTTCTCAGCCACTCTACTTGGTGCCATTCACTGAGAAAGAATTTTCTGCAGATTTCCTGGACCTACTTGAGGAGCTGGGAGGTTAATTTCTAGCTAACTCAGACAGAATTGTGTTGTCCCTTACATTCCCTGGTTTATTCAGAGTTCTTCTGAATCCTCACCTTTAGGGGCCTTGTAGTTTATCTCCTGTTGTCCATGAAACACAGAGCCATGAAAGTTGATACAGCATTGTTTTTTTATTTGCTTTGACTAACATTCTGGTAAAGAAGCTATTTCCTTCTGCCTTATTGTTCTAATTACTGTTTTTATTTGTGTATGTGTGTGTCTGTGGTATATATATGCAGTTCTTTAATGCATGAAAGAAAAACTTAGATCTACATACCTATAATGTGTTTCCAAGTCTATCTATTCAACTAGCTCTGTGTGTTGGTTATGATACCTCATCTGCCATGTTTCCAGGTACTGAAGTCTCTGTCATGTTATTTTCACATTACTAACTTAAATTTAATCTTGATTATGTATATATTTTTAATTTTAGGAATGCTGTTTTTATAGACGGAATAGCTGTATATCAGAGAAGCTAACTTACCCAAGGTACATGTTCTTAGTTGACTGATCCCAGATGGCAACCCCTGGCCTTCTCACAGAAAAATCTAAGTGGTTTTTCCTCAACCACATTGTTTTTGATTTTTCACTTCTAGAACATCTTAAAACTTTAATCAAAGCCAAAGTGGTAAGACTTCTCTGTAATATAAAATAATTCTAAACAGATAATAATATTATTTTCAGAACAATGGTTCCAGATTATATGAAGTAGGGAAAGAGAATTATAACCCCTTTTATTCAAATGTAGTTGATACCTTTATTATGGGTTTTAGGTAACACATATATTCCCCTAAGCACTATTCCAGTGTGTGTGTGTGTGTGTGTATCCACAAAGCACAGCAGTTTAAAACAACAATTATTTATTTTGCAAATGAATTTGCAATTTCAGCAGGTTTCATCAGGGACAGCTCATCTCTACTCCACACTTCATCAGTGGAAGTGGCTCAACTGGGAGCTGAAAGATACACTTGCATGATGTGCCACCAAGGACTGAAAAAATGGCTTTGAATTTGGCTGGGCTCTCAGCTGGGGATGTGCAGTAGAAGTCTTGGTTTCTCTCTTTGTCACAGCATGGTGATTATATAATTGCACTAACACAATTACTCTTAAGACACTTCTTAAAACAGGGAATGGGGCAGCATACAGTCACTTGCAATTCTAAAATTCTGGTAGAAATTGTTGCCAGCTCCTTAATTAAGATTCAGTGTGATTCTCTGGGAATTATTCTACATGATTTTTGCCTCTGCTTTCTGAGTTACCCTTGCTCTACCATAAGAAAACTGAGTAGTCACCTCAATCAGCTTACTCTTTAGACCAAACTAGTGATACCTCTGTCAGAAAAACATGCTTGCAAACATTGCGAGTTTTCCATGAATCTTACTGGAATTTACTCCATTAGACAAAACCCACAACTACCAACCTTGGGCTTCCTGTGACTCTGCTGCACTACAGTGCCATAAAACATTTTAGTAGTCCTATTTATTTTTAACTAAAGAGAATTTACAAGACTCTCAAGATTTATAGAAGGTCTTTTGTCTGTTTGGATGTTTATTTAAGGTAAAAAAAAATTAAATCGTCCTGAAGCCTTAATAAATGATTTTAGAATCACGACTTGTGTTGGATCTTTGGCCTGAGGCCCTTTCTTAATTTGACACCTCTTCGCTGAAAGAAAGTTTTATTTTTGAATCCACTGTGTACTGACTCCTTTGTACACAATATATTGTTTTCTTCAGCTCATCTCTCTACTCTTAGGTTTTAACATAGGTCGTGAAAAGCCAATTAGCATTTTTATATTCTGTCTGGAAGTTTCTTTAACAAATTTTCCCACAGCAACATTTTGCAAATATTTCTTGATGTCTTCTTACGTATTTTATGTTTGATGGTCACATTGGGTCCTTATTTCATTTGAATTTATTTTATCTTCATTATGTGATTTAGGATCTACATTTAGTTTTCAAAAGGTATTATCCCCATCAAAATTAATGATTTCTATTATTTATCAAAAAATACAAATTATACACTTATCATATGCTATTTAGAAACTCAGTCACTCATACTTATTGCCAGAGCCCTAATTTCAGAGCAAAAACACCACTGCAAATTATGACAGGAGGACGAATATAATTTTTAATTAATTTACCATATATAAAAAGTCATATAGGAACAATGCAGCCAGATTGGCAAAGTAAGAGCAAAATAACTTGATACAACACAAAAGAAGAATTTAAATGGGATGAACAAAATAACAAAACAATATTTTAGAAACGTAACCTGTATCCAGTTTTGTTGCTGCCCTTTTGGCAAATTATGCTCAGCATTGATATCACATAAAATATTTTTCCAGCCACCTCCTCAAGGCCCCCTTGACTTCTTTATTTCTCACAGTGTATATAAGAGGGTTCAAGACAGGTGTGAAGATGGTATAAAACACTGAGACCACCTTATCATGGTCCTCTGAATCGTTAGATTTGGGCCTCATGTAGATGAACATGATGGTGCCATAGAAGAGTCCCACAACCACCAGGTGAGAGGAGCAGGTCTTAAAGGCTTTTTTCCGGGCTCCAGCTGACCGCATGCGGAGCACTGCAGCCAGGATAAGGCTGTATGAGGCCAAAACGAGAGACAAAGGGATCAAGAGCATCTGAATGCAGCAGACATACATGAAAAACTCAAAAATCGTGGTGTCGGCACAGGCAAGGCGTACCAGTGATGGTGCTTCACAAAAAAAGTGATTGATTTCCCATGAGTGACAGTAAGGGAAGCTCAAAGTGGCACCAGCCTGCATCAGCCCATCGATCCCTCCCAGGAGCCAGGAACCTGATGTCATGAGTAAACAGAGCTTCTGACTCATGAGAATGGGGTAGCACAGTGGGTGACATATGGCCACATAGCAGTCATAGGACATGGCCATTAAGAGGAAGCATTCACTCCCTCCCAGAGTGAGAAGCAGGAAGATCTGGACTCCACAGCCAGTGGGAGAGATAGACCTGGTGTCCATCAGGTAGTTGGCTGCCATTTTGGGAACGATGGTGGAGACCAGCATCATGTCCATGAAAGAAAGCTGGCTAAGCAGGAAGTACATGGGCATGTGGAGTTGAGGGTCCACATGAATGAGAATGATCATAAGGGTGTTGCCCATCAGCCCATCGATCCCTCCCAGGAGCCAGGAACCTGATGTCATGAGTAAACAGAGCTTCTGACTCATGAGAATGGGGTAGCACAGTGGGTGACATCAGTGAGGTGATGAAGATCATAAGCACCATGGCAAACAGGAATAGGTGGATCTGTGTGTGGTTAAAGAGCCCTAGAAGAATGAAGTTTATTCCTGTAGTGCCGTTGGCATTGACCATGGCTCTACTGGTGCCTGAAAGATGTAAGAATGATGCAGAAGTGAGATTTGCTTAAAAGGAAGCTTGTACATATCTTTATGAAAACTTGATCAAATGACTTGGGAAATCTCAGACTTGGAGGGCTAATTACTACTTTAATCTTTCACTTACAAACAAGATTTTTGCCATAGCATACTACTATCCATCTCTACTATCCATCTCTGCTGTTACTATACATTATTTTTTATTCACACAAAATTAGATAACACATACATATACAGTAGTACAAATATACCTCTATTGTTTTTTAATAATTTGTCAGTATGCCACACGTAATTTACTCATGGTGTTAAGAAATATTACTTATGCAATCCGAGTTCTTTACACTTTTGGTATTTCTATATTGAAGGAAATTCATATTTATGCACTTTAGTAGGTATTGAGGTGATATGACTATAGTTATTACTTTTGCATGTGTTTTAGATATTTGCTTAATGGATTCTCACATGATTTTCTTCAATATCAAGACAAATTAAAATTTCAAAAGTTTCAAAAAAAATTACAACCAATAAAACTAAGTTTGATGGGGAAAAAACAGAAGCAAAAATTCTCTATTCCACACTTACATGCAGCCTGTGCTCTAAACACACTAGGCTTTCAGCCGCCACAGATTCTACTGTACCCATCACCACATCATTTATATTATCATGACTTGCGTTCCGGATCATGGTGCCTACATCTCGTTAAGTTTAGAACCCCCTCAACAATTAGACTTTTATGTATTATGTTCTTAAACAATGCTGCTGGTTTTAATTTATATATCCATTCTAAGGGAGCCCTGGTGCCACAGTGGTTAAGCTTTCGGCAGCTAACCAAAAGGTTGGCAGTTCAAACTCACCACCCACTCCTTGGAAACTCAATGGGGCAGGTCTACTCTGTCCTATAGGGTCAGAATTGACTTGACAGCACAGGTGTTTTGGATTTACCCATTCAAAAAAAAGTTAATAATTTCATAAATGAACATAATTCATATTGCATGTAATTTTCATATAAATTTGGATATCAATAATCTTATACTTTTAAAAGTAGAAGACAAAAACTAATCCATTAATTATGACTTATCCAAATGATATTCTCATATAATGAACCTGAGGTCCAACATCTCCCACAGGTAAAATATACAGGTACTCATTCACTTTCAGAATAGCTCCTCTTTTCACTAGAACCTACAACTTCCGTTTCTTTTACGTCTAAGTATTTTTGGTGGTAGAAATGGATGCACAAGTAAATGGATTCACCTATTATACTTAGGTAGGTGGTGTTTTTGCTCACAAATTCAAATTGTCAAAGAGAGCTGTGAATTCAGGATTACCAACAGTATTATGTTTGGACTTCATTCATAATCTGTGGTGTAGTAAATCCTTTTTTAGTTTTTCTGTAACTTATTTGGAAAACATTGCAAATTTTGTGAATGGTCTATGATCTTCACACCTTAAATACATATTAAAAATTTTTTGATTCTTAGTATATACCAACAATGACTTTCATATCATTAAAATATGTAGATGTTCCATTTTTCAAAATTTATATAAATATGCTATAATAGTGAGCATATCATTCTTTTATGCTTTGTTCCCTCAAATATATATATTTTGAGTGAAATATATATATATTCAGTTTAATATATTGTTAACTACTGCCAATTTTTATTACATCATATATATGCAATTTATATATATATAAATATAGATGTATATATATATAATGTTTATTTAAGAATACTTAGCTTCTTTCCAATCTTTTGTTAATATAACCCATATCCTTGTGCATGTGGCAATATTTTCTCAAGTGAATATTTTACTAGAATATTTTGGGCTTAAGATAATTGCATCTCCACCTTTTACACTCCAGTCAACTGTCAATTTGTGTGATAATTCCTCCACATATTTTACTGTTAGATGCGATAATTAACAGCAATCATATAAGTGTGAAAATAAATTTAAATTGCATGTCACTTAAGTTACATGGCAGAAACTGTTTTAATCTATTCATCGACCTCATGGATTTGTTCTGCAAACTGTTACTATCTCTTATTCATGGTTTCTAGTTTGGCTTTTTCTTAATAATTTAAAGAATTTCCCATGTATTTTGTAATTTATATATTTATATATATAATTTACATATCTTTATAACTTGTTATTTATATGCATTGTGAATATCTTCTCCAGTTGATTTTATATATTTGACATTTTTGTTATTTTGGACTGAAGTTTTGCATTTTATCTTACATATATTTGGGATACTTATATGATATTAATAATTTAATATTAATGTTCTGCATTTCATTAATAGGCTACCATTTTAAACAATTTCAATGTTATTTGGATCAAACAACTTGTTATTGGTATATATATAAGTTGTTTGAATCTATGATCATTGTTGATTTAATATTACGTTGTACTGTCTTTGCATGCATGAATATTTAACATATTAAACTCACAAAATGTATTGCTATAGTTCATCTTTTAATTTGTAGTCTCTGATTTTTTTTTTTTAAACAAAATAGGGATAATCAGTGTCCTTAAAGGCCATTAAAACATAGGTGTAAAGTAGTCTGTGTCTGTAGATTTTTTTTTTTTAAATAATGTATTCACTTTCCTATTAGTTTCAGGTAAGCTGTGTTTTCCTATTACTTTTTAAATTCATATGACTTTCTATTTTTAAGGAAACATTTTCCTTTCCTAATCTATTTTCTTTGTTAGCGTTTCTTACTGCATTGGGTGGACGGACAGGTCTGTGTCTCTGGCTGCCGCTGAACTGGAGGTCCTGACACGCAAAGTTCATTCACTTAAGCCGGCCCTGGGTCAGGGCACACTGGGTATAGACATACAAGTTACGAGTTGCTTAAATAACACGAAGACTAGGAGTCAGAACTCTAAAGACCTGTCCATATTTTGTTCACAAATATGTGTGATATTTGGGGAAGGTCACTTACTTTCCTATGAGCCACTCTCCTTGTTTCTAGACTGGGAAAATTCGCAGACTTTGGTAGACAGCTGTACTGGAGCACTGGTTTCATTTGTTTCCAGCGGGGCTCATTCTCTGCTTCCGCGATTTGATAACCACCTGCTAAGGCCCTGAGCTTAAGGGCAGCTTTCCAGTGTTTCTCAGATGCCAAGATTCAATGAATATGATTTTGAAAGTCTTCTGTAGATTTAAATTTAAGATGAAATTATTTTAAATTAACAGTATTTGAAAATGTTATTATATCAGGCATTCTATTCGCTGGACAAACAGTTCATATAATGTGAAATAAATGTATATTTCACATTTAATCAGGATGAATTACGAAGTTCAGAAAAGTTACATGACTGATCTAATAATAAACATTTAAACTGGTAGCTGCATTCATCTGAAGGTTGTCTAAACGTAAAAGTTCATATTTAATGGCCAGGTTTCTAGAGTTTGAATACCTATGCCACTGTTTAGTAGTTGGATAAATTTGAGCAATATGCTTAAACCTCAGTTTCGTTATGTGTAAAATGAGATGACATAATAGTATCTACTATAGGATTATTTGATAATTACAAAATAAAATGTATATAAGTACATTGGAGAATGCATGGACAAGAAGATAGCTCTATAAAGTTATTGATTATTATCATTATTATATTATTATTGGTCACCCATAGATGTTTCCTACCAAAATATTTTGAAAGAAAAATTAGTATTTTCCCATAACTCACATGTAATGTAATGTTACTTATTTCATATCAAAGAACAAAAATATCATTACATATCAGTCTTCATTTTTCAGCATAAGTGACATGTTTTCTGTGTTCCTTTAGATTTTTCTGTCGTCCTCTGTCTGTCTACCTTCTATGAATTTATTTTAAACATAGAGGAAACACTCACGACCATGGTAAATTAAATTATTCCAAGGCTATTAGGTTATTTGATTATTAATTTTGCAATGTGTTCTCATGCCTTTAATATTCAACGTGTTATAAGAATTGTAATAGATATCATGAAACTTGTCATAAATTCAATAATGTCTCAAAATTCAATCAAAATTTTTTAAAATAGCAGGTAAAAAGAAAAAATATTATCTCTATTTCACATCAAAAAGTCAGTTGTTCCCAAGTGAATTCAATTCTGTGTAATTCCACACTACCAAAGTAGAAGAGGGATATGCAGGTCAGATAAATTTCTAGTTGTCTATAATATTTCTGTACAATTTAAAACAGGATAAAAACGTGTTCCCATTTATTTTCTAGTTGTCCGTCCTATAGGGTCGCTATGAGTCGGAATTGACTCGAGGGCATTGGGTTTTTGTATAAAGTGGGTAATTGCAGAAAGCTCAGGTTACTTTTAGATTCATTGTCACATTTTTCTGTCTACCTCAATGTGGCGTTCCCAGAATTAGCAAAGCTTCCCCTTTCTCAAAGTTACACTCCGTGTTACACACCCATCTGTCCAATATTCTGGCCTGGCACTAGCATGTTCATTCCTTCAATTCAATCCAAAACAATTCCAAGCCAAAATGAGTCTTATTTCACATCTGCATGACATAGATGAAGTAACTCAGACATAACAAGGATTTTTATAACTGTAGCAAACAATGTCCCAAGTACTATGTTAACCCTGGATGTGCATTGCCTCATGCAATGTCACAACAGTTAAATGAGGTAAACTGTCACTGTTTCGGATTTGCAGATGAAGGACTGGAGGGTTAGATTAATTCATTTTTCCCTGGTCTCAAAAGTAGGAAGCATGGGTCCAAAATCCTAGTCATGAAAGTAAACTCCCCACAGTTATTTTGGGCTTGCCAGTTTTTTGTTCCAATTATTATCTTAATAATGACAAAACTTTTTGAATAAAACAAACAACATAAATAAAGAATGGGCTCTCAAACACATCGTTGTTGTTAGATGCCATTAAGTCACCTAACACACTGCTACCCCGGGCAAAATGCTGCCCAGTCCTGCGCCATTCCCATAACCGGTTGTTGATCGGACTACTGCCATCCATCGGGTTCACTTTGGCTGACTTTTCAGAAGTAGATCGCTCGCCTTTTCTTCCTAGTGCGTCTCAGTCTGGGAAATCTGCTGGAGCTCACTGGAACAACTGTGAGTTCTGTGAAGTTAGGCACCTCTCTTATAAACTGTGTGTCTCAGGTTAGTGTATTTAAAATGGGTAACTGTCTTACTTTGTAAAAATGAAAAAATATAGTGCACGTAGAATGTTTAATTAAATTATTTATATTTAGTATGTTATCAAACATGAATTTTATCTCGACACAAACTTTTCCCCAAAGAGAAATTCATGAACAGAGAATTTAATAGAATCAGATATATGCATCCATTTACCTTAGAGTCAGAGTGTTAACTAAGACTCAACTTTCCTAAAAAGCTTAGTACAGATCGTCCCCGACTTAAGACATATTTGAGTTGCAACGAACTGCCCTATGACTATCCTTTTTTTTTATCTTTGTACATCTTATTGTTAGTAATATGTACTACATATAACGTTGTAGCACATAATTTGTTGATGTTATCATTCTCATGCCGATCCCAAAGACAAATAAAGATTGGATTTATAAATATATTGATAGGAGGCAAAAATAATGAATATTTTTTTTTAATTAGATATTCTACTTATATCAGAACTGGCTTATGACTGAGTCTTCAGAATGGAACCCTGTCTTACACTGGGAAATACCTGTAATATTATTTTCATAATTACAATTTGATAAAGATACATTAGTGCAATATAAGTATGAAAGGATGTTCTTTCTCACTGGAAATTAATACATAGTTTAAACCAAATTTTTATAATTTCTATGCATTCAAACATTATATACTCAATGTTTCTTTATGATATGCATTACCGGTAGGAATGCAATGAAGATTAATCTCAGGGTAAAAGTGAAAATCCCTTATTAGTCAATTTGGCAATATGGAGTGAGAGCCAGAGAGCTAGTCTTGTCCCTTGAAACATTGCCATACGTTGTGGATATCATTCTAAAATATGACTAAAAAAGAAGGGCTGGGAGGAGACCCTGTAAACACAAAGGGCTTATTTTGCTAGGTTTTCCACAACGTGCATCCTGAACTATTATAGAACTAATAAATTTCCCATGGAACACAATATAACAGCTGGAATACTCTTAGATATCATGCTGATTGTATAAACAATATTTTTCAAATTGTAAAAAATGTATATGGAAGAATATAAAAGGAATAGTTATGATGTTATCAAGTGCAATCTAGGTGCTTTAATTTCTGTGGTTTCCAAATAGTATGATTGTGATATAGTTTTTTAAATTACAGAAATTAAGCGGGCCACAATAGCGCATACCATCCCCTGTTGTAAGCACTCAGTCTAGGAGTCGTAGCACTAACCTGCATCAGAGGAGCCACCGTGCAGGAGGTGTGGAATACTCTAAGCCTCTGGTTCCCAGATCACTGTTCGGATCCCCACCAATGCCTCTGTTGCCGGTATAAAATACAAGGCACCTGGCTAAAGCCTTAGGGATTCCTGAGCTTCAGGCTGCAGAAATGCTCGTGGGAAAGCATTCGGAAGAATACAGATGACCACATACTCTCCTCATTTATCACCTCCATACAGGATTATTTTAAAATCTCAGGATATTTGATCTCTGAAGAAAATGGCCTGTTTTATCAACCTGCTAAAGTCAGGATGCGATTATTTTGAATTTGATGCTTGCCTTATAATATTATCAGTATTAAATGAGTTACGATGCATAAAGCACTTAACTCATGCCTGGAAAATACACTTAGTCCATAATCCTGTTAACCTAAACTTTCACAATAACTAATGTGTCAAGAAAGAGCTGGTAATGATGTGGGGAATAGAGTGGACTTTTAGACATGTCTTACCCAACAAAAGGCCATGACTGAATTGAACTTTTCCAGTCTTGAAACTTTCTAGCTATATATTTTGGGCCTGTTATATAACCTCTCTGAGCCTGAGTTTAATCATCTGTAAAAGGGGCATAATAATGCCTCTTCCATAGGATTATTTTTAGGGGCTACTGTATAGAATAAGGAGCCCTGGTAGTGCAGTCGTTAAGAGCTCAGCTGCTGACCAAAACGCCAACAGTTCAAATTCACCAGAAGCTCCTTGAAAACTCCATGGGGCAGTTCTACTCTGTCCTATTGGGTCGCTATGAGTTGGAATAGACTTGATGACAATGGGTTTGGTTTTGGTTTCGGGTATGGAATAAATAAATATAAAGCACCAGATCTATCAAATAAGTATAATTTCATTATCTCCTTTCTTCTCTGCTTTAGCAGGATATGTTGACTTATGAACTGATGTATAGTAATGAGAGAATTTTTTTTTTAATGTCTTTATCTTGCAACAGAAAACAGTAAAAATCAGTTACCATTGAGTTACGTCTGACTCGTGGCAACCCTGTGTGTGTCAGAGTGGAACTGTGCTCTGTAGAGTTTTTAATGGGTGATTTTTCAGAAGTAGATCACCAGGCCTTTCTTCCAAGGTGCCTTTGGGTGGACTTGAACCTCCATCCTTTCAGTTAGCATCTGAACATGTTAACTGTACCACCCAGGGACTCTGCTCCAGGAGATTATACAGTATAACTGTTTGCACCACTCAGGAGCTCCAATATGGGAGGTTATACGACACTGTGCTACATAATCGAAATATAATAAGCATTAACTGATAGATTTGTTACAGCTCTGCTTATGAACTGGTTAAGGGTTAAGAAAACTGGCAGAATTATTGCAGTGCAATGAATCACTTCTATATGGCTTTTCTAGCCCTGGTCTTGTAATTTCACAAAATGATTGTCTGGGCCAAAATTTTGCAAGGTATTAGTATATTTACTACAAAACTAGTGGATTGAAAATTCACTTAATGGGATTGTGCCCTTTGTGGTCCAGCTAGGAGATTGGTCACTCTTCCTATTCTGTTAAGCTTATATAAGGGCCAAATCCACAGAGGTTCTGGGGCCCCTCACTACCATCAAAAAGAGCGTAGAGTGGAGTGCATCCTTTGGACCCAGGGTCCCTGCACTGAGAACTCCCTATATTAAGAAGAGAGAGTTGAAACATTGCTGGTTCATAGAGAGAGAGAGAACTGAGTGTCTTTGTGCAGGGGTGTGCCTCCTACTAAAGTACTGCAACACTTGTACATGCAGGACAGAGACCTGAGTGTGCCTGGTATAATTTGCTTCCTTCCCCCTTCGGGCATGGTGGCGGGAACAATACATTCCCTCATGCAGGGTAGGCCTTGGTATCATGGCAGCAAGACAGAGAACCACTCTGGCCTGGGTAGCATGGTAGGAGGCAGCAGCATAGGTCAAGAAGGGCCCAGTAGCAGAAGTTCAGGAGATCCTGTGCAGGGGTCTTTCCATTAGTGAAGCAAGGCCCAGTGAGGCCCAGGGACAGAGCAGAAGCCTCGGAAGCCATGCAGGTGTCCCGGGTAGCATGGTGGTAGCCAGAGGCAGTGGTGACATGAAGACAACATTTGACCAGAAACACAATGTGCCAGTACAGTGATATTAGAAAGAATATGAGTAGTTTGGAGAAGAATACGCAGATCTGCTTTGAGAATTTTTTTTACTGTTTACTGTTTGCTTTCTAGAAATAATAATAATGGTTTTCACTTTGCCAATATTGTGTAAATGTCTTGATCACAGATGGCCGTAGCACTCATGGAATGGTTGATGCCAGTGGTTGTACATGCCTCATTCCTAGTTGTCTGGTAGTTTGAGGCACATCCTGTTTGCATGTGCAATGCAATTAGATAGACAAACCACATAATTATATAATTATACTAGGATTGTCAAACCAATCTATGAAGGGATATTTGAATTTTATTTTCAAACAGGCATATACCTATGGATACAGTCAATAATATGAGAAAAGAGAAGATGTAAGTAGAAATATAAGTCAAATTCTGGTAACCCTGAATAAATTAATTAAAAGAGAAAATAATACCATTATTATCAATAACAAAAATCAGGACAGTTAATATTTATTCAGTTATTAATTTCTGACAAAACAGTAATAGTAGGAGACTTCAACACACCACTTTTGGTGAAGGACAGGACATCCAGAAAGAAGCTCAATAAAGACACGAAAGACCTAAATGCCACAATCAACCAACGTGACCTCATAGACATATACAGACCACTCCGCCTGACAGCAGCCAAGTATACTTTCTTTTCTAGTGCACGTGGAACATTCTCTAGAATAGACCACATACTACGGCATAAAGCAAGCGTTGGCAGAATCCAAAACATTCAAATATTACAAAGCATCTTCTCTGACCCTAAGGGCATAAAGGTGGAAATCAATAACAGGAAAAGCAGGGAAAAGAAATCAGACACTTGGAACTGAACAAAAGACTGGATTATAGAAGGCATTAAGGATGGAACAAAGAAATTCCAATGAGAATGAAAACACTTCCTGTAAAAACGCTGGGACACAGTGAAAGCAATGCTCAGAGGTCAATTTATCTCAATAAACGCACACATACGAAAAGAAGAAAGGGCCAAAATCAAAGAATTATCCCCACAACTTGAACAAATAGAAAGAGAACAACAAAAGAAACTCACAGGCACCAGAAAAAAAAAAAAAAACTAAAAATTAGAACTGAACTAAAGGAAATAGAATACAAAAAAAACAATGAAAAGAATTAACAAGACCAAAAGGTGGTTTTTTAAAAAAAAATTAACAAAATTGATAAACCACTAGCCAAACTGACAAAAGAAAAACAGGAGAGGAACCAAATAACCTGAATAAGAAATGAGATGGGCGATATTATAACAGACCCAACTGAAATTGAAAGAATCATATCAGATTTCTGTGAAAAATTATACTCTAACAAATTTGAAAACCTAGAAGAAATGGGTGAATTCCTAGAAACACACTGCCTACCTAAACTAACACAAAAAGAGGTAGAACAACTAAATAGACCCATAACAAAAGAACAGATGCAAAAGGCAATCAACCCCCGCCCCCCACCCCAAAAAAGCCCTGGTCCGGACAGCTTCACTGCAGAGTTCTACCAAACTTTCAGAGAAGAGTTAACACCACTACTACTAAAGGTACTTCAGAGCATAGAAAAGGACAGAATACTACCAAACTCATTCTATGAAGCCACCATATCCCTCATACCAAAACCACGTAAAGACACCACAAGAAAAGAAAATTACAGACCTATATCCCTCATGAACTTAGACGCAAAAATCCTCAACAAAATTCTCGCCAATAGAATTCAACAACATATCAATAAAATAATTCACCATGACCAAGTGGGATTCATACCAGGTATGCAGGGATAGTTCATTATTAGAAAAACAATTAATGTAATCCATGACATAAATAAAACAAAAGACAAGAATCCAATGATTTTATCAATTGATGCAGAAAAGGCATTTGACAAAGTCCAACACCTATTCACGATAAAAACTCAAGCAAAACAGGAATAGAAGGAAAATTTCTCCACATAATAAAGGGCGTTTATATAAAGCCAACAGCAAACATCACCCTAAATGGAGAGAGCCTGAAAGCATTCCCACTGAGACTGGGAACCAGACAAGGATACCCTTTATCATCGCTCTTACTCAACATTGTGTTGGAGGTCCTAGCCAGAGAAATTAGGCTAGATAAAGAAATAAAGGGCATCCAGATTGGCAAGGAAGAAGTCAAAGTATCTCCATTTGCAGGTGACATGATCTTACACACAGACAACCCTAGGGAATCCTTCAGAAAACTACTGAAACTAATAGAAGAGTTCAGCAGAGTATCAGGATACAAGATAAGCATACAAAAATCAGTTGGATTCCTCTACACCAAAAAAAGAACATTGAAGAGGAAATCACCAAATCAATAGCATTTACAGTAGCCCCCAAGAAGATAAAATAATTAGGAATAAATCTTACCAAAGATGTAAAAGACTTATACAAAAAAACTGCAAAACACTTCTGCAAGAAACCAAAAGAGACTTACATAAGTGGAAAAACATACCTTGCTCATCGATAGGAAGACTTAACATTATAAAAATGTCTATTCTGCCAAAAGGGATCTATACATTTAATGCAATTCCAGTCCAAATCCCAACGGCATTCTTGATGAGATGGAGAAACAAATCACCAACTTCATATGGAAGGGAAAGAAGCCCCAGATAAATAAGGTATTACTGAAAAATAAAAACAAAGTGGGAGGCCTTACTTTCCCTGATTTTAGAACCTATTATACCACCACAGTAGTCAAAACAGCCTGGTACTGGGACAACAACAGATACATGGACCAATGGAACAGAATTGAGAATCCAGATATAAATCCATCCACATATGAGCAGTTGATTTTTGACAAAGGCCCCAAAACAGTTAAATGGGGGGAGAAGACAGTTTTTTTTAACAAATGGTGCTGGCATAACTGGATATCCATCTGCAAAAAAGTGAAACAAGACCCATACCTCACTCCATGCAAAAAAAATGAGCTCAAAATGTATCAAACACCTAAATATAAAATCTAAAAAAAAGGTAAAGATCATGGAAGAAAAAATAGGGACACTGTTCGGAGCCCTAATACATGGCATAAATAGTATAGAAAACATTATTAAAAATACAAAACAAAAACTAGATAACTGGGAGCTCCTAAAAATCAAAAACCTATGCTCATCCAAAGACTTCACCAAAAGAGTAAAAAGACTACTTACAGAATGGGAAAAAGTTTTCAACTATGACATTTCCAATCAGCGCCTGATCTCTAAAATCTACATGATACTGCAAAAACTCAACTACAGAAAGACAAATAACCCAATTTAAAAATGGGCAAAAGATATGAATAGACACATCACTAAAGAAGACATTCAGGTAGCTAACAGATACATGAGGAAATGTTCACGATTATCAGCCATTAAAGAAACGCAGACCGAAACTACAATGAGACTTCATCTCATTCCAACAAGGCTGGCGTTAATCCAAAAAAGACAAAATAGTAAATGTTGAAGTGGCTGTGGAGAGATTGGAACACTTATACACTGCTGGTGGGAATGTAAAATGGTACAAGCACTTTGGAAATCAATTTGGGTCTTCCTTAAAAATCTAGAAATAGAACTACCATAGGATCCAGCAATCCCATTCCTTGGAACATATCCTAGAAGAATAAGAGCCTTTACACAAACAGGTATATGCACACCCATGTTTATGCAGCACTGTTTACAATAGCAAAAAGATGGAAGCAACCAAGGCGCCCTAAGAACTTGAGAAATAGTTTAAACTGAGAAGAAAACATTCTTTTGTCATTACCAGAGGGGGGAGCGAGGGAGGGCGGGAAAGGGGTTTATATAGTAATAGGAACTATTTTAGGTGAAGGGAAAGACAGCACAGAATAGAGGGGAGGTCAGCACAATTGGACTAAACCAAAAGCAAAGAAGTTTCCTGAATAAACTGAATACTTCAAAGGCCAGCGTAGCAGGGGCAGGGGTCTGGGGACCATGGTTTCAGGCGACATCTAAGTCAATTGGTACAATAAAATCTATTAAGAAAACATTCTGTATCCCACTTCGAAGAGTGGCATCTGGGGTCTTAAAACGCTAGCAAGCAGCCATCTAAGATGCGTCGATTGGTCTCAACCCACCTGGATCAAAGGAGAATGAAGAACACCAAGGACACAAGGTGATTACGAGCCCAAGAGACAGAAAGGGCCACATGAACCAGTGACTACATCATCCTGAGACCAGAAGAACTAGATGGTGCTCGGCTACCACCGATGACTGCCCTGACGGGGAATACAACAGAGAACCCCTGAGGGAGCAGGAGAGCAGTGGGATGCAGACCCCAAATTCTCATAGAAAGACCAGACTTAATGGTCTGACTGAGATTAGAAGGACCCTGGTGGTCATGGCCCCCAGACCTTCTGTTGGCCCAGGACAGGAACCTTTCCTGAAACCAACTCTTCAGACATGGATTGGACTGGAAAATAGGTTGGAGAGGGATGCTGGTGAGGAGTGAGCTTCTTGGATCAGGTGGACACTTAAGACTATGTTGGCATCTCCTGCCTGGATGGGAAATGAGAGGGTGGAGGGGGTTAGAAGCTGGTGAAATGGACACGACAAGAGAGAGTGGAGGGAGAGAGCGGGCAGTCTCATTAGGGGGATAGCAATTGGGAGTATGTAGCAAGGTGTATATAAGTTTTTGTGTGAGAGACTGATTTGATTTGTAAACTTTCACTTAAAGCACAATAAAAATTATTAAAAAAATATTTATTGAGAAATTACTGAGTGAGCTATATCATTCCTAACAGTCTATTTGCATGATTTCATCGAAGCAGATTCATGAAGATAATGTTATTTTTAGCTCCCACTGACTTTTGATGAAACTGGATCTTAGTAAAGTTAAGTTACTGCCCAAGGTTAAAACCTTAAAAAGATTAGACTAGGAAAATGGTCTGGTGGTCTATTTCCAATAATTAGCCAATGTAAAACTTACGGATCACAACAGAACATTGTCTGACTCACTTCCTTTGGACAAACCATTAGGAGGGATCAATCTAATGCAGGACCTCATGCTTGGGGAAATACCGGGCCAGAGAGGGTAAGGGAAACCTTTGTTGAGGCAGACTGGCACAATAGCCACTATAGTCATTGCAAATTTGTACTTGTTTAATTAATTATTTTAATACATTTTTTTACTGCAGTAGAGATATTTTTAATTTTATTGAAGTTAAACAAAAAGTCATAGTAGTACAGTGAGATGAATTAACTCAAAGGGATGAGAACTGAGTACAAATATCCTAGAAGAAGAAGTAGAATATTTTTTGACATCTGGGAGCTGACCTGGCACTATCAATTAGGTTTTTGTATTGCCAGGAGCTGGCCTTGATGTCTGCCTGTTGAACAGACATGGTTTTACAAAATATCAATACGGAAGATAGGAAAAAGATTCTCCAAAGGTGTCCTTGTCTCAATCCTGGAATCTGTGAATATGTTAAGTTACATGGCAAAGGAGAATTAAGATTGTACATGGAATTAAAATTGTTAATCAGCTGACCTTAAGAAAGAGTATCCTCTGATTATAATGACATAAAATTAGAAATCAATAACAGAAACAGCAAGGGAAAAAAATCAAATACGTGGAAACAGAACAACACCTTGCTTAAAAACTACTGGATTATAGAAGAAATCAAGGATGGAAAAAATAAATTCATAGAATTAAATGAAGAATGAAAACATGTCTTACCAGAACCTTTGGAAAACAGCAAAAGCAATGCTTAGAGGTCAATTTACAAGAATAAATGCACACATTCAAAAAGAAGAAAGTGCCAAAATCAAAACATTAACCCTACAACTTGAACAAATAGAGAGAAACAAAAGTAGCCCTCAGGCACCAGAAGAAAGGAAATAATAAAGGTTAGAGCAGAAATGAATGAGATAGAGAATAGGAAAACAATTGAAAGAGTAGACAATACTAAAAGACGGTTTTTTGAAAAGATCAACAGAATCAATAAACCATTGGTCAAATTGACAAAAGAAAAAACAGGAGAGGAAGCAAATAACCTAAATAAGAAATGGAATGGGTGATATCACAACAGACCCAATGGAAATAAAAAGGATCATAACAGAATACTATGAAAAATTGTACTCTAACAAATTTGAAAATCTAGAAGAAATGGACAAATTTCTAGGAACACACTACTTACCTAAACTAACACAAATTGAGGTAGAAAAATTAAATAAACCCACAACAAAAGAAGAGATTGAAGAGATAATTAAAAAAATAAAAACCACCACCAACAAAAAAGCCCTGGCCCAGACGGCTTCACTGGAGAATTCTACCAAACTTTCAGGGAAGAGTTAACACCATTACTGCCAAAGGCATTTCAGGCATAGAAAAGGATGAAATACTCACAAACTCATTCTATGAAGCCAGCATAACCATGATAGAAAAGTCAGGTAAAGATCCACAAAAAAAAGAAAATTACAGACCAATATCCCTCATGAATATAGACCCAAAAATCCTCAACAAAATTCTAGCCAATAGAATTCAACAACATATCAAAAAATAATTCACCGTGACCACATGGGATTCATACCAGGTATGCAGGGATGGTTCAACATTAGAAAAACAATAATGTAATCCATCACATTATAAAACAAAAGACAAGAACCACATGATCTTATCAACTGATGCAGAAAAGGTATTTTAAAAAGTCCAAAACCCGTTCTTGATAAAAACTGTCAGTGAAATAGGAACAGAAGGAAAATTCCTGGACATAATAAAGGCCATTTATACAAAGCCAACAACCAGCATCATCCTAAATGAAGAGTCTTAAAGCATTCCCCTTGAGAAGGGGAACCAGACATGGATGTCCTTTGTCACCGCTCATATTCAACATTGTACTGGAGGCCCTAGCCAGATCAATAAGGCAAGAAAAAGAAATAGAGTGTATCCAAATTGGTAACGAAGAAGTAAAAGTATCCCTATTTGCAGATGATATGGTTTTATACATGGAAAACCCCCCAAAATCCACAAGAAAACTACCACAACTAAAATAGAAGATTTTGCAAAATATCAGGATATAAGATAAACATACATAAGTCAGTCAGATTCCTCTGCACCAAAAGAGAGAACTTCCAAGAGGAAATCACCAAATCAATACCATTATAATAGCCCCCAAGAAGATAAAGTATTTAGGAATAAATTTAAACAGAGATGTAAAAAACCTACACAAAGAAAACTACAAGACACTATTACAAGAAATCAAAAGAGACCTAAATAAGTGGAAAAACATACCATGCTGATAGACAGGAAGACTCAACATTATGAAAATGTCAGTTCTTCCCA
Source organism: Loxodonta africana (assembly GCF_030014295.1). Taxonomy (NCBI): domain Eukaryota; kingdom Metazoa; phylum Chordata; class Mammalia; order Proboscidea; family Elephantidae; genus Loxodonta; species Loxodonta africana. The sequence goes on from NW_026974832.1 coordinate 174,302, forward strand.
AAGTGATCTACAGATACAATGCAATCTCAATCCAAATTCCAATGACAACTTTTAGCATGTTGGAGAAACAAATCACAAACTTCATATGGAAAAGGAAGAAGCCCCAAATAAGTAAAGAATTACTGAAGAAGAACAAAGTGGGAGGCCTCACACTACCTGATGTTAGAACCTGTTATACCACCATGATAGTCAAAACAGCCTGGTACTGGTACAACAGACACATAGACCAATATAACAAAATTGAGAACCCAGACATAAATCCATGCACCTTTTTTTTTTTTTTTATGAGCAGCTGATAGTTGACAAAGGCCCGAAGTCCATTAAATGGGGGAAAAGACAGTCTTTTTAACAAGTGGTGCTGGCATAACTGGATATCTGTCTGCAAAAAAAATGAAACAGGACCCATACCTCACATCATGCACAGAAACTAACCCAAAATGATCAAAGACCTAAATATAAAACCTAAAATGATAAAGATCACGGAAGAAAAAATAGGGACAATGCTAGGAGGCCTGATACACGACATAAACAGAATACAAACCATAACCAACAATGCAGAAACATCAGAAACTAGATAACTGGGGTCTGCTAAAAATCAGTTATGCTCATGAAAAGAGTAAAAGCAGAACCTACAGATAGGGAAGAAATTTTTAACTATGACATATCTGGTAAGGGTCTAATCATTAAAATCTACAAAGTACAGCAACACCTCAACTACAAAAAGACAAAAAAAATTAAAAATGGGCAAAGCATATGAACAGACACTACACCAAAAAAGATATTCAGGTGGCTAATGTACACATGAGGAAATGCTCATGATCATTAGCCACCAGAGAAATGCAAATTAAAACAACAAAGAGATGTCTTATCACCCCAATAACACTGGCACTAATCCAAAAAAAGGAAACCCTGGTGGTGTAGTGGTTAAATGCTGTTAACCAAAAGGTCGGCAGTTGGAATCCACCAGGCGCTCCTTGGAAACTCCACAAGGCAGTTCTACTCTGTCCTATAGGGTCTCTATGAGTCAGAAATGACTCAATGGCGATGGGTTTGGTTAATCCATAAAACACAAAATAAAAATGTTGGAGAGGTTGTGGAGAGGTTGTGGAGAGATTGGACTCTCATGCACTGCTGGTGAGAATGTAAAATGATACAATCACTTTGGAAAACAATCTGGTGCTTCCTTAAAAAGCTAGAAGTAGAAATACCATAAGATCCAGCAATCCCACTCATAGGAATATACCCAAGAGAAGTAAGAGCAGTCGCAGGAATAGACATATGCATACCATGTTCATGGGAGCACCATTCACAACAGCAAAAAGATGTAAACAACCTAAATGCTCACCAGCAGACGAATGGGAAACAAATTATGGTACAGACACACAGTGCAGCCTACTGACGGAGCCCGGTTCTACTCCGACACCCAACGGGTCACTGTGAGTTGCGTTTGATTCTACTGCAACTGGTGGTGGTTTTGTTTTATATGAAGATAAGCTGTAGCTGTGTTGTTGTTGATGTCTTGCGCCGAATGTTGTTGTTGAGAGCAGTTGCTATTTAGTTGGCTTCTACTCAAAGTAACCTAATATATAGAGAAAGAAATTTTCCCTGGTCCCATGCCATCCTAATGATTGTTGGTATGTTTGAGTCCATTGTTGTTGTTATTGGGTCAATCCATCTTTTTGAGGGTTTCCTTTATTTTTGTGATCTTCTACTTCACCTAACAGGACTTCTTTTCCTAGTGATCAGTCTTTGCAGATAATGTGTCCAAAGTAAGTAAGATGAAGTCTTGCCATCCTCATTCCTAAGGAACTTTTCACTGTTTTATTGTAAGACTGATTTTTTTGTTCTTTTGTTAATCCATGGTACATTCAATATTCTTCACCAACACCACACCTCCACGCATCAGTACTTCTTCTGCCTTCTTTTTTCATTGTCCAGTTTTCACATTCACAGAGGCGAACAAAAAGACCACAGTGTTGAATAGAAGTAGGGAAAAGAGATATCCTTGCCGTGTTCCTGATTTTATGGCAAAATCTTTCAGTCTTTCACCATTGAGTATAATGTTAAGTGTTGGTTTTTCACAACTGTCCTTTATAATTTTAAGGAAGGGTACTGAGGTGAAGGAAATTCAGAGCTATATGACAGTATTGCACAACAAGCTATTTAATGGGGCCAACACATTGAAAGTCACATGCAAGGGGGTGGTCCCTGTAGCAGAAGGTCTTCCAGAGGCTAGAGTCACAGGTAGCATCAGAAGGAGAAGAGAGCAAGAAAGCTCCCAGGGGTGAGAAGCGATATCCTCCTGCAGCCAGGCGATAAGTCTCTGGGTCAGAGAGCTCTAAAAGCAGCGGCATCTTAGGGTCTTTATAACTACACGAATTTATCTTTTTTTTTTTTTTTTAGGACTAGCAGAAGTTGAGTCCAGTTTTGCAGGGTATGTAAAACAGGCAGGTCCTAAGTGGCTAAAAATCTGCTTATTTGGGCTATTTTTAAATCAGTTGGACATGTACAAGTTTGAGTTTCATGCCAGTTTTTTTTTTTTTTTTCCATGTAATACGCCTCAGCTTACTTGAAGAAGTAAATAACTTGGGGCTAATACACAGAGCCATTTTTGACTCTCACACAATAGGAAGTTCGCTTTTATTCCTGATTTTTGAGTGTTTTTTTGTTAAACGCTTTTTTCTGCATCAGTTGATAGATCATCCCCCTCTCCCTACATTCTATTAATGTGTTGCATTACACTGATTGACTTTTATATGTTGAGCTACTACTCCTGCACTTGTGGGATAAAGCACACAGGGTTACGGCATATGGTTCTTTTAATATGCTGCTGGATTGGAGTTTTACCGTTTTGTTGAGGATTTCCATAGATATTTCTATGCAATATTTTTTTCTGATGGCTTTGTCTGGCTAAATATCAGGATGCTGATGGCATCATGGATTGAGTTACAAATTATTCCTTCCTTTTAGTTTTTGGAAAAGTTTGAGAAAGATTGATGTTAATTTCTATTTGATGCCTTCTTTATAATTTCTTTGTCATTATTGATATTCTCTATTCGTTGAGACATTCTCCTGTTTTCCTTTAGGTCTTTGACCATGTTTAACACAGTAGATTTAAACGATTTGCCTAGCAATTCTATGTCATTAGTTCTTCAGGGACTGCTTTCACCGATTTTTTTTTTTTTTTTTCCTGTGAATTGGTTGTACTTCCTGTTTCTTGGCATGCCTAGTATTTTTACCAAACACTGGGCTTTGTGAATTTTATGTGTTAACTCTGAAAAGCAGATTCTCCAGCCTACCTAGTGCTTGCTGTTATTGTTGAGGGCTGCGGTCATCTGTTTAGTGACATTTCCAAACTATTTATTTGTTTGTATGTATTTATTATTTTGCATAGACTGTTTTCTTTGCCATGTGTGGTCACTGAAGTCTATCTTCAGTTATTTTAGTGGTCAACCAGTGACCTGATAGAGACCTTTTTTGGAGTCAAAAAGAGAAGAAAAAGAAAACTAAAAACCCTTTCCTGGTCATTGAAGATTGACTCTGAATTAGGTACTCTTTCAATGCTTAGCCAGGCCACCTACAACTGGGCCTTAGTCTACACCTCCGTTTGTGCAGAGCCCAAAGATCTGCCAGAGGCTCAAACCTAGGGTCCTCTCAGGTCTTGTCTGAGCATGCATTCAACCTGGGTATGTACATTGGATCTCTGATCCTTCAGTACATTCAGTATCTCTACAAACAGTTTATTCTCCCATGTATCTGCCTCGTCAGCCTCTTCTTTTCCAGGCTATCAGGTTTGTCTGCTTCTTTCCCTGTTCTCCATTACTTACCTAAGCTGGTTATGGCATTATATGTCTTTAAGGCTTCTGACAGACAGATACCACCTGGTAGCCACTCATGTCTGAGAGGAGTAAAGCCAAGGCCTATCTCAGAGCAGGTATCTCTGGAACTACCAGATTGGTCAAAATAAACAACAACAACATTTTTTAGAAAAAAGATCTGTCTTGTCCACACCCTGGCACCAGCAAGCCACACCAGGAATGTGGGCTGCTGTCTTCATGGCAGCTGCCAAGTGGAGAATGGGGGATAGTAGGTGAATAAACAAAAATGCCACCATTTTTCATCAAAATTCAACAGCATCTTTTCTCATGAAGCACTTAATGTTTATTCTGTCAGGTTTTTTTTCCCACTTATTCATTGCTTCAGGGAAACCCTGGTTGCCTAGTGGTTAAGTGCTATGGCTGCTAACCAAAGGGTCGGCAGTTCAAAGTTTCCAGGCGCTCCTTGGAAACTCTATGGGGCAGTTCTACTCTGTTCTATAGGGTCGCTATGAGTGGGAGTGGACTCGACGGCATTGGGTTTGGTTTTTGGTTTTTTTCATTGCTTCAGTGGAGGGAATGAATCCTATACCTTCTTAACACACTGTTTTCAGTAACATCCCCTCTCCTGATGTTTTTAAGTGGCCTTTCTCTTATTTTAGAAACCCTGGTGGTGTAGTGGTTAAGTGCTACGGCTGCTAACCAAGAGGTCAGCAGTTCGAATCCACCAGACACTCCTCGGAAACTCTATAGTGCAGCTCTACTCTGTCCTATAGGGTCGCTATGAGTCGCAATCGACTTGACGGGAGTGGGTTTGGTTTTCTGGTTTTCTCTTATTTCAGTATTTGCTTGGTTGCTGTAAATATTTTAAAACTTTCTAAATTTCTAAAAAAGTTGATTCTAACACTTTTTGCTTTGTCGTTGTTTCTGTGCAGGAACAGGCCCTCCACAGAAGCTATCTGAGGCTATCAACTTGGTCATTTTCACTGACATTATCCACATCTCATTTTTTAAAAATATACACGGATATACAATTGGTCCAACAACTTTCACTGAAATGTGTATCCTTTTATCACTCCCCATACAAGCACCTGACATATGTGACTCATCATTGTACACATATGTGTGCATCTGAATTATGTATTCTCTTCCATTGGTCTATAATTATATCAATACAAATTTTTGATATCACATAGAATGATGCATCTCATTTTATTATTTTTAAAATTCCCTTTGAGCTATTACTGTTTTTTGCATCATTTTATATAAATTCTATAGCCAACTTGTAAATTAAACACACACACATGCACACACTGATGGGACTCTAATGGGGATTATATTGAATTTATGTAATAATTGAAATGATTTATTTTTTCATTGTTCAGTATAATTCATGGATAATGCACTTAAATATAATGGTTTCATTACAAGTAAGTATGGGTAGCAGCTAGGGGGAGGCATGAGGAATCTTCTCAAGTGCTAATAATATGTTACCACTTTCATATAGGTTTGTTCAATTTGCGATAATCTATCTGATTAGTTGTGAATGTACTGTATATGGATTTCTTTATTCTGTATAACTTACACAAATCATCCTTCAAATTGCTATTTACTTAAAAAAAGTTTGTCAGCTATAGCTATTGAAGTTTAGGCATCGTATTTAGTCAGGTTTAGGCTCTATTGGAACTCAAAAGCATGAAAATGGTCAAAAATACTACAAAAATTAATCACAATAATAAAAGATCAAGGATGTATAAAACTCTAAGGCCAAGATCAAGAAGCTGGGGTGGAGATTACCTGAAACTTGAAGCTAGCAACTGGACATGCAACCATATACTTCACTGACTGATGTGGTCTGCAGATGTGAACTTTCATGCAATCTGTGTGAAAAATATTTAAATATGTTAAAATTCATTAAATTTGAATGTACATTTATTAAAATATGGATTTATTATTTTCGTTTTTGATAGTAAGTTTAAATTAGAATTTCAAACTTTATGTAAAACACAAATGGTTTACACACTTAAGTAATTTCACCACCAATTCCATTCATAGGTATATACAAAATACAAACTCTTGTTTATGGGACACAGGAGACAAATGCAACAATGTTTATAAGTGCATTGTATATAATAGTAGACAACTAGAAATAAAACAAGCATCTATCAGCAACAACACCAACAACAAAAAATGGATAAATGTGTAGTATAGTCTTAAAATAGAATGCCATTCAGTAATAAAATAGAATGGGCTGTCATTTCATTCAACCTGGAGCGTTAGTAATGTCAACTGAAAAAACAATTTTCAAAAAGATTATCTACAACTTAAGGCCCCTTTATTAAGTTCTACAGCATCTAAAAATATTTTCTAATACCCTATGAATTCTATATTATAATTATATCAAGAGAATTAAAAAACCAAAAATTCAGAATGATGGTGGAGGTATAGGAGGATATGAGGAGTCCCTGGATGGTACGAACAGTTAACATAGTCACTGCTAACTGAAACCTTGGTGGTTCGAGTCTACCCAGAGGTATAGGAGGATATGAAGAGTCCCTGGATGGTGCGAACAGCTAACATAGTCACTGCTAACTGAAAGCTTGGTGGTTCGAGTCTACCCAGAGGCACCTCGGGAGAATGGACTGGTGATCCACATTAGAAAAATAAGCCGTTGAAAACCCTACCAAGAACAGTTCTACTCTGACACACATGGGGTCGCCATGAGTTGGAGGAGCACTAAAGATAAATTTACTATTTTAGTTGTTGGGTTGGGTGGTGAACTTACAGGTATACATTATATTATAAACAAACTGACCGAAGTAAGGCATTCATAGACCAATAAAAAAAATTTTTTTTTTATTAGAGCTAAACATGTGCCTAATTTATGACTAAGCAATTTCAATTTAGGTATATGTACAAGAGAATTGAGTTCACGTGTTCTCAAAAAACACTTGTACAGGAAGCTTTATGGTAGTTTTATTCATTATAGTCAAACATTTCTGACATCAGAATGGAAATAATTATTCTAAGCCATATGATGGAATTCAGCTTTGTAATAAAAATGATGGAGACACTCAAAAATATGGTTGAACCTTTTAAACATGTTTAGGAAAAGAAGCCAGACATCAAAGAGAACTTATTTTCTGATTTAAAAGTTTCGACTCAATGGTGATGAGAAATAAGAGCTTCTATTTAATGGCGATAGAAGCCAGAATAATGATTGTTTGTAACTGTGGGCCTAAGGCATTAACATGAAAGTAGCATAAGAGATGACGAATGATGAAATGCTCCACCTGTGGTTTCCCTCAAGCTGTAATGATGACAGTTCCACACTTCCAGTTGTTAATTTCAAGTTTTAGCCCAATTCTGAAAGCTTCTTATTTCATAGTATTTCACATCCCATGTGTCCACAAAACTCAAATGTCTGCTTTCTCCCAGTCTCCTGAATCTGCCCAGTCTTTGCCTCTCCACTAATATCACCTTGGTCCAAGGTAATATCTTGTCACAGCTGGACTACTGCAATGGCTTTCTTCTGCCCACATCAATTCTCTACCACAACTCTGCAAAGGTAGCCCATTGCTTTAGGTTCAAAGCCACAATCCTCACATCCATCTAATTTACACTGTAAGACCCGGCTCCAAGACATATACCTATTTTCTGTGTCTCACCAATTTACTCCTTGATCTTTTGTGACTATGCTGGGCATGCCCCCACCTCAGGGAATTCTCACTTGTTCTTTGCTCTTCCCAGAACATTCATCCACAGATATCCACTTGTCTCTTGTCCTCGACTCCTTTTAGTTTTTAACAAATGTTGCATTCTTGGTTCTCCCTTCTCTGTTTGACTTAACATTGCAAATATCCTTTGTTTTCCCGATTCCAATTTTCCACTTAGTTCTTCTTCATGGTGATTAATACTTTTTGGTGAAAAACATACAGAGTTAAAGCATTAAAGCCCTTGTTCAATGAATGAATAAATAAATAAATAAATAAGTGGTTGTATGCACTTTGCTCTACATTATAGTTTGGTCATCATATGTATTTTCCTGATATTATGTATTATATGGTAAATTATATTTCATGTGCATTTTATTTCAGAATATTAAAAAAGGTACTAAAAATTTGTTATGACATGGGAGCATTGTGTTGACAGGGATTAAATCTATTGCTTTAGAAGATAAAGTTGATAATGGCAACCATTCTCTTGCTTTTACACAGCAAATCCACCCAGTTCCAATAACAATGCTTTAGTTATTTCTGAAAAGTGGAGAAACCAAGGCATTGTTACATTTATTTATTTTGTAAACATTTCTTTGGACTTACATATCTCTAGACAGTAGGCTAATCAAATCACGTTGTTCAGTCTCAAACTATAAAGGGTTCTTAAAGTCATATTTTCTGTACAAATATCCATTTTCCCAGCACTCTTCTCATGGCCCCCATGACCTCCTTATTCCTCAGACTGTAGATAAATGGGTTCAGAAGAGGTGTAATGATACTGTAAAACACCGCCACCACTTTATCTTCCTCAGGGTAATGCAAGGAATGTGGCTTGTATAGGTGGAGAGAGTAGTCCCATAGAATAGGCTTGCCACAATCAGATGAGAGGAACACGTGGAGATGGCTTTCGTCTGCCCTTTACCTGAGCTCATCTGGTACACCACAATAAGCACCTGGGCATAGGAAGCCAGAACGGCCATGAATGGTAGTAACAGAATGACAAGGCCACTAAAGAGGACAGTATACTCATACTGGGAGGTGTCCTGACACACCAAAGGCATTAGAGATGGAACTTCACAGAAAAAGTGGTTAATGATCCGAGATGTACAGAATGGAAGTTGAAATACATACAGTGTATGTATTAAAGCATTGATAGAACTACTGGCCCATGCACATGTGACCATGGACAAACAGATCGTCTTGCTCATGAGCACAGGATAATGTGAAGGGTGACAGATCGCTACGTGTCTATCATAAGACATGAAACCAAGAAGAGCTTCACTTCCACCAAGAGTCAAAAACAGAAAGGTCTGAATCTCACAACCGAAAAAAGCAATGGTCTTACTATTTGACAGGAAGTTTGTCGCCATCTTGGGTACCGTGGTGGAGATGTACATCATGTCAATGAAGGAGAGCTGACTGAGGAGGAAGTACATGGGAGTGTGGAGCAGAGTGTCCAATCGGATGAGGTGGATCAGTATGATATTTCCCATCAAAGCCACTGAGAAGATGACAGTAATGGCAACGAAGAATATCTTGTTCATTTGGCCATATTGGAAAAGGCCAAGAAGTATAAACTCTGCTCCAAAAGTTTGATTTTCTGTCTTCATGGCTTAAATCAAAACAAAGCAGACCATATCTGAAAATTCCATGTAACAACACTGACCTTTGAGAGAAAACAAAATGATTATTAAATGCAGTAGAATTCCCTTTAATCAGCTTAGGTGACTGTCTCTCCCTATTTTTATACAGGAAACCCTGGTAGTGTAGTAGTTAAGTGCCAACGACTGCTAACCCAAAGGTCAGCAGTTTGAATCCACCAGGCACTCCTTGGAAACTCTATGGGGCAGTTCTTCTCTGTGCTATAGGGTACTATAGGTCAGAATCAATTCAACAGCAATGGGTTTGGTTTTGGGTTTTTATGCACTGAATCTGTGTCTATTGAGCAATGGGCATTTTGAAAAAATAAAAATAACGTTTCTTTAAAATTGATCACAGAATAAAAATATAATATCGGGATAAAACATTTAGATGATTTGCCAACATGAGTTACTACTCCCCTTGTAAATATCTTCATGATGATAGACTAGAGACATGTTCACGTGTTGTGAAAAAATCTTTCACTCAATTCGTTCATATATATAGTTTAGAATTGCACTGTTGGTTAAACATGGTACAATATTCTTTAAAAAAAATTTCTTGACTCCATTTTTCAATTTTGAATTTAAAAAAAAAGAAAAAAATTTTTTTTTATACATTGTAAGAAAAAAACTTTTTTAAATTATATTAACATTTGTGGGTCAGGAATATTTTAGCTCTTCTAAATGAATTGGTGGTTATATAGATAACATCTGTAAGTGTAAATGGGAATTCATTGACAAAGCCCTCCAAAAAAAAAAAAAGATCGATCGATCTACCTACCTACCTACCTACCTACCTATCATCTACCTACCTATCTACCTACCTACCTATCTATCATCTATCTATCTATCTATCTATCTATCTATCTATCTATCTATCTATCTATCTATCTATATGCCAGACCTAAGGGATGGTTGGAGAATGAATCATTAAAATAGAAGTTAACAATTATTTATCTAAATTTAACTCAAGAAGCATGTCAAGAATGGCATTTTTAATTTTACTTAGTCCTGTTATATTAATTCGGGAAATTTACATTTAAACTGCACTTGGAAGAAGTGGCAATTAGTAAAAGTTTATCACTTGCTGCTCAATCAGGATATGAAATCAAAAGACTACTGATGGCTTTTTTAAAATTCAGAAGTTTTGGATAATTCTTATTGCAGAACAACGTTAAGAAATAGAAAATATTTTCAATTAAAAACTAGCCAACTTTAATATAAAACCCCTTGTTGTTGAGTTGATTCCGATTCACAGAGAGCCTATAGGACAGAGTAGAATTGCCCCATAGGGTTTCCAAGGAGTGGCTGGTAGACTCGAACTGCCAACCCTTTGGTTAGCAGCAAAGCACAAAATTAACTGACAATAACAATTGTTGATTATACACATGCAAGTACTAATACAATTCTGGCACATAAAATTCAATGACTCATCATCAGTTATATTTACCGTTAACTTGACTATACTTGGTCCAAGATGCAGTCACATGAGCAAACCAAAATGTAAGTCTTCGTTCAGTAAATGCCTGTCCTTCTCAGAAGCCGAAATGTAAATTAACCAGTTAGGACTTGCCTGCTGCGCTTAACCTAGTTCAGAATGTCCCATTAATCCCTTCTCCATCACCAGAAATCTGTTGAAAATGAAACTTCTACAAGATTAATTTGTATATGAGCTCATAAACTATATCTGCTATTCATGAATTGGGAAGCTATTGTCTGAAACTTCCTATTCATGAATTGCAAATAAAGCTTATAAGTTCATATGCAAATTTAATCTAGTAGAAATTTTATTTTTTACATTATCTATAGTCAGCCAAGTTTGTATAAACTAAGGCATACTTTTTTTTTTTTGAACTAACAATATCATGTTAGGAATTTTCATTGTATAAAAAATTTGTAGAAGTATAGTAAACTTAATATATTTTACAGAAGCAATTTGGAATGATGAGTACATGATAAAAACAGATAAGGGAACTAAAAAATATCAGCTTGGTGAGATAATGAGCATGTATTCAAAATCAGTTATGAAAACTAGACAGCTACACATTATATATAGAAATATATATGCACATGCATGTATGCATATGTATTTCACTTGAAATAAAACAATTTACAAAATATTTTAATTCAACTGCAAAGATTCTCACCATGAATTTGTATTGCTTGAAATAGTTTACAACCTTTCACCATTCCAATAATATTGTTGAATATGACTATGCCTTGAGCATAATACAAAGTGGCAAGGCAAAAATAAGAAACATTTTTTTCTACCCCAGTCAAGACTACTAGTGATGCCTCCAGGGCCATGCTGCCCAGTAGGGATTGCACTGGACCTTCAAACCCTACCCTTTTCTCGCTTTACAAAGACACGTCTCTTACCTTGCTCTTTTGTGATTGCTGTCCCAAGAAAATTTAAAATCAATATATGGCCAAATTAATCTCAGATAACATACCTGGATATTCAATTTTTGCAGAGATCATCCAAATGTAATATGGATAATCTAGCCAGCCCAGAAATTGCCCAAATCAAAGGAAATGGGCCTGCAAGAAAAATACTATTCACTCTACATAATTTTTCAAATAAAACACATTCCTTTAAATAGTGTCCCTGAGATTAGTTGTATATTGATCTTTTTGACACGAATTGTAGCAAAGTATTCAAGGTATTATAACATTGTAGGTTAAATTCAGAGTAATAAATGGCCCAAAAGAGTTATTTGAAATCTGAATGGTTGTTATTATGAACAAGACTGCTTTACCGCTAGCAGGCCATGTTTTTAAAACTGAAAAATCAGCCACCGTGTTGAAAACCATATTCTTTTTCATTAGAAACCCACTGCCATCGAGTTGATTCCGACTCATAGCGACCCTATCGGACAGAGCAGAACTGCCCCATAGAGTTTCCAAGGAGCGCCTGGCAGATTTGAATTGCCGACCTCTTGGTTAGCAGCTGTAGCACTTAACCACTACGCCACCAGGGTTTCCAGTTAGACATATAGATTATTTTACATATATAAAAAATAGTTTAAAATTTTATTTTAATTGAGATATATCATCTTTCATATAGAGATCTGTTTCATTCTCCTAGAAGACTTTTTTTTTTTTTTTAATAAATCATTAAACAGGGAGTTGGGAAATGGATCTGCAGAATTACATAAAAGATTTTCCTGTCACCCCACTTGGGCACAGTATTAGAGAGGCACAGCAAGTCTGTCTTTCAAAAATTTTTAAGTTAAATTATATTATTTGTTTGTCATATATATTAAAAAGTCACAGACAAAACTGCATGTATTAGGAAAATCAAGCTACTTGACACTTCTACAGGATGACAGAAAAATAAATTCACAAAGAAATCCAAAGCTATGAAATCTCTAATTTGAAACACATTTTAGGAAGTGTTACCATTCTATGAGCTTGCAGATTGCTTTTTTTTTTTTGCCTCAGCAAATAAGTCTTCAATCATTTACCATGAAAAAATTTAGTAGAAAAAAGAATCAAATGTTCAAACTAATTTTCTCGTCCTTATATAGACTTTAAACCTCTCGGTGGACACAGGCTGGCTGCCTGATCAGGGTGGAATTCATATTTTGTTTCTCAGAGACCTTCTGGGAAAACTAGACCTGTAGTCCGTGATTAAGCACATTGTACAAATTACAAGTGATATTTTATTAGTCCTGGTGTCTGCATTCCTGGGGGGAGGGAGGGAAATGAACAAAGGGTCAAGCCTCAAAATATATTTGTTCAAGTGAAAAAAAAAAAATCAAATAATTGATATTAGCTGATTGCTTTAAAATTTTTTTTTTTAAGTTAACTATTTAACCTTTAAAATATGTATGTAGATTTTGACTCCATATAGTAATCAGCTAATGTATAGTTTGATTTTTTTCTATACAAAATATGCATGAAATACTGAGGATATTATTAATGTGCTAAATTTTGCAATAATTTTATTCCCAAAATAGGAAGGTTGGCTTGGCCATGGAAGTAAGGGACTCCGATTTCTGAAAGTCCACAGATCAAATACAGATGCTGTAATCCCTAAGGGTTAAAGTGCCCACGTGTAGATTAGAATTTAGAGTTTGGCATGGTGCTCAATAACGTTGTTCTATTTCGATGAGATGTACTTAATCTGTAAAAATTGAAGTGAGTTGAAATTTTAACCAGTCAATTCCCTTACCTGATTCTGTGGGATGACATGAAATAGCTGCTGTGCTCAAGAATGGGAAAAGAAAATTGCAATGGCTTAAGAAGAAACTCGATGTGGGTTAGATTTTGGGAAAAAAATACACAGGTTTATTCTCTCATGTACAGACAGGGATGTAAGTCACATCGTAAGATCTTATCTTCATTTTTCTCCAATTATGATATATATGTTATTTTATAATTCATAAATTATAATTTATAATAATTATTCCTTAATTTGAAATATTTTGTCTCATTATTCTCTAAATCACTTTCCAAAGAAAACTCCAGGGGCCAAACAATCACTGAATCAGTTTTAGGAGGAAACACAGGTGTTCAGGAACCCTAATCTCAGATTTTTACTGAACGATTGAGTCCTATGAATAGTCAACATTTGCCTCACATTCAGTCACTTGTGGAAGGATTTCTAGAATGTCGAAGTGACATTTGTAAGTTTTGAATACTGTGAAACTTGTACAGTTTCTGGCATTTTCTTTAAGAACAAGAGAGCAAAAATACAAATATAAAATTGATATGACTGTGGAAGAGGCCTGCACAGGTGAGAGGATCTGCAGTTCAAGTTTCTTAAGTTTCAATGAAAATCTACCTCTGAAGTTAGGTTTGATACCTTTAAGTGGTGCTTGTTGTTATTGTTTTATTATCACTTGATATTGTGTGAGAAAAATATTTAAGTGTATTATACACAGAGAGTTGTCAGCTACTTTGAGAGAACATGAAAACCTAGAACTCTTCCTGTGGCATAAAAAGAGAGATATCTCTCAGGGGCCAAACAACTTACAATGTTGTCCAGCATGCTGTAAGCCCTCAATAAATATTAGCTTTAATGATGATTATTAATGATGATGCCGTTTTTACTGCCTTTTTGGATTATTATTTTACACAAACTAAGATTGATTCAAGGATGGAAGCATCTCCTCCACTGCTTTGCTCAAATGTGGACACAAATCCTTCTAAAAGCTTTCCCCATCCCAGTGTGACATGGTTCTACTAAAGTTTCAAGAGAAAAATAAACAAAACTAGAACAAACTATCTACAGGGAGAATTACTTAAAATAAGCCCTGTACATACAGTCACTCTCTCTGATAAGGTTCAAACACCTAAAGTTTGGTATTGAAGAAATCTGAAGTATAAGAGAGTAATCAGTAAATAAATAGAGAGAGATAAATGAATGAATGAATAACCAAATAAGCAGAGATATCAAGTTTGGTTCTCCAGAATAGAGAGAGATAAATGAATGAATGAATAACCAAATAAGCAGAGATATCAAGTTTGGTTCTCCAGAGCTCTAGTCAAAACCTGATTTTTGTGTGTTCATCTGACATCCTGCAATTTTGTTGGATTTGTATATTAAATCTAATAGTTTATTTTTGTTTTTGTTGGTTTGTTGTGTGTGTGTGTGTATTCTTTGTTGTTGTTGTTAGGTGATGTCAACTTTGTTCTGACTCATAGCGACTCCTATGTACACCAGAAGGAAACACTCCTCCGTCCTGTGCCATCCTCACAATCATTGTTATGCTTGAGCCCAGAGTATTTCTTAGGATATTCTGTATATAAGATCATGTCATTTGAACAGGAACAAATTTACTTCTTTTCAAATTTGAATGCCATTTCCTATTTTTTTTTTTCCTAACTTTTCTGGCTAGTATTTACGTAATAATATGGAATAAGAGTTGTGAAGTCAAGCATCCTTGTTTTGTTCCTGATGTTACGGAAAAACTTTTACTTTTTCACCGATGTGTGTGATGTCAGCCGTGGGCATTCCATAACTGTCCTTAATAAGATACAAGCAGTTTCCTTACATTTCTAGTTTGTTGGGAAATTTTATTCTGAAAGGGTACTGGAGTGTGTCAAATGATTTTTCTGCATCAATTAATATAATCATTTTTGTTCATTCTCTTAATTAATTGATATTTATGTTTAACCACTTCTGCATTTATGGGATAAGTTTCACTGGGTCGTGGTGTATAGTCCTTCCAATATGCTGCCCTATTTGGTTTGCTAGTATTTTGTTGCAATTTGCTGCCGAATTTGGTTTGTTAGTATTTTATAGACGATTTGCATCCATATTCATAAGGTACATTGTGATTTATTTTATTTTTTTTTTTGCTTTGGTAGCAGGGTGATAATGTCATTCTAGAATGAGTTGACTTCTATTTTTTGGAAGAGTTTGAGAAAGATTATTGTTAATTTCTATCTGGTGTCCTTTTATAATTTCTATCTCCTTATTGGCAGTCTCTATTTGTTAAGACATTATTTTACTGGTTACCTTTAGTCCTTTGTACATGGTATCCATTAGCACCTTGAACATATTTAATACAGTTTATTTATATTATTTCTCTAGTAATTCCAATATCTGAGTTGACTCAGGGATTGTTTCAAATTTATTTATTTTTTCCTGTGAATGAGCCATGTGCTCCTGTTTATTTGCATGCCTAATATTTTGTTGTTGCTGTTGTGGAAAACTGAAAATTGTGAATTACAAACCATAATTATTAAAATTATTGACAATGGATTAAAAACAATCATGTCAGTGATTATCTTAAATACTTCACAGAAAATGTATACTTTCTTCCAATACCATTATTCATGCACTGTTTGAGCACTGGTTGGATTTTATGGTCATGGCTTATATCCAATTTTATATTTAGTGCCAGGTAGTTTAGCAAGTCACTGCATTATTTATTATCAACAATTAGACTCTAAGAATTTCTCTTGTATTGCTGAATGGAATACATATGATTAAACCCACATTGCAATAACACATTCATAGCTGTACATGTACTTAAAATATGACCAAGCAATTTCAATCTTTGATGTATATACAAGATAATTCAGTTAATATGTTCTCAAAAAGCATTTGTGCACGAAGTTTTATGGCAGTTTTATTCATGATAGCCAAACATTTCCTGCATCAGAACGGAAACAATTGCTCAGGAACCATACAATGGAATGCAGCTTTGTAATATAAATGATGGAGTTACAGAGACACACAAAAATATGGTTAAATCTTTTAAATATGTTGACTGAAAGAAGCCAGATATCAAAGTGAACTTTTTTTTTTCTGATTCCAAAGTTTCTACCCAATGGTGATGAGAAATAAGAGCTTCTATTTAATGGTGATAGAAGTCAGAATAATGACTGCGTTTGTGGGGCCAAGAGGTCAACATGAAAGTAGCACAAGAGATGCTGAATGATGAAAACGTTCCACCTGTGGCTTCCCCCGAACTATAATGATGACAACTCCATACTTCCAATTATTTAGTCCAAGTCTTAGCCCAATTCTGAATGCCTCTTATTTTGTAGCATTTCATATCCCAATGTGTCCACAAAACTCAAATATCTGCTTTCTCCCAGTCTCCTGAATCTGGCCAGTTTTTGCTCCACCACTAATATCACTTCGATCCAAGGCCATATTTTGTCACAACTGGGCCACTGTAATGGCCTCCTTGTGTTCACATCAATTCTATACTCACAACTCAGCAATGGTTGCCCAGCATTTTAGGTTAAAATCCAGAATCCTCATACTGATCTAATTTATACTACATGTTCTGGCCCCATTACATCTACCTATTGCCTAAGTCTCATCAATTTACTCCTTGATCTTTTGTGACTATGCAGGGCATGTTCCCATCACGGAAGTTCTCACTTGCTCTTTGCTTTTCCCAGAACACTTTTCCTCAGATGTCCACTTGATTCTCTTCCTTAACTCCTTTTAGTCTGACAAATTGTCACATTCTTGTTTCTCCCTTCTCTATTTTACTTATAATTGCAAACATCTTTTAGTTTCCCTATTCCAATTTTCCACTTAGTTTTTCTTCATGGCAATTAATACTTTTTGATATACTGTACAATTTATGCATTAATTTTATATATTGTCTTTCACCTCACAATGAAATGTAAACTTTAAGAGAGCAGACATTTATTTCAGTTTTATACTGCTCAACCCCATATCACCAGTGCCTATAATTGCGTCACATACAAAGTTAAAGCATTAAAACTTTTGTTCAATGAATGAAAGAATGAGTGGATATATGAAATCTGCTCTATACTACAGTTTGGTCATCATATATATTATCTAGGTATTACGCATTTTGCAATAAATTATATTTTCTATGCATTTTATTTCAGCAAATTAAAGAAGAAAAAATATTTGCTATGACTTAGGAGTATTGTGTTTATAGGTACTAAATCTACTGCTTTAGAAGATAAACAACGTAGAAAATGGCAACCATTCTCTTGCTTATACATTGTAAATCAATCCAGTTCCAATAGTAGTGATTTAGTTATTTCTGAAGAGAGGAGAAATGAAGGCATTTGTCTAATTACTTATTTTGTAAACATTTCTTTGAGCTTACATCTCTCTAGACGGTAGGCTAATCAAATCATGTTGTTCAGTCTCAAACTATAAAGGGTTCCTAAAGTCATATTTTCTGTACAAATGTCTATTTTCCCAAAACTCTTTTCCTAGCCCCCATGACCTCCTTATTTCTCAGACTGTAGATAAATGGGTTCAGAAGAGGTGTAATGATACTGTAAAATACCACCACCACTTTATCTTCCTCAGGGTAATGCAAGGTGTGTGGTCTTGTATAGGTGGAGAGAGCAGTCCCATAGAATAGGCTTGCCACAATCAGATGAGAGGAACACATGGAGATGGCTTTTGTCTGCCCTTTACCTGAGCTCATCTGGTATACCACAATAAGCACCCGGGCATAGGAAGCCAGAATGGCCATGAATGGTAGTAGCAGAATGATAAGGACACTAAAGAGGACGGTATACTTACACTAGGAGGTGTCCTGACACACCAAAGGCATTAGAGATGGAACTTCACAGAAAAAGTGGTTAATGATCCGAGATGTACAGAATGGAAGTTGAAATACATGCAATGTATGTATTAAAGCATTGATAGAACTACTGGCCCATGCACATGTGACCATGGACAAACAGATCGTCTTGCTCATGAGCACAGGATAATGTAAAGGGTGACAGATCGCTACATATCTATCCTAAGACATGAAACCAAGAAGAAGAGCTTCAGTTCCACCAAGGGTCAAAACCACAAAGGTTTGAATCTTACAATCTAAAAAAGTAATGGTCTTACTATTTGACAGGAAGTTTGCTGCCATCTTGGGTACCGTGGTAGAGATGTACATCATGTCAATGAAGGAGAGCTGACTGAGGAGGAAGTACATGGGAGTGTGGAGTGGAGTGTCCAATCGGATGAGGTGGATCAGTATGATATTCCCCATCAAAGTCACTGAGAAGAGGCCCACAATGGTAACAAAGAGGACAGTGTTCATTTGGCCATATTGGAAAAAGCCAAGAAGTATAAATTCTGTTCCAAAAGTTTGATTTTCTGTCTTCATGGCTTAAATAAAAATAAAGCAGACAATATCTGAAAATTCAAAGTAAACAACATTGAATGTCCTTCAAAAGAAAACAAAATGATTATTAAATGCAGTAGAATTTCCTTGAATCACTTTAGGTGACTATTTCTCCCCCTGTTTCTATGCACTGAATCTGTGTCTGTTGAGCAATGGCCAATTTGGAAAAAAAAAAATATTATCTGGAAATAAAAATTTAGATGATTTGCCAACATGAGTTTTTTCTCCCCTTTTAAATATCTTCAAGATGAGAGATTGGAGATGTGCTTACTTGGTATGAAAAAAAAAATCTTTCACTCCATTCATTTAAATAATTAAACATGACAGTGATGTTCAAATATGGTATAATATTCTTACAAAAACAATTTCTTTCTCCATTTCTCAATTTTGAAATTATATTGGCTATAGGATGTAATAAATGTTATATTACCATTTGTATGTCAGGAATACTACAACCCTTGTAAATGAATTGGTGATTGTTTCTATAATATCTGTAATTGTATGTGGAAATTTGTTGCCCAGGCAAAAAACAAATATGCAAGACCTTTAAGAAGGGCTGGAGAAAGAAACATTAAAATGTTACGTTAGCAATTATTAATCTAAGTTTAACTCAAGGAACATGTCAAGAATGGCATTTTGAATTTGACTTGGTCCTTTTATATTAATAGGGGAAATTTACATTTAAACTGCACTTGGACGAAATGTCGGTTAGTAAAATGTTATTACTTGCTCCTCAGTTGAGATATGGAGTCAAAAGGTATTGATGCCCCATTAAAATTTGAAAGTTTTAGGTAATTGTTATTACAAATATTGCTCAACGAAGTTGAGAAATTAAAATTATTTTCAGTAAAAACTAGTCAGCTTTAATATAAAGTGTGACAAATATGAAAATTAATTGACAATACCAACTGTTGATTATACATACATGCAAATATAAATACAATTCTAGCATACAGAACTCAATGATCTATCATAAAGTTTTATTTACTGTTGACCTGACTATACTTGGTTCAAGGTGCAGTCACTTATGCTAAGCCCCACATCAGCAAACCAAACCTAAGTCTAGTTCCTACAAATGCCTCACCTTCCCAGAAGCCAAAATGTGCTGAGCTTAACCTAGTTCAAAACGTTCCATTAATCCCATCCCCATCACCAGAACTGTTAAAAACAAAATTTTTACAAAATTAAATTTGTATAAGAACTCATAACCTGTAGTTGCTATTCATGAATTAGAAAGCTCTTGTCTGAAATTTCCCATTCATAAATTGCAAGTTAAACTTATGGGTTCATATACAAACCTAATCTTGTAGAAATTTGGTTTTTAACATTATCTATAGTCAGCCAAGTTGGTATAAACTAAGGCACATTTGACTATAAGTAATCATATCATTAAGTTATATAGGAAAGATACTACACACATTTCATATATTCTAAAAAGCTTTGATCCTATTGAACAGTCTTTCTTCATTATAGGCCTTTCTCAAAGAACAGTGCTTTTCTCTAAAACTGCAAACACAGTGATATAAAATAATGATGGATGTTTGTATAATTCAGAAAAAAACAAAGACTTATTCTAACAACATTATGATTTTTTTGAATGTTCTAACCCATGAAATAGAATATGACAAATAAAAATAACAACACAAAAAAGAAAAAAAAATTTTCTATTTAAAAGCTTTACTGTTTTTGAAAACCTAATAAATGAAAAACATTTAACTTGCTAAAAGTGTTCGATAAATTGTATAAATTAAATTAATAGTTAACGACATTCTAATACATTATATTTTTAACATTCTTAAAAATTTTCACCTTAGTAATAACAATACTCAATGATAATAAAATATTATTTAAATATGGTTATCCAAAAAACTGGCTTATGTTTTAAAAATATCAAATGCAAACACATGTAACTGAAAGGACAAAATAAATGTCATTGCAAGCTAGTTCACTGTAAACCAATTTATGTAAATAGAATCTAAATTTTAAGATAGGTTATATATTTCAGACCATGATGCAATTTTTTAATAAAAATCTGAAAGAAAATGATCGAGTTAGAAATAAAAATTAAAAAAAAAATGTTGATCAGAGAATGAAGAGGAGGAAATACAACATGTAAAATTTTATGGATATAAATGTGATGAAATAGCGTGATAATTGGGCGTGATAGAAAAACAGGAAAGTAAGAATACAATAGCTGTAGAAGTTATCAGGAGTCTTGATTCTGTGTAGTGATTTTAGCACTGAGCTGCTAACTGAAAGGCAGGCGGTAGTTGGAACCCACCAGCTGCTGAACAGGAGGAGAAAGATGTGGCGGTCTGCTCCTGTAAAGATTTACAGCCTTGGAAACCCTACGGGGCAGTTCTACTCTGTCCTATAAGGTCACTATGAGTTGCAATTGACTCCATGGCAGTGGGTTTATAGAAGTTATATAATTATTATATGACTATATATCGTCAATAAATTATATACTCTGCCCATTGCCTTGGAGTCAATTCCAATTCATAGTGATCCCTTGGGCAGAGCAGAACTGCCCCATAGGATTTCTAAAGCTACAATCAGTACAGAAGGAGCCCTGTTTGTGCTGTGGTTATGTGTTTGGCTGATAACAGAAGAGTTGGTGGTGTGATCTTACTAGGTGCTTTGAGGGAGAAAGATGTGGCAGTCTGCTCCTGTAAAGATTTACTGCCTTCAAAACCTACTTTGTCCTATACGGTCACTATGAGTTGGAATCTACTGGATGGCAGTGGGTTAATCTTTATAGAAACAGGCTGCCACATCTTTCTTCCTTGAAGTTCCTGGTAGGTTCCAACCCCTGACCTTTGGGTTAAAACCCAGTGCTTAACAACTGTACAGCGAGGGCTCCTTCAATAAAATATGTAGAGAAGTCTGTTCTTTTTGTGAATTTGATCGTTTGTTCTACATTTTCTCCCACTCTGTCCAGGACTCTCTGTTGTAATCCCAGTCAGAGCAGAACCCTGGAGACTATGGCCCCTGGAGATCCTTCTAACTCAGAACTGAAGCCACCCCTGAAGTTTACCTTTCAGCCAAAGGTAAAACAGGCCTATAAAACGAACAGTATATGACATCAAATGGGCTACACCTGCCAAAAAACAGCGAGGAGAAGGCAGGAAGGGACAGGAAAACTGGACAAATGGAATGTGGGAATGTGGCGTGGAAAGGGGGAGAGTGCTGACACAATAGGGATTGCAGCCAATGCCATGAAAAAAATCGTGTATAAATTTTTGAATGGCAAAGTAATATAAACATACACATGGAAGGAAAAACTTATTTAAAAAAAAGAAAACAGGAACACTGGCAACAATTTCCAATCTATTGGAATGCCCATTTCATCAGGTGGGGGTCGTTATTTTGTAGTTTTTACCCCAAAAAATTTCATGTAAAGAATTATAAATCTAAACAAGAACCCAAATTAAATTCTTAGAATAAATAAAAAATTTTAATATCACAAATAAAATCCAATTTACCAAAAATTAATAATAAAAATGAAAATAGCTAAGCAGAAAAAAAATATACAAATAAGTGATACATCAAAAATGAAATAGAAGGCTTAAAATAAAGAAATAATCCAAAAATGTTAAAACCTAGTTAAACAAAACAACTTTATTAAATTATTAGGCCAAAAATGTTGTGAGCAACGTTATCAGATATGCAGTAGCATAGTTTTGGTAAAACACGGTAGATCTTTTCAAAACTTGCTAATCATTTCTCACGACCTTTGATCATTTTCATACCTGTCGCAGTCGTTGAGTTAGGGCCGCTTACCAAAAGGTTTGCAGCTCGATTCCACCAGCGGCTCCTTGGAAACCATACTGGGCAGTTCTACTCTGTCCTACAGGGTGGCTTTGAGTCAGAACAGACTTGATGGAAACCGCTTTTTTTTTTAACTAACAGTTTCATATTAAGAATTTTTCTTGTGTAATTTATAGAAATACACTAAACATACAGGAGAAATTTGAAATGAAGGGTACATGATAAAAATGGAGAAATGAATTAAAAACATCAACTTGTTGAGATAATGTGCATATATTCAAAATCGGTTATGAAAACTAGACAGTTACACATTATATACACACATATATACATATGCATATAAGCATATATATTTCACTAAAAATAAAACAATTTACAAAATATTTTAATACCACTGCATAAGTTTCTTAACAGGTGTTTGTATTGCTTGAAATACTTTACACAGTTTACAACCTTTCACCTTTCTAATAATATTCCTGAACATGACTATGTCCTAAGCATAATGTAAAGTGGTAAGGCAAAAATAAGAAAGAAATGTTTTTTCCACCCCAATCAAGACTATGAGTGATAGCTGCAGGGCCATGCTGCCCAGTAGGGGTTGCACTGGACCTTCAAACCCTAACCCTTATCTCACCTTACCAAGAATTGTCTCTCACCTTGCTCCTTTGTGATTGCCACCCCAAGAAAATTTCAATTCAATGTATGGTCAAATCAATCTCACATAACTTACCTTGATACTCATTTTTGCACAAATCATTCAAATGTAATCTGAATAATTTGGGCAGCCCAGATATCGTGCAAATCAAGGAAATGAGTGTGCAAAAAAAACAATACAATCCACTCTACATAATTTATCAAATAAAACAAATTCCTGTAAATAGTGTCCCTGAGATTAGTTGTATATTGATTTTTTGATATGAATTGTAGTAAAGTCTCCGAGGTATTGTAATATTTTAGGTTAAATTCAGAGTAATTAGTGGCCTAAAACAGCTATTTGAAATTTGAATTGTTGTTGTTATGAAGGAGACTGCTCACATCCAGCGGGTCATGTTTTTAAAACTGAAGAATAAACTACTGCATTGAAAAGCACATTCTTCTTCATTAGATGTGTAGACATCCACATTCTTTTCCAGATATAAAGTAATTAATTTTAAAACTTATTTCAGTTGAGATATATAGTGTCTCATATAGAGATATGTTTCATTTTCCCAGGAAATTTTATTTGAAATGAAACATTAGGTAAGAAGCTGGGGAAGGGGTCTGCAAAATTAAATAGATTTCCCTGTCACCCCACTTGGGGATAGTGTTACATACTCACAGCAAGTCCGTCTTTCACAAAGTTTTAAGTTAAATTATATTGTTTGTTGGTTATATATATCAAAGAGTCACAGAGACAAACTGCATATATTATGAATAATCAAGCTACTTTATTTGGCACCTCTACGGGGTGGTAGAGAAATAGATTTGAAAAGGAACCCAAAACTGTAGAAACCTCTAATCTGAAACACATTTCAGGAACCGTTACCACACTACGAGTATGCAAGATTGTCTTTGTTTTTTTTTTGCCTCGGACAATAAGCCTTCAATCATTTACCATGAAAAATTTTAATAAAAAAAGAAATGTTCAAACTCATTTTCTCATCCTTATATGAGGCTTTCAACCTCTTGATAGAAATGGGCTGACTGCCTAATCATGGTGGAATTCATATTTTGTTTCTCAGAGGCCTTCTGGGGGAACTAGGTCTCTAGCCCACAATTAAGCACATTGTAGAAATTGTAGGTGATATTTTATGAGGCCTAGTATCTATACTCCTGGGAGAAAAAAAAAAAGAACAAAGGGTCAAGGCTCAAAATATATTTGTTCGAGTGAAAAACAAATCAAATAATGAATCTTAACTGAATGTTAAAAAAAGAAAAACCAGTTAACTCTATTTTACCTTTAAAATATGCGTGTAGATTTAGACTCCACGTAATTAGTAACGAACTAATATTTAATTTGATTTTTTTCTGTACAAAATATGCATGCAATACTGAGAATTATATAATGTAGGAGATATTATGTTAAATACTGCAATAATTTTATTCTCAAAATAAACAAGTTGGCTTGACCATAGAAGTAAGAGACTCAGCTTTCTGGAAGTCCACAGATCCAATATAAATGTTTCAGCCCCTAAGGTTTAAATGTCTCCAAATTCATAGACAGGAATTTAGATTTTGGCATGATGCCCACTTACATTTGTTCTATTTGAATGAGATATATTTAATCTGGAAAAATTAAAGTGAAGTGGGATTTTAACCAGTCAATTCTCTTACCTAATTCCATGGGATGACGTAAGACAGCTGCTGTGCTCAAGTAGGAAACAGAAATGTGCAATAACTTAAGAAGAAAGGTGATGTTGGTCAGAGTTTAGAGAGAAAATACGTAGGTTAACTCTATCACACACAGACAGAGATGTAAGTCACATCAGTAAGTTCTTATCTTCATTTTTCCTCAATTATAATTTATAACATAATTACTTCTTAATTTGAAATATTTTATCTCATTATTCTCTAAAACACCTTACAAAGAAACTCCAGTCGTCAAACAATCATTGAGTCAGTCATAGGATAAAACATAAGCATTCTGGAAACCAAATCTCAGAGTTTAACTGAAGAATTGAGTCCTATGAATGGTCAACACTTGCCTCACTTTTGTTCACTGGTGGAAATAGATCTAGAATATCAAGGTGACATTTGTAAATTTTGAATAATGTGAAACTTGTGCAGTTTTTCGCACTTGATTTTAGAACCAGAAAACAAAAATGCAAATACAAAATCAATATGATCTTGGAAGGGGCCTGGACACGTAAGAAGGTATTTGCTCTCTTGATTCAGGTATTAATTATTAACTTTCAAGTGTTACTGATAATAGCATCTACCACTAATATTGTTTATTAAAAAGTAAATTAGTTAACACATGCAAACAACTTACAACATTGTCCAGCATGCTGCGAACACTCAACAAACAGCTTTAATGATGATTATTATTGATGCTGCTGTTTTTACTGCTTTTTTGATTATTATTTTACATAAACTAAGATTCAGGGATGGAAGCATCACCTGCATTGGTTTGCTAAAACACAGACACAAATCCTTTTAACAGCTTTCTACACCCCCGTGTTACATGGTTCTACTAAAAACTCAACAAACAAAAATAGAACAAACTCTCTGTACTGAGAATTACTTAAATAAACTCTATAAATATAGTTGCTCTCTCTGCTCAGGTTCAAAGACTCTCCCAACAACATGATCACTGTTGAGGGCTGACCTCCTTCCAGCCAGGGGCAGCCTTCCTACCTAATAGCCAACACAGGGCAAATGAATGTTTTTGCCACCACCTGAGAAGCACTGAGTCTATACACATGGGTGCTTGGGCCCAAATAGTGAACCAAGAGAGAATCATTAAGTCTCTTTTCCTCCAAATTTAAGCTCTTTAAATTCATACAAATAAGGAAAAAAAAGATCATCCAATTTTTTTTGGATCAAGCTGAATGAGAAGTAAAGTAGATTTAAAGCAAACGTGTCATGAAGAAAACTAATCAAGTGAATCAGTTTTTCCCATAGGCATAATTAAGAAGTCATTGACATCTTTTTCCCCTTAAAATCCAGGTCAATTTGAAGTTTGGTGTTGAAGAAATGTGAAGCTCAAAAGGGTAATAAGTAAACAGAGAGAGAGAGAGATAAATAAATGAATGAACTGGATGGATGGATGGGCGGGTGGGTGGGTGGGCGGGCGGATGGATGGATGGATGGATGGATGGATGGATGGATGGATGGATGGATGGATGGATGGATGGATGGATGGATGGATGGTTGGATGGACAGGCACACAGAAAGACAGACATATGAATGAATGAATAGATGAATAAGTAGATAAAGAGATAGCTATATCAACAAATCAATAAATAGATGGATAAATAGATAAACAGATAAATAATAACAATTTGGCTTTCCAGAACTGTATTTTTGTGTGTTGATCTGATATCCTGCCATTCTGTTGACTTTGTATATTAAATCTAATAGTTTCTTTTTGTTTTTTATTTGTATTGTATATTTGTGGGTGTGTGTATGTGAGAGAGAGAAAGAGAGAGAATTCCTTAGGATATTCTATGTATAAGATCTTGTCATCTTGAATAGGAAAAATTTTACTTCTTTCCAAATTCAAATGCCTTTAAAAAAAAATTTTAGCCTAACTTTTCTGTCTAGTATTTCCAGAAAAATGTGGAATAAGAGTTATGAAATCAGGCATCCTTGTCTTGTTCCTGATGTTAGGGGAAAACTTGTAGTCTTTCACCAGTGCATGTGATGTTAGCTGTGGGTATTTCATAAGTGTCCTTAATCAGATACATGTAGTTTCCTTACATTCCTAGTTTGTTGAGTGATTTTATTATGAAAGGGTCTTGGATTTTGTCAAATGATGTTTCTGCATTCATTAACCAATTCATTTTTCCTTTATTTTCTTAATTAATTGATATTTATGCTTAACAACTCTTGCATTTGTGGGATAAGTTCCACTGGGATGTGGTTTATAGTCTTTTCAGTATGCTGCTATGTTTGGTTTGCTAGTATTTTGCTGCTGGATTTGGATTGTTAGTACTCTGTTGAAGATTTGCATTCATATTCATAAGGGATATTGTGGTTTTTTTTGGCTTTGGTATCAGGGTGATTATGTCATCATAGAATCAGTTACAAAGTGTTCCTTACTATTTTCTTTTGCAAGAGTTTGAGAAAGATTAATGTTAATTTGTATTCGGTACTTTGTTACAATTTCTATCTCCTTATTGTTGTTGTTTTTGCTAGGTGCCCTCGAGTCATTTCTGACTCATAGCCACCCTATGCACAACAAAAGGAAACACTGCCCGATCCTGTGCCATCCTCATGATCATTGCTATACATGAGCCCATTGTTGCAGCCACCATGTCAGTCCATCTTGTTGAGGGCCTTCCTCTTTTTCACTGACCCTATTCTTTCCCAAGGATGATGTCCTTCTCCAGAGACTGATCCTTCCTGACAACATGCCCAAAGTATATGAGATGAAGTCTCACCATCCTTGCTTCTAAGGAGCATTCTGGCTGTACTTCTTCCAAGGCAGATTTGTTCCTTATTTTGGCACATCATGATATATTCAATATTCTTCACCAACAGATGCCAATTTTTCTTCAGTCTTCCTTACTCATCATCCAGCTTTCATTGCTTGGGTCAGGGGCACCTTAGTCTTCAAGGTGACATCCTTGCTTTTTAACACTTTAAGGAGGTCTTTTGTAGCAGATTTGCCCACTGCTGCTTCCATGGATGTTGATTGCTGAAACAAGTAAAATGAAATCCTATTTTTTTTAGGTTTTATATTTAGGTCTTTGATCCATTTTGAGTTAGTTTTTATGATGTGAAGTATGGGTCCTGATTCATTTTTTCTACAGATGGACATTCAGTTTTGCCAGTGCCATTTGTTAGAGACTGTCTTTTCCCAATTTAACAAAATTTGGTCCTTCATCAAAAATCAGCGGCCCATAGCTGGATGGATTTACATCTGTGTTCTAAATTCTGTTCCATCGGTCTGTTTGTCGTTGTACAAATACCAGTCTGTTTTGATTGCCATGCCTGTATAGTAGGTTCTGAGATTCAGTAGTGCGAGGCCTTCTTTCTACCTTGTTCTTCTTTAGTAGCACTTAACTTATCCAAGGAACTCTTTCCTTTTCACATTGGGTTGGTGATTAGTGTTTCCATCTCATTAAAGAATGCCGTTGCAATTTGGATCGGTCTTGCATTGTATTTGTAGATCACTTCAGGTAGTATTGACATTTTCATGGTGTTGAGTCTTCCTATCCATGAGCATTTTTTTTCTTCCAATTATATAGGTCTCTTGGTTTCTTGCAGTAGCATTTTGTAGTTTTCTTTGTATAGGTCTTTTATATCCCTGGTTAGATTTATTCCCAAGTATTTTATCATTTGGGGGGCTATTATAAATGGCATTCTTTTTGTGATTTACTTTTTGAAGTTCTCTTTGTTGATGTAGAGGAATCCAACTGATTTTTTATATGTTGATATTGTACCCTGCTACTTTGCTGAATCCTTCTATTAGTTCCAGTAGTTTTTTTGTGGAATCCTTGGAGTTTTCTATGTATAGGTTCATTTCATCTGTGTATAGGGAAAATTTTGCTTCTTCCTTCCAATTTGGATGTCCTTTATTTCTTTCTCTTTCTAGATTTCTTTAGTTAAGACTTTCAGTGCAATGACATTTTGGTTAGCAGCCGAGCACTTAACCAATGCACCACCAGACCGCCTCTATGTTATTACCTTGAAATTTACCGTTATCTTCCTAAGTTTAAAACAGTCTTTTATTTATTGATATCGCTTTGGCTTCCTCTCCATATGAAAGTTCTATAACTACACCATTTATTCCCTCTTTTTTGTTTTGGTGTCATCATTTACATATTGATGTCTTTGGTTCCCTGTTTTTAGCCTTTTAGCTTTGTTTTATTTTTAAAATTCTTTATTTGGGTTGGTATCTGGGTGGTCTGTCCTGCATCCAAATATCAGATTATTGTTTAATGTTTTTGGTTCTCTATTCGAAGGACTCTCTTTAATATTTCTTGTAAGTTTGGTCTGGTTTTTACAAATTCCCTTAGTTTCTGCGTATCTGGAAATATTCTAATGTTGCCATTGTATATGAGAGACAGTTTTACTGAATATAGAATTGCCGACTGGGTTTTTTTTTTTTTTTTTGCCTTCGACCTTTTATATAGGTTTTCCCACTGTCTTCTTGCCTACGTGGTTTTAGCTACATAGTTGGAGATTAGTTTTATTGGTTCCCCTTTTTAGATAGGTGACTTTATTTTTCCTTAGCTGATCTCAGGATTCTTTGTCTTTGGTCCTTTTTATTTGCACATTTGTTTATAAGTCTTGGTGACTTTCTTTGGGCTGTATCCTGTGTGGGGTTCATTGCGCTTCTTGGATGGGTATCTTCTTGTCTTTCATGATGATAGATAGCGAAGTTTTCTGCCAGGATTACTTTGACAATTGTCTCTGTGTTTTGCATTGCACCCAGCCCCATCCATTGGATCTCTTATCATATGCAAGTTTTTCCTCTTGATAGTGTCCCACATAATTATTAGGATTTCTTCATTCTTTTTTCTGATTTTTCCTCAAACAAATTGGTATCAAGGGACTTTTCTTTAATTTCACTAATCTGTCTTCCATCGTTTCAATTCTGGTCCTATATCCTTCTTTTGAGTTGTCTGTTTCTGAAATTTTATTCTTAATCTTTTGGCTTTCTAGTTGATGTTTTTGTATGGTTTCTAGTTGTTTCGTTTTTATATTGTTTTCCTGCATTCTTTATCGCTTTTATGAGTTGTAAACAACTTGACAACAATGGGTTTTTTTGTTTGTTTGTTGCTTTCTTTCATTTTGTCAGTGCCTTCCTCGATTTTGTCTATATTTTTCTTGGTTTTGCCTGTGTTTTCACAGGCTGTTTCTTACCCCCGGCAGTTTTTTTGTTCTTTATTTCAGTCACTTGCTGACTCCATCTTGTCCTGCTTCTTTTTGTGATTTGATATTGTCTGTTGTTTCCGAAGCATCAAGAAATTATTATATCTATTTATTTACTGTGTGTTTGTTGAACCCTGAAATTTTGTTTTGTTTTGACATATCCAACTAGGCTGGGCCTGTGTTTTGCTCTGGTCTCTAATTTTGCCATTTTGATGCTCTCACTACCTTTCTCAGGGTTGGTGGAGGAATGACTGCATGTGTGAGTGTGGGTCTCTTGTGGGGCTGTTGAGGATATAGGTGGTGTTTCTGTTGAGGTGGTGTGTTTGTCTGTCCAGCTGGACCCTGGCTGTGGGTGCAGTGGGTGATCTTCCTAGTTTTGGGGTTGGGTGCTGTGTGCTCTGCTGATAGCAGGGTGGTTGGGTTTGGGGTATCTGGGTTGTTGGTCCCCAGATGAGTTGTCTGGAAACTCTCATCAATGGTTCCAGGTGAGCAGGGTTATGTGGGGATGTTTAGAATTAGAATATAGAATACAGAAGAATATACAATATACATTATAGAAGAATATACACAGTAGACTATACAATACAGAATATAGATTATACAAGAGCATATAATACAGAATTTCGAATATAGAAAGTAGAATGTAGAATACACAATATAAAATGTAGAATAAAGACTATAGAATAGAATACAGATTATAAAATACAGAAAATTATGGAATGTAGAATGTAAAATATAGAAGAATACACTATATTCTATTTTCAAAGTTCTTTTATATTCTGTATTCTATCTTCAGTGTTCTATGTTCCATATTCTATATTTCAAATTCTCTATTTTCTATAATCTATGTTCTTCTATATTCTATATTTTTGTATATTCTATATTCCATACTCTGCATTCTATATTCAATGTTCTATATTCTATATTTTTCTACATACAATATTCTTCTATATTCTATATTTCATATTCTACATTGTATATTTTAAATTCTTCCATATTCTATGCTCTATATTCTGTATTCTACATTCTAAATTCTTTATTCTATGTTCTTCCATATTCTTCCATATTCTATATATTTTTCTGTATTCTATATTCCACAGTCTACATTCTTCCTTCTATATTCTATATTTTTCTACATTCTATATTCTTCTATAGTCTGTATCATATATTGTTCTATATTGTATATTCTGTATTTTACATTCTACATTCTATATTCCATAATCTTCTATATTGTATAAGGTATATTCTCTATATTATGTATTTTTATTCTATATTTTATATTCTGTATTCTACATTCTATTTTCTAAATTCTATATTTTCTAATTCCGTTGATTTTATTCTATATTTATTTTTTTCTAGTCTATATTTTTAATAATTTTCTGTATTCTATTTTCCATATTGCATATTCTGTATACTCTATTCTACATTCTATATTCTCTTATATTCTATCTTCTATATTTAATTCTACATTCTATATTCCAGAATCTTCAATATTCTACAATCTATATTCTTCTATATTCTATGTTCTTTATTCTATATTTTGTATTCTACTTTGTACATATGCTATTCTATATTTATCTCTATATTTTTCTATATTCTCTATTCCATACCCTGTATTCTATATCACATATTCTATATTCTGTGTTCTATATTCAATATTTTTTATATACTATATTCTTCTGTATTCTATATTATATATTCCATATTCTACATTCTGCATTCTATATTCTATAGTCTTCTATGTTCTGTATTCTATACTCTTCCACATTCTTATTCTACATTCTATATTCTTCTCTTATAATCTATATTCTTCTATCTGCTATATTCTGTATTGTACATTCTGAATTTTGTATTAAATATTCTACAGTCTACATTCTATATTCTAAATTTTGTAATATTCTTTTTCTTCTCTATACTCTATTCCACATTCTATGTTCTCTATTCTACATTCTGTATTCCATTTTCTTCTATATTCTACGTTTTCTATTCTAAATTTTTCTGAATTCTATGTTCTTCTATATTCTATATTTTTTAGTATTTATTCTACCTTCTAATCTCTATATTCTATATTCTTCTGTAATCTAATATTCTCTTGTATTCTCTATTCCATATTCTCTATTCTACATTCTATATTCTTCTATAGTCTGTAATCTATATTCTTCTACTTTCTTTATTCTATATTGTTCAATAGTATGTATCCGATACCTTATATTCCATATTTGTCCATATTCTATTTTCTTCTACGTTCTATCTTCTATTTTCTGTAGTCTGTCGTCTATATTCTGTATTCTTCTATATTCTGCATTCTATATCCTATATCTTCTATATTCTAAATTTTTGCTCTATATTTTCCTATATTCTGTATTCTGTTTGTCAGTTTTCTATATTCTTCTATAATTATACTCTACATTCTCCTATTGTCCATATTCCATATTCTTCTATACTCTATACTCTTTTTTCTTTTATATTCTGCATTGCATTTTCTATGCCCTATGTTCTTCTATATACTATATTCCTCTATATTCTATGTTCTACGCTCTAAATTTTTCTATATTCTCTATTCTGTACTTTATATTCTGCATTCTAAATTCTATATTCTCCTATGTTCTATATTCTTTTATATTCTCTTTCTATATTTTTACATATTCTAGGTTCTATATTCCATATTCTGTATTCTATATTGTATATTCAAAGTTCTATGTTCTATATTCTTTATTTTTATATATACTATATTTTTCTGTGTGGTATATTCTATGTTCCATATTGTATAGTCTACATTCTGTATTCTATTTTACATTCTACATTCCATAATTCTTTGTATTCTACAATCTGTATTCTATAGTCTTTATTCTGTATTTTATATTCTGTAGTCTACATTCTATATTCTAAATTCTGTATTCTATGTTCTTCAGTAATCTATATTCTTTCTTGTATAGTTTTCTACTGTGTACATTCTTCTATAATGTATATTCTGTATTCTTCTGTATTCTATATCCTAATTCTTCTATATTCTCTATTCCATATTCTGTATTCTTCAATATTCTGTATTCTACATTCTACTATATTCTTTTTCTTGTATTTCCCATACCCTTGTATATTCTATATTCTTCTATATTCCGTATTCTATGTTCTCCTATATTCTATATTTTACACTGTACATTCTATATTCCATTATTTTCTATATTGTATGATTTATAATCTATACTTTCGTGTATTCTTCACTGTATACTTTGCATTGTATAATCTGCATTCTACATTGTACATTTTATATTCTTCTGCATTCTATATTCTAAATTTATATTCTATTTTCTTCTATATCCTGTATTCTTTAAGCTATATTCTTCTGTAATGTATATTCTATATTCTTCTTTATTCCAAATCCTCTATACACTATATTGTTCTGTTTACAAAGTTCTTTTATATTCTGTATTCTATCTTGTGTTCTATGTTCCATATTCTATATTTTAAATTCTCTATATTCTATAATCTATATTCTTCTATATTCTATATTTTTGTATATTCTATATTCCATACTCTGTATTTTATATTTGATGTTCTACATTCTACGTTTTTCCACATACACTATTCTTCTATATTCTATATTTCATATTTCATATTCTATATTCTACATTCCGCATTGTATATCTTAAATTCTTCCATATTCTATGCTCTGTACTCTATATTCTACATTCTAAATTCTATATTCTTCCATATACTTCTAGTCTATATTTTTCTATATACTATATTTTTCTGTATTCTCTATTCTATATTCTTCCTTCTATATTCTACTATATTCTGTATTCTATATTCTTCTATATTGTAGTCTGTATTTTAAAGTCTATAATCTATATTCCATATTCCGTTATCTTCTACATTCTATAATCTATATTCTGTGTTCTTTACCCTTTATTTTATATTCTATATTTTGTATTCTACATTCTATATTTTTCTATACTCTATATTTTCTATATTACATATTCCATACTCTGTGTTCTATATTCAATGTTCTTTTTCTATATTCTATATTTTTCTATACAATTTTCTGTATTCTATATTCTTCATTCTTTACTCTATATTTTTCTATAGTCTGTATCATATATTTTTCTATATTGTAAATTCTGTATTTTACATTCTACATTCTATATTCCATAATCTTCTATATTGTATAATGTATATTCTCTATACTATGTATTTTTGTTCTATGTTTTATATTCTATATTCTGTATTCTACATTCTGTATTCTAAATTCTTTATTTTTCTATATTCCATTGTCTGTATTCTATATTCAATGTTGTTTTCTATATTCTATATTTTTTATAATTTTCTGTACTCTATATTCCATATTGCATATTCTGTAAACTATATTCTACATTCTATATTTTCTTATATTCCATCTTCTATATTTAATTCTATATTCTATATTCCAGAATATTCTATATTCTATAATCTATATTCTTCTGTATTCTATGTTCTTTATTCTACTTTGTACATACTCTATTCTACATTCTTTAAGTCTACTCTATATTTTTCTATATTCTCTATTCCATACTCTGTATTCTATATTCCATATTCGATGTTCTATATTTTTTATATCCTATATTCTTCTGTATTCTACGTTCTATATTCCATATGCTATATTCTACATTCTGCATTTTATATTCTTCTATGTTCTGTATTCTATACTCTTCTACATTCTTATTCTACATTCTATACTGTTCTGTTGTAATCTATATTCTTCTACCTGCTATATTCCATATTGTACATTCTAAATTCTATATTCAATATTCTAGTCTACATTCTATATTCTCAATTTTTCAATATTCTTTATTCTTCTCTATTCCCTATCCCATATTCTATGTTCTCCATTCTCCATTCCATTTTCTTCTATATTCTATATTCTGCATTTTATATTCTAAATTTTTTCTGAATTCTATATTCTATATTTTTTATGTATATTCTACCTTCTAATCTCTTTATTCTATATTCTTCTGTAATCTATTCTCTTATACTCTCTATTCTACATTCTTCTATATTTTGTCATCTGTATTTTTCTACTTTATTCTCTATTCTTCAATACTGTATATCCTATACCCTATATTCCATTTGTCAATAGTCTATTTTTTCTACATTCTATCTTCTAAATTCTGTAGTCTATCATCTATATTCTTTATTCTTCTATATTCTGCATTCTATATCCTATATCTTCTAAATTTATGCTCTATGTTTTCCTATATTCTGTATTCTATATTTTTCAATATTCTACATTCTTCTATAATTATATTCCACATTCTCCTATTTTCCATATTCCTTATTCTTCTATACTCGGTATTTTTCTGTATTCTTTTTTCTTTTATATTCTGTATTGTATCTTCTATGTTCTTCTATATACTATATTCCTCTATATTCTATAGTCCATATTCTATATTCTACGTTCTAAATTCTTCTATATTCTATATTTTATACTCTACATTCTAAATTCTATATTCTTTTATATTCTATTTCTATATTCTTCCATAATCTAGGTTCTATATTCCATTCTCTGTATTTTATATTGTATATTTAAAGTTCTATGTTCAGTATTCTTTATCTTTCTATATACTGTTTTTCCGTATGGTATATCCTATGTTCCATATTCTATATTCTATATCCTATATTCTACATTCTGTGTTCTTCTATAGTATGCATTCTATATTCTTCTGTATTTTACATTCTACATTTCATAATTTTCTATATTCTATAATCCATAATCAATACTCTCCATTTTATATTTTATATTTTGTATTCTACATTCTTTTCTTTTATTCTACATTCTATTTTCTATATTCCAAATTCTGTATTCTATGTTCTTCTATAATCTATATTCTGTATCGTATAGTTCTATAGGGTAGCCCGCACGCATGAACAGGCCCGAATAGCGGAGCCCCGCAGGTGAGGAAAAGCCCGAAAGGAGAGTCCCGCAGACAAGAATAGTCTCGAAAGGAAAGCCCCGCAGGCATGAATAGGCCCGAACAGAGAGTTCTGCAAGCAAGTATAGGCCCAAATGGAGAATCCCGCAGGCAAGGATAGGCCCAAACTGAGAGTCCCACAGGCAAGAATATCCCCTAATAGAGGAACCCCACAGGCAAGAACAGGCCCAAATAGCGGAGCCCCGCACGCAGAAAAAGGCCTCAATAACGGAGCTCCACAGGCACAAAGAGGCCGGAATAAGAGGAGCCCCGCAGACAAGAGGAAGCCTGAAAGGAGAGTCCCGCAGGCAAAAATAGTCCCGAACTGGGACTCACGCAGGCAAGAATAGTCCCGAACTGGGACTCACGCAGGCAAGAATAGTCCCGAACTGGGACTCAGGCAGGCAAGAAAAGGCCCTTACACAGTCCCGCGGGCAAGAATAGGCCTGAATAGAAGAGCCCCGCAGGCAAGAATAGGCTCTAACGGAGAGTCCCCCAGGCGAGAATAGGCCAGAATGGAGAGTCCCGAAGGCCAGAATAAGCCCGAACGGAGATTCCCACAGGCCAGAACAGAGGAGCCCTGTAGGCAAGAATAGGACTGAACAGGGGCCTGCAGGCAAAAACGGACCTGAACGGAGAGTCCCGCAGGAAAGAATAGGCCCAAATGGAGAGTGCTACAGGCAAGAATAGGCCAGAACGGAGATTCCTGTAGCCAAGAATAGGCCCGAGCAGAGTCCCGAAGGCAAGAATAGGACCGCACAGAGGAGTCCCGCAGGCAAGAACATGCCCGAATAGAGGAGCCCCACACGCACGAACAGGCCGGAACAGCGGAGCCTGGCACGTACGAACACGCCGAATAGCGGAACCCGCCACACAAGAACACTCACGAATGCCGGAGCTCCGCAGGCACGAGCAGGCCCCAAGAGCAGAGCCCCGCACTGAGGAACGGCCGCAATAGCAGAGGCCGGCACGTCCGGACACGCCGAATAGCGGAGCCCCACACGCACGAACAGGCCCGAATAACGGGGGCCCGCAGGCTCAAACAGGCCCGAATAACGGGGGCCCGCAGGCTCAAACAGGCCCGAATAACGGAGCTCCGTAGGCACGAGCAGGCCCAAATAGAAGAGCCCCGCAGGCAAGAGGAGGAATGAAAGGATGCTCCCGCAGGCAAGATCAGGCCCGAACAGAGGTTCCACAGGCAAGAATAGGCCCAAACGAATGATCCCACAGGCAAGAATAGGACCGAACAGAGTCTCCCACAGGCACGAATGGGCCCGAACGGAAGGTTCCGCAGGCGAGAATAGGCCCGGACGGAGAGTCCCGCAGGCCAGGATAGGCCCGAATAGAGGAGCCCCGCAGGTAAGAAGAGGCCCTAACGGAGAGGCCTGCAGGCGAGAACAGGCCGGAACAGAGAGTCCCACAGGCAAGAACAGGCCAGAATAGAGAAGCCCTGTAGGCAAGAATAGGCCCCGACGGAGAGTCCCGCAGGCAAGAATAGACCTGAACGGAGAGTCCTGCAGAAAAGAATATAGAGTGTTGAGTACAGTATAGAGAATATGGAATATAGAATACACAAAAATATAGTATATGTAAATATATAGAAAATAGAAGATTGAATATAGAAAAATATAGAATATAGAAAAATTGCAAATGTTTAATATAGAATGTAGAATATAGAAGATTTTAAAATGTAGCCTATACAATATGGAATATAGAATACAGAAGAATATAGCATAGAGAAAAATATAGAATATAGAACATAGAACATCGAATATAGAATAGAGACTATGGTTTATAGGATATAGGAAAATATAGAATATAGAAGATAGAATTTAGAATGTGGAATATAGAATATAGAAGAATTTAGAATATGGAATATAGAAGGAAATAGTACATAGAAGAAAACTGAACATAGAACACAGAAGATAGAATACAGAATGTAAAAGAATATAGAAAATAGTAGAATATAGAATATACAAGAATATGGAATACAGAAGAATATAGAATACAGAAGAATATAAACAAGAATATGGATTATAGAATATACACTACAGAAGAATATTGAATATAAATTTAGAATATAGAAGAATATAGAATAGAGAAGGCTGTAGAAAATACAAGAAAAAGAATATAGTAGAATGTAGAATACACAATATGGAAGAATAGAGAATATAGAAGAATTAGAATATAGAATACAGAAGAATATAGAATATACATTATAGAAGAATATACACAGTAGAAGACTATACAATACAGAATATAGATTATACAAGAACATGTAATACAGAATTTAGAATATAGAAAGTAGAATGTAGAATACAGAAATAGAATATAAAATATAGAATAAAGACTATAGAATACAGATTATAGAATATAGAATATAGAAAATTATGGAATGTACAATGTAAAATATAGAATACACTATATTCTTCTATTTCAAAGTTCTTTTGCATTCTGTATTCTATCTTCAGTGTTCTGTGTTCCATATTCTATATTTTAAATTCTCTATATTCTATAATCTATGTTCTTCTATATTCTATATTTTTGTATATTCTATATCCCATACTCTGTATTCTATATTCTATATTTTTCTACATACAGTATTCTTCTATATTCCATATTCTATATTCTACATTGTGTATTTTAAATTCTTCCATATTCTATGTTCTGTATTCTACATTCTAAATTCTTTATTCTATGTTCTTCCATATTCTATATTTTTCTATATACTATAATTTTCTGTATTCTGCATTCCATATTCTACATTCTTCCTTCTATATTCTATATTATTCTATATTCTGAATTCTATATTCTTCTATATTGTAGATTCTGTATTTTACATTCCATATTCCATTATTTCTATATTCTATAATCTATATTCTTCTATATTCTGTGTTCTTTATGCTTTATTTCATGCTCTATATTTTGTATTCTACATTGTATGTTCTTCTATATTCTATTTTTTCTATATTCTATATTCCATACTCTGTGTTCTATATTCAATGTTCTTTTTCTATATTCTATATTTTTCTGTATAATTTTCTGTATTCTATATTCTACATTCTATATTCTTCTATAGTCTGTACCATATATTGTTCTATATTGTATATTTTACATTGTACATTCTGTATTCCATAATCTTCTATATGCTATCATGTATATTCTCTATATTATGTATTTTTTATTCTATATTTTATATTCTGTATTCTACATTCTATATTTTTCTATATTCCATTGTCTGTATTCTATATTCAATGTTTTTTCCTATAGTCTATATTTTTTTTATAATTTCAGTATTCTATATTCCATATTGCATATTCTGTAAACTATATTCTACATTCTATATTCTCTTATATTCCATCTTCTATATTCCAGAATCTTCTATATTCTGTAATGTATATTCTTCTATATTCTATGTTCCTTATTCTATATTTTATACTCTATATTCTCTATTGTACTTTGTACATACTCTATTCTATATTCTATATTTATCTCTATTCTATGCTTTTCTATATTCTCTATTAATACCCTGTATTGTATTCTATATTCCAAATTCCTCTGTATTCTATATTCCACATTCTAAATTCTATGTTCTTCTATATTCTATATTTTCCTTTTTTTTATATTCCATACTCTCTATTCTATATTCGATGTTCTATGTTGTATATTCTATATTTTTCTTTATACTATATTCTTCTGTATTCTATATTCCATAAAGTATATTCTACATTCTATATTCTAAAATCTTCTATATTCTACATTCTGTATTCTACATTCTTCTATATGCTATGTTCTATATTCAATCTTCCATTTTCTATATTTTTACATATACTATATTTTTGTGTATTCTATATTCCATATTCTTGATACTATAGTCAACATTCTATGTTCTTCTATATTCCGTATTCCATATTCTCCTACATTCTATATTCCATAATCTTCTGTATTGTATAATTTATAATCTTATATATTCTATAATCTATATTCTCCTATATTCTTCATTCTATATTTTGCATTCTGTAATCTGTATTTCACATTGTACATTTTATATTCTTCTGTATTCTATATTCTAAACATATATTCTATGTTCTTCTATATTCTGTTATCCATGCTATATTCTTCTATAATGTATATTCTGTATCCTTATTTATTCCAAATCCTCTATACACTATATTCTTTTATTTTCAAAGTTCTTTTATATTCTGTATTCTATCTTCAGTGTTCTATGTTCCATATTCTATATTTGAAATTCTTTACATTCTATAATCTATGTTCTTCTGTATTCTATATTTTTCTATATTCTATATTCCATACTCTAGTCTATATTCGATGTTCTATATTCTATATTTTTCTACATACAATATTCCTCTATATTCTATATTGCACATTTCATATTCCATATTCTACTTTCTGCATTGTATATTTTAAATTCCTCCATATTCTATGTTCTGTATTCTATTTTCTTCCATATTCGTCTATATTTTTCTACATACTATATTTTTCTGTATTCTATATTCCATATTCTTCATTCTTCCTTCTATATTCTATATTCATCTATATTCTGTATTCTATATTCTTCTGTATGTATATTCTGCATTTTATATTCTATATTCCATTATCTTCTATATTCTTTATATTGTTCTATATTCTGTGTTCTTTATGCTTTATTTCATATTCTATATTTTGTATTCTACATTCTATATTCTATGTTCTTCTACATTCTATATTCCATACTCTGTGTTGCATATTCAGTGTTCTTTTTCTGTATTATATACTTTTCTATATAATTTTCTGTATTCTACATTCTATACTCTATATTCTCCCATAGTCTGTATCATATATTCTTCTATATTGTATATTCTGTATTTTACATTCTACATTCTACATTCCGTAATCTTCTATATTTGTAATGTTTATTCTCTATGTTATGTATTTTTATTCTATGTTTTATATCCTTTATTCTGTATTTTTCTATGTTCCATTGTCTGTATTCTATATTCAATTTTTTTCTATAGTGTATATATTTTATAATTTTCCATATTTTATATTCCATATTGCATATTCTGTATACTATATTCTGCATTCTATATTCTCTTATATTCCATCTCCTATATTCTGTATTTAATTCTACATTCTGTATTCCAGAATCTTCTATATTCTATAATCTATATTCCTCTATATTCTATGTTCTATATTCTATATTTTATATTCTAAATTCTACTTTCTACATATTCTATTCTATAAAAAAAATTTTTTTATATTCTATAGTCTATATTTATCTCTATTCTATATTTTTTCTATATTCTCTATTTCATACTCTGTATTCTATATTCCATAGTCAATGTTCTATATTCTATATTTTTATATACTCTATTCTTCTGTATTCTACATTCTATATTCCTTATTCTGTATTCTACGTTCTATATTCTTCTATGTTCTGCATTCTATACTCTTCTACATTCTTATTCTATATTCTTCACTTATAATCTATATTCTTCTATCTGCTGTATTGTATATTGTACATTCTAAATTCTATATTCAATATTCTGCAGTCTACATTCTATATTTTAAAATTTTCAATATTCTTTATTCTTCTCTGTACCCTATTCCATATTCCATGTTCTCCATTCTACATTTTATATTCAATTTTTTTCTATATTTTACATTTTATGTTCTAAATTTTTCTGAATTCTGTATTCTTCTATCTTCTATATTTTTATTGTATATTCTGCCTTCTAATCTCTATATTCTTCTGTAATCTAATATTCTCTTTTATAGTCTATTCCGTATTCTCTATTCTACATTCTATATTCTTCTATAGTTTGTAATCTATATTCTTCTACTTTCTGTATTCTGTATTCTTCAGTAGTGTATATCCTATACCCTATATTTGTGAGTATTCTATTTTCTTCTGCGTTCTGTCTTCTATATTCTGTAGTCTGTCATCTATTTTCTTTATTCTTCTATATTCTGCATTCATATATCTGTATCTTCTATATTCTAAATTTATGCTCTATGTTTTCCTATATTCTGTATTCTCTATTTTTCAACATTCTATATTCTTCTATAATTATATTCTACATTCTCATATTTCCATATTCTATATTCTTCTATGATCTATATTCTTTTTTCTTTTATATTCTGTATTGTATCTTCTATGTTCTATATTCTATATACTATATTCCTCTGTATTCTATAGTCCATATTCTATATTCTACATTCTAAATTCTTCTATACTCTATCTTCTGTATTTTATATTCTATATTCTACATTCTATATTCTTCTATGTTCTATATTCTTTTATATTCTATTTCTATATTTTTCCATAGTCTAGGTTGTATATTCCATATTCTGTATTCTGTACTGTATATTCTATGTTCTATATTCTAAAATCTTCTATATTCTACATTCTGTATTCTAAATTCTACAGTCTATATTCTTCTAGATTCTATATTCTAGATTTTTCTGTATTCTATGTTCTATATTCAATCTTCTTTTTTCTATATTTTACATATACTATATTTTTGTGTATTCTATATTCCATATTCTTGATACTATATTCAACATTCCATATTCTTGTATATTCTGTATTCCATTTTCTCCTATATTCTACATTTTACATTCTACATTGTATTTTCCATAATCATGTCTATTGTATAATTTATAATCTTCTGTATTCTGTAATTTATATTCTCCTATATTCTTCATTCTATAGTTTGCATTCTATAATCGCTATTCTACATTGTACATATTATATTCTTCTGTATTCTATATTCTGAATTTATATTCTATTTTCTTCTATATTCTGTATTCTTTATGCTATGTTCTTCTATAATATATATTCTATACTCTTCTTTATTCCAAATCTTCTATACACTATATTCTTCTATTTTCAAAGTTCTTTTATATTCTGTATTGTATCTTCAGTGTTCTCTGTATCATATTCTATATTTTAAAGTCTCTATATTCTGTGATCTGTGTTCTTCGATGTTTTTCTACATTCTCTATTTTTGTATATTCTCTATTCCATACTCTGTATTCTATATTTGATGTTCTATATTCCATATTTGTCTTCATACAATATTCTTCCATATTCTATATTGCATATTTTATATTCCATATTCTGTATTCCACATTCTATATTTTAAATTCCTCTATATTCTGTATTCTATAGTCAACGTTCTTCCATATTCTCTTTTTACATACTATATTTTTCTATATTCTATACTGCATATTCTACATTTGTCCTATATTCTTCTATATTGTGTATGCTATATTTTACATTCTATATTCTATAATATATATTTTATGTTCTGTGTAATTTATACTTTATTTCATAATGTGTGTTTTGTATTCTACATTCTATATTCTATGTTCAATATTCTGTATTCTTCTATACTCTATATTTTCTATATTCTGTATTCCATACTCTATGTTCTATATTGAATGTTCATTTTCTAAATGCGGCAAACGGGTCATCCGTATCCCCACAACCATAAACCATTGGACTGATGGGGCCCAGGCAGCCAGGATTTCGGCCTTGCCTTCGGAGCCCGGCCACATACGCAGAAATCCACCAGAGGCGGGGACATGGAGAGAGCAAAAATATGGAAAATGGCAGTGACTCCTTGATTTCCCTGGCATCGGCCTTTCTGAGCGGCATGCTTTCTTTCCTAGTAGGATAAGGCACTGACGGAGAAAGGCAGGCTTATGTATGGAGGAAAGGTGTGTGCTTAGAGGGTGACGACCAGGTTGGGACCTTTAGTCCCAGGAGAGGCCACTGGCAGCTGTGGGTCAATGCTCTCTGCCCATCCCACTTGGCAGGGAGAGGTTTTCACCACACAAAGCACCCGCAGAATTATTCGTCGCAGGAGAGGTTGCATCTGCCCACGAGTTCCACCTGGCCAGGGCCCGCCCCCACTGTATTGTACATGTCGATCAAAAGAAGCTAAGACCTTCCAGAGAGACTACCTGCTATTCTCTAGCCACGGGGAAGTGGTACATCCAGAAGCCTACCCCGTTTCATCTCCAGGCTCTCTCTCAGGCCCCTCATACTTGTGATGTGTCTCAGGGGTAGAATGAAGAGATTTCTCTGAATGACCACATACAGAGAGGGGCCATAGATGCTGAGGAAGGGCGCCTTGCCTACTGGTACCCTAGTGTAAGTGGAAAAGAGGTACTCCCTGCTGTCCCAGTGTGTCGAACGTGTCCACATAAGCAGTTGCCTACTGTGAAGTTATTCCCTGGGTGCCCTCGATTTTGTGGCCAAGGACAGAAGGGGCCGTTGTGTGTCCATGGGTAAAATGGAGGGCTATGAGGAACTGGCCGGTTAGGCTGGACCTCTCCTATTGGCTCAGAGTTTGTGACCCGTCCCAGTCAGAAGTTCCGGCCAGCCTTGCGGTGGCTGTCTCCATGGTGATTGGGAAAGAAGCCTTAGGCCCTGCACTCAGCCTTCACCTGGCACACCTGGCCTCTTTACCCTCATCTAGACCGCTGTGTAGATGAAAGAAAGGATGTCGGCCAGTGACCACGTGTCCTCAATTCCTTTGAAGGATTAGGCTCCTTGCCTGGGCAGAAGACAGACACGGTCAGCCTGAACCTAGACACCTAGTGACCTGTGACACTGCAGACAGTGATAGATGTTGATGTCCACGCTCAGGTATCCGCAGGTGGCGGATCGAGAGTGGTCGGAGGTGAAGTGTAACTAGAGGTCACACACTCACGAGGGCACGGGCC
This sequence comes from Loxodonta africana, assembly GCF_030014295.1. Classification (NCBI taxonomy): domain Eukaryota; kingdom Metazoa; phylum Chordata; class Mammalia; order Proboscidea; family Elephantidae; genus Loxodonta; species Loxodonta africana. Next base: position 219,039 of record NW_026974832.1, read on the forward strand.
AAAGGTAGGGAAAATAGCTGAGGTCGTGGAGCTCTAGCGGAGCCAGTCTAGGGCCGAGGCCTCCCTCCTGTACGTGGCAAAGAGGTGATCCGTATGCCGCCATGCGCAGCCTCTGGACTGCTGGGGCCCTGGATGCCCGGATTTCGGCCTTGTCTTCGGAGAAGTGACGCACATGCAGTGTGCCACCGGAGGCTGTGGCCCAGCAGAGGGCAAAATCTTGAAAATGCGGGCTTCAGTTGACTTTGCCTGTGCTCTCCTTTGGCTGAGTGACATCCTGTGTTTCCTAGCAGGAGAAGGCATTCGTGGAGAGAGGCGGATTCCCTGTGTGCAGACAAAGTGTGTGCTGAGATGATGAGTCGCTGGAGACCGGGGTGGACTCTTCAGACCCAGGATAGGCCTCTGGCAGGTATGTGTCAATGTTTTCTGCCCTTCGCACTCAGCCAGGTATTTGCATACAATGTTACCAGCGGAATTAGTAGTCTCCGGAGAGGCTGCCATATGTCAGCAAGCTTCACCTGGCCAGGGTCCGCCGGTGATGTAGCTACCCCATGAGTCACTACTCTCTAGACCTTCCAGATAAACTACCAGATCTTGTCTGCCCATGGGCAACCAGTAGAGCCAGAGGCCTTCCCCCTTTGCTCTTTGGTCTCTAGGCACTCTATCAGGCACTCCAAGCTGGGAAGTGACTCAGGGGGAGAAGGAAGAGATTTCAGAGAATGAACACATCCAGAGAGAGACAGAGAGAGGCAAGAGATGCTGAGTGGGGATGCCTTGCGTAGTGATATCCTCAGGAAAGTGGGAAAGAGGTACCTGGCCTGCTCTGCCAATGCCCTGAACCAGTCCGCACCAGGGGCTCCCCTGTGCCTGCGTAGGCTTTCCCAGGGTCTGCTCAAATCCTGTGGCCACTAGGTGTCATAGGTCATAATGGAGGGCCCTGTGTCATCTGCCTGGCGGGCCAGATCTCTGCCATTGGCTCAGTCTTGTCACCAGGCCCATCATAAGCTCCGCCTACTCTTCCGGTGGTGGGAGTGTCTCCATGGTGATGGCAAAGGAGCCTTAGTCCCGCCCACCTGGCCTTGACTTCACCTAGCTGGCCTGCTGACCCTCACTCAGACCTCTGTGTTGATAAAAATTAATGTCGGCCAGTGCCCAGGTGTCAGCATCTGGGATAAAGGATTCCGGACCTTGCCTGGGGCAGAAGGCAGCCTAGGTCAGCTGGTACCTGGAAGTCTAGTGACTCGTGACACTGCTGCCAGTGACAGGCAAATGGTGACTCCCACACTCACATATCCCCTGGTGGCAGAATGATAGTGATGGGTGGAGAAACATGGCTCCGGAGCACTCGCGCAATGGGGCACCGGCCAAAGGCCAGGGCCAGTAGTGGACGTCGCGGAGCTGAATGGCGAGCCAGTGAAGGGCCCAAGGATTCCTCTTGTATGTGGGAAACATGTCATCCGGGTCCCCACGTCCATAAACCACTGGATTGCTGGGGCCCGGGACGCCAGGATTTCGGCCTTGCCTTCGCAGCCCGGCCACATCGGCAGCCTTCCACCGGAGGCGGGGATATGTAGACAGCAAAAATGTGGAAAATGGCAGTGTCTCCTCGATTTCTCTGGCATCGGCCTTTTTGAGCGGCGTGCTTTTTTCCTAGTAGGATGAGGCACCGACAGAGAAAGGCAGGATTATGTTTGCAGGAAAGGTATGTGCTGAGAAGGTGACAAGGTTGAGACCAGGTTGGGATCTTTAGTCCCAGGAAGGGCCCCTGGCAGGTGTGGGTCAATGTTCTGTGCCCATCCCACTTGGCGTGGGGAGGTTTACACCATACAAAGCAGCAGCGGAATTATTCTTCCCCCAGAGGTTGCGTGTGCCCACAAGCTCCACCTGGCCAGGGTCCGCCCCTACCGTATTGCCCATGTCGATCAACAGAAGCTAAGAGCTTCCAGAGAGACTAACTGCTATTCTCTAGCCACGGGGAAGCGGTACAGCCAGAAGCCTCCCCTGTTTCATCTCCAGGTTCCCTCTCAGGCCCCTCATAGTTGTGATGTGTCTCAGGGGTAGAAAAAAGAGATTTCTTTAAAAGAACACATACAAAGAGGGGCCATAGATGCTGAGGAAGGGCGCCTTGCCTACTGATATCGTAGCGTAAGTGGAAAAGAGGTACCTGCCTGCTGTCCCAGTATGTCGAACCTGTCCACATCAGGGGTTGCCTACTGTGAAGTTATTCCCTGGGTGCCCTCGATTTTGTGGCCAAGGACAGAAGGGGCCGTTGTGTGTCCACGGGTAAAATGGAGGGCTCTGCGGAACCGGCCGGTTAGGCTGGACCTCTCCTATTGGCTCAGAGTTTGTGACCCGTCCCCGTCAGAAGTTCCGGCCAGCCTTGCCGTGGCTGTCTCCATGGTGATTGGGAAGGAAGCCTTAGGCCCCGCACTCAGCCTTCACCTGGCCCACCTGGCCTCTTTACCCTCATCTAGACCGCTGTGTAGATGAAAGAAAGGATGTCGGCCAGTGACCACGTGTCCTCATTTCTTTTGAAGGATTAAGCTCCTTGCCTGGGCAGAAGACAGCCAAGGTCAGCCTGAGCCTAGACACCTAGTGACCTGTGACACTGCAGACAGTGATAGATGTTGATGTCCACGCTCAGGTAGCCGCAGGTGGCGGATCGAGAGTGGTCGGAGGTGAAGTGTAACTAGAGGTCACACACTGACAAGGGCACGGGCCAAAGGTCGGGAAAAATAGCTGAGGTCGTGGAGCTCTAGCGGAGCCAGTCTAGGGCCGAGGCCTCCCTCCTGTACGTGGCAAAGAGGTGATCCGTAGGCCGCCATGCGCAGCCTCTGGACTGCTGGGGCCCTGGATGCCCGGATTTCGGCCTTGTCTTCGGAGAAGTGACGCACATGCAGCGTGCCACCGGAGGCTGTGGCCCAGCAGAGGGCAAAATCTTGAAAATGCGGGCTTCAGTTGACTTTGCCTGTGCTGTCCTTTGGCTGAGTGACATCCTGTGTTTCCTAGCAGGAGAAGGAATTCGTGGAGAGAGGCGGATTCCCTGTGTGCAGACAAAGTGTGTGCTGAGATGATGAGTCGCTGGGGACCGCGGTGGACTCTTCAGACCCAGGATAGGCCTCTGGCAGGTATGTGTCAATGCTTTCTGCCCTTCGCACTCAGCCAGGTATTTGCATACAATGTTACCAGCGGAATTAGTAGTCTCCGGACAGGCTGCCACATGTCAGCAAGGTTGACCTGGCCAGGGTCCCCGGTGATGTAGCTACCCCATGAGTCACTACTCTCTAGACCTTCCAGATAAACTACGAGATCTTGTCTGCCCATGGGCAACCAGTAGAGCCAGAGGCCTTCCCCCTTTGCTCTTTGGTCTCTAGGCACTCTACCAGGCACTCCAAGCTGGGAAGTGACTCAGGGGGAGAAGGAAGAGATTTCAGAGAATGAACACATCCAGAGAGAGACAGAGAGAGGCAAGAGATGCTGAGTGGGGATGCCTTGCATAGCGATATCCTCAGGGAAGTGGGAAAGAGGTACCTGGCCTGCTCTGCCAATGCCCTGAACCAGTCCGCACCAGGGGCTCCCCTGTGCCTGCGTAGGCTTTCCCAGGCTGTGCTCAAATCCTGTGGCCACTAGGTGTCATAGGTCATAATGGAGGGCCCTGTGTCATCTGCCTGGCGGGCCAGATCTCTGCCATTGGCTCAGTCTTGTCACCGGGCCCATCATAAGCTCCGCCTAGTCTTCCGGTGGTGGGACTGTCTCCATGGTGATGGCAAAGGAGCCTTAGTCCCGCCCACCTGGCCTTGACTTCACCTAGCTGGCCTGCTGACCCTCACTCAGACCTCTGTGTTGATAAAAATTAATGTCGGCCAGTGCCCAGGTGTCAGCATCTGGGATAAAGGATTCCAGACCTTGCCTGGGGCAGAAGGCAGCCTAGGTCAGCTGGTACCTGGAAGTCTAGTGACTCGTGACACTGCTGCCAGTGACAGGCAAATGGTGACTCCCACACTCACATATCCCCTGGTGGCAGAATGATAGTGATGGGTGGAGAAACATGGCTCCGGAGCACTCGCGCAATGGGGCACCGGCCAAAGGCCAGGGCCAGTAGTGGACGTCGCGGAGCTGAATGGCGAGCCAGTGAAGGGCCCAAGGATTCCTCTTGTATGTGGGAAACATGTCATCCGGGTCCCCACGTCCATAAACCACTGGATTGCTGGGGCCCGGGACGCCAGGATTTCGGCCTTGCCTTCGCAGCCCGGCCACATCGGCAGCCTTCCACCGGAGGCGGGGATATGTAGACAGCAAAAATGTGGAAAATGGCAGTGTCTCCTCGATTTCTCTGGCATCGGCCTTTTTGAGCGGCGTGCTTTTTTCCTAGTAGGATGAGGCACCGACAGAGAAAGGCAGGATTATGTGTGCAGGAAAGGTATGTGCTGAGAAGGTGACAAGGTTGAGACCAGGTTGGGATCTTTAGTCCCAGGAAGGGCCCCTGGCAGGTGTGGGTCAATTTTCTGTGCCCATCCCACTTGGCGTGGGGAGGTTTACACCATACAAAGCAGCAGCGGAATTATTCTTCCCCCAGAGGTTGCGTGTGCCCACAAGCTCCACCTGGCCAGGGTCCGCCCCTACCGTATTGCCCATGTCGATCAACAGAAGCTAAGAGCTTCCAGAGAGACTAACTGCTATTCTCTAGCCACGGGGAAGCGGTACAGCCAGAAGCCTCCCCTGTTTCCTCTCCAGGTTCCCTCTCAGGCCCCTCATAGTTGTGATGTGTCTCAGGGGTAGAAAAAAGAGATTTCTTTAAAAGAACACATACAAAGAGGGGCCATAGATGCCGAGGAAGGGCGTCTTGCCTACTGATATCGTAGCGTAAGTGGAAAAGAGGTACCTGCCTGCTGTCCCAGTATGTCGAACGTGTCCACATCAGGGGTTGCCTACTGTGAAGTTATTCCCTGGGTGCCCTCGATTTTGTGGCCAAGGACAGAAGGGGCCGTTGTGTGTCCACGGGTAAAATGGAGGGCTCTGCGGAACCGGCCGGTTAGGCTGGACCTCTCCTATTGGCTCAGAGTTTGTGACCCGTCCCCGTCAGAGGTTCCGGCCAGCCTTGCCGTGGCTGTCTCCATGGTGATTGGGAAGGAAGCCTTAGGCCCCGCACTCAGCCTTCACCTGGCCCACCTGGCCTCTTTACCCTCATCTAGACCGCTGTGTAGATGAAAGAAAGGTTGTCGGCCAGTGACCACGTGTCCTTCATTTCCCTTGAAGGATTAAGCTCCTTGCCTGGGCAGAAGACAGCCAAGGTCAGCCTGAGCCTAGACACCTAGTGACCTGTGACACTGCAGACAGTGATAGATGTTGATGTCCACGCTCAGGTATCCGCAGGTGGCGGATCGAGAGTGGTCGGAGGTGAAGTGTAACTAGAGGTCACACACTCACCAGGGCACGGGCCAAAGGTCGGGAAAAATAGCTGAGGTCGTGGAGCTCTAGCGGAGCCAGCCTAGGGCCGAGGCCTCCCTCCTGTACGTGGCAAAGAGGTGATCCGTATGCCGCCATGCGCAGCCTCTGGACTGCTGGGGCCCTGGATGCCCGGATTTCGGCCTTGTCTTCGGAGAAGTGACGCACATGCAGCGTGCCACCGGAGGCTGTGGCCCAGCAGAGGGCAAAATCTTGAAAATGCGGGCTTCAGTTGACTTTGCCTGTGCTCTCCTTTGGCTGAGTGCCATCCTGTGTTTCCTAGCAGGAGAAGGCATTCGTGGAGAGAGGCGGATTCCCTGTGTGCAGACAAAGTGTGTGCTGAGATGATGAGTCGCTGGAGACCGGGGTGGACTCTTCAGACCCAGGATAGGCCTCTGGCAGGTATGTGTCAATGCTTTCTGCCCTTCGCACTCAGCCAGGTATTTGCATACAATGTTACCAGCGGAATTAGTAGTCTCCGGACAGGCTGCCACATGTCAGCAAGCTTCACCTGGCCAGGGTCCGCCGGTGATGTAGCTACCCCATGAGTCACTACTCTCTAGACCTTCCAGATAAACTACGAGATCTTGTCTGCCCATGGGCAACCAGTAGAGCCAGAGGTCTTCCCCCTTTGCTCTTTGGTCTCTAGGCACTCTATCAGGCACTCCAAGCTGTGAAGTGACTCAGGGGGAGAAGGAAGAGATTTCAGAGAATGAACACATCCAGAGAGAGACAGAGAGAGGCAAGAGATGCTGAGTGGGGATGCCTTGCGTAGTGATATCCTCAGGGAAGTGGGAAAGAGGTACCTGGCCTGCTCTGCCAATGCCCTGAACCAGGCCGCACCAGGGGCTCCCCTGTGCCTGCGTAGGCTTTCCCAGGCTGTGCTCAAATCCTGTGGCCACTAGGTGTCATAGGTCATAATGGAGGGCCCTGTGTCATCTGCCTGGCGGGCCAGATCTCTGCCATTGGCTCAGTCTTGTCACCAGGCCCATCATAAGCTCCGCCTAGTCTTCCGGTGGTGGGACTGTCTCCATGGTGATGGCAAAGGAGCCTTAGTCCCGCCCACCTGGCCTTGACTTCACCTAGCTGGCCTGCCGACCCTCACTCAGACCTCTGTGTTGATAAAAATTAATGTCGGCCAGTGCCCAGGTGTCAGCATCTGGGATAAAGGATTCCGGACCTTGCCTGGGGCAGAAGGCAGCCTAGGTCAGCTGGTACCTGGAAGTCTAGTGACTCGTGACACTGCTGCTAGTGACAGGCAAATGGTGACTCCCACACTCACATATCCCCTGGTGGCAGAATGATAGTGATGGGTGGAGAAACATGGCTCCGGAGCACTCGCGCAATGGGGCACCGGCCAAAGGCCAGGGCCAGTAGTGGACGTCGCGGAGCTGAATGGCGAGCCAGTGAAGGGCCCAAGGATTCCTCTTGTATGTGGGAAACATGTCATCCGGGTCCCCACGTCCATAAACCACTGGATTGCTGGGGCCCGGGACGCCAGGATTTTTGCCTTGCCTTCGCAGCCCGGCCACATCGGCAGCCTTCCACCGGAGGCGGGGATATGTAGACAGCAAAAATATGGAAAATGGCAGTGTCTCCTCGATTTCTCTGGCATCGGCCTTTTTGAGCGGCGTGTTTTTTTCCTAGTGGGATGAGGCACCGACAGAGAAAGGCAGGATTATGTGTGCAGGAAAGGTATGTGCTGAGAAGGTGACAAGGTTGAGACCAGGTTGGGATCTTTAGTCCCAGGAAGGGCCCCTGGCAGGTGTGGGTCAATTTTCTGTGCCCATCCCACTTGGCATGGGGAGGTTTACACCATACAAAGCAGCAGCGGAATTATTCTTCCCCCAGAGGTTGCGTGTCCCCACAAGCTCCACCTGGCCAGGGTCCGCCCCTACCGTATTGCCCATGTCGATCAACAGAAGCTAAGAGCTTCCAGAGAGACTAACTGCTATTCTCTAGCCACGGGGAAGCGGTACAGCCAGAAGCCTCCCCTGTTTCATCTCCAGGTTCCCTCTCAGGCCCCTCATAGTTGTGATGTGTCTCAGGGGTAGAAAAAAGAGATTTCTTTAAAAGAACACATACAAAGAGGGGCCATAGATGCCGAGGAAGGGCGCCTTGCCTACTGATATCATAGCGTACGTGGAAAAGAGGTACCTGCCTGCTGTCCCAGTATGTCGAACGTGTCCACATCAGGGGTTGCCTACTGTGAAGTTATTCCCTGGGTGCCCTCGATTTTGTGGGCAAGGACAGAAGGGGCCGTTGTGTGTCCACGGGTAAAATGGAGGGCTCTGCTGAACCGGCCGGTTAGGCTGGACCTCTCCTATTGGCTCAGAGTTTGTGACCCGTCCCCGTCAGAAGTTCCGGCCAGCCTTGCAGTGGCTGTCTCCATGGTGATTGGGAAGGAAGCCTTAGGCCCCGCACTCAGCCTTCACCTGGCCCACCTGGCCTCTTTACCCTCATCTAGACCGCTGTGTAGATGAAAGAAAGGTTGTCGGCCAGTGACCACGTGTCCTTCATTTCCCTTGAAGGATTAAGCTCCTTGCCTGGGCAGAAGACAGCCAAGGTCAGCCTGAGCCTAGACACCTAGTGACCTGTGACACTGCAGACAGTGATAGATGTTGATGTCCACGCTCAGGTATCCGCAGGTGGCGGATCGAGAGTGGTCGGAGGTGAAGTGTAACTAGAGGTCACACACTCACCAGGGCACGGGCCAAAGGTCGGGAAAAATAGCTGAGGTCGTGGAGCTCTAGCGGAGCCAGCCTAGGGCCGAGGCCTCCCTCCTGTACGTGGCAAAGAGGTGATCCGTATGCCGCCATGCGCAGCCTCTGGACTGCTGGGGCCCTGGATGCCCGGATTTCGGCCTTGTCTTCGGAGAAGTGACGCACATGCAGCGTGCCACCGGAGGCTGTGGCCCAGCAGAGGGCAAAATCTTGAAAATGCGGGCTTCAGTTGACTTTGCCTGTGCTCTCCTTTGGCTGAGTGCCATCCTGTGTTTCCTAGCAGGAGAAGGCATTCGTGGAGAGAGGCGGATTCCCTGTGTGCAGACAAAGTGTGTGCTGAGATGATGAGTCGCTGGAGACCGGGGTGGACTCTTCAGACCCAGGATAGGCCTCTGGCAGGTATGTGTCAATGCTTTCTGCCCTTCGCACTCAGCCAGGTATTTGCATACAATGTTACCAGCGGAATTAGTAGTCTCCGGACAGGCTGCCACATGTCAGCAAGCTTCACCTGGCCAGGGTCCGCCGGTGATGTAGCTACCCCATGAGTCACTACTCTCTAGACCTTCCAGATAAACTACGAGATCTTGTCTGCCCATGGGCAACCAGTAGAGCCAGAGGCCTTCCCCCTTTGCTCTTTGGTCTCTAGGCACTCTATCAGGCACTCCAAGCTGGGAAGTGACTCAGGGGGAGAAGGAAGAGATTTCAGAGAATGAACACATCCAGAGAGAGACAGAGAGAGGCAAGAGATGCTGAGTGGGGATGCCTTGCGTAGCGATATCCTCAGGGAAGTGGGAAAGAGGTACCTGGCCTGCTCTGCCAATGCCCTGAACCAGTCCGCACCAGGGGCTCCCCTGTGCCTGCGTAGGCTTTCCCAGGCTGTGCTCAAATCCTGTGGCCACTAGGTGTCATAGGTCATAATGGAGGGCCCTGTGTCATCTGCCTGGCGGGCCAGATCTCTGCCATTGGCTCAGTCTTGTCACCGGGCCCATCATAAGCTCCGCCTAGTCTTCCGGTGGTGGGACTGTCTCCATGGTGATGGCAAAGGAGCCTTAGTCCCGCCCACCTGGCCTTGACTTCACCTAGCTGGCCTGCTGACCCTCACTCAGACCTCTGTGTTGATAAAAATTAATGTCGGCCAGTGCCCAGGTGTCAGCATCTGGGATAAAGGATTCCAGACCTTGCCTGGGGCAGAAGGCAGCCTAGGTCAGCTGGTACCTGGAAGTCTAGTGACTCGTGACACTGCTGCCAGTGACAGGCAAATGGTGACTCCCACACTCACATATCCCCTGGTGGCAGAATGATAGTGATGGGTGGAGAAACATGGCTCCGGAGCACTCGCGCAATGGGGCACCGGCCAAAGGCCAGGGCCAGTAGTGGACGTCGCGGAGCTGAATGGCGAGCCAGTGAAGGGCCCAAGGATTCCTCTTGTATGTGGGAAACATGTCATCCGGGTCCCCACGTCCATAAACCACTGGATTGCTGGGGCCCGGGACGCCAGGATTTCGGCCTTGCCTTCGCAGCCCGGCCACATCGGCAGCCTTCCACCGGAGGCGGGGATATGTAGACAGCAAAAATGTGGAAAATGGCAGTGTCTCCTCGATTTCTCTGGCATCGGCCTTTTTGAGCGGCGTGCTTTTTTCCTAGTAGGATGAGGCACCGACAGAGAAAGGCAGGATTATGTGTGCAGGAAAGGTATGTGCTGAGAAGGTGACAAGGTTGAGACCAGGTTGGGATCTTTAGTCCCAGGAAGGGCCCCTGGCAGGTGTGGGTCAATTTTCTGTGCCCATCCCACTTGGCATGGGGAGGTTTACACCATACAAAGCAGCAGCGGAATTATTCTTCCCCCAGAGGTTGCGTGTGCCCACAAGCTCCACCTGGCCAGGGTCCGCCCCTACCGTATTGCCCATGTCGATCAACAGAAGCTAAGAGCTTCCAGAGAGACTAACTGCTATTCTCTAGCCACGGGGAAGCGGTACAGCCAGAAGCCTCCCCTGTTTCCTCTCCAGGTTCCCTCTCAGGCCCCTCATAGTTGTGATGTGTCTCAGGGGTAGAAAAAAGATATTTCTTTAAAAGAACACATACAAAGAGGGGCCATAGATGCCGAGGAAGGGCGCCTTGCCTACTGATATCGTAGCGTAAGTGGAAAAGAGGTACCTGCCTGCTGTCCCAGTATGTCGAACGTGTCCACATCAGGGGTTGCCTACTGTGAAGTTATTCCCTGGGTGCCCTCGATTTTGTGGCCAAGGACAGAAGGGGCCGTTGCGTGTCCACGGGTAAAATGGAGGGCTCTGCTGAACCGGCCGGTTAGGCTGGACCTCTCCTATTGGCTCAGAGTTTGTGACCCGTCCCCGTCAGAAGTTCCGGCCAGCGTTGCCGTGGCTGTCTCCATGGTGATTGGGAAGGAAGCCTTAGGCCCCGCACTCAGCCTTCACCTGGCCCACCTGGCCTCTTTACCCTCATCTAGACAGCTGTGTAGATGAAAGAAAGGTTGTCGGCCAGTGACCACGTGTCCTTCATTTCCCTTGAAGGATTAAGCTCCTTGCCTGGGCAGAAGACAGCCAAGGTCAGCCTGAGCCTAGACACCTAGTGACCTGTGACACTGCAGACAGTGATAGATGTTGATGTCCACGCTCAGGTATCCGCAGGTGGCGGATCGAGAGTGGTCGGAGGTGAAGTGTAACTAGAGGTCACACACTCACGAGGGCACGGGCCAGAGGTCGGGAAAAATAGCTGAGGTCGTGGAGCTCTAGCGGAGCCAGTCTAGGGCCGAGGCCTCCCTCCTGTACATGGCAAAGAGGTGATCCGTAGGCCGCCATGCGCAGCCTCTGGACTGCTGGGGCCCTGGATGCCCGGATTTCGGCCTTGTCTTCGGAGAAGTGACGCACATGCAGTGTGCCACCAGAGGCTGTGGCCCAGCAGAGGGCAAAATCTTGAAAATGCGGGCTTCAGTTGACTTTGCCTGAGCTCTCCTTTGTCTGAGTGCCATCCTGTGTTTCCTAGCAGGAGAAGGCATTCGTGGAGAGAGGCGGATTCCCTGTGTGCAGACAAAGTGTGTGCTGAGATGATGAGTCGCTGGAGACCGGGGTGGACTCTTCAGACCCAGGATAGGCCTCTGGCAGGTATGTGTCAATGCTTTCTGCCCTTCGCGCTCAGCCAGGTATTTGCATACAATGTTACCAGCGGAATTAGTAGTCTCCGGACAGGCTGCCACATGTCAGCAAGCTTCACCTGGCCAGGGTCCGCCGGTGATGTAGCTACCCCATGAGTCACTACTCTCTAGACCTTCCAGATAAACTACGAGATCTTGTCTGCCCATGGGCAACCAGTAGAGCCAGAGGCCTTCCCCCTTTGCTCTTTGGTCTCTAGGCACTCTATCAGGCACTCCAAGCTGGGAAGTGACTCAGGGGGAGAAGGAAGAGATTTCAGAGAATGAACACATCCAGAGAGAGACAGAGAGAGGCAAGAGATGCTGAGTGGGGATGCCTTGCGTAGCGATATCCTCAGGGAAGTGGGAAAGAGGTACCTGGCCTGCTCTGCCAATGCCCTGAACCAGTCCGCACCAGGGGCTCCCCTGTGCCTGCGTAGGCTTTCCCAGGCTGTGCTCAAATCCTGTGGCCACTAGGTGTCATAGGTCATAATGGAGGGCCCTGTGTCATCTGCCTGGCGGGCCAGATCTCTGCCATTGGCTCAGTCTTGTCACCGGGCCCATCATAAGCTCCGCCTAGTCTTCCGGTGGTGGGACTGTCTCCATGGTGATGGCAAAGGAGCCTTAGTCCCGCCCACCTGGCCTTGACTTCACCTAGCTGGCCTGCTGACCCTCACTCAGACCTCTGTGTTGATAAAAATAAATGTCGGCCAGTGCCCAGGTGTCAGCATCTGGGATAAAGGATTCCAGACCTTGCCTGGGGCAGAAGGCAGCCTAGGTCAGCTGGTACCTGGAAGTCTAGTGACTCGTGACACTGCTGCCAGTGACAGGCAAATGGTGACTCCCACACTCACATATCCCCTGGTGGCAGAATGATAGTGATGGGTGGAGAAACATGGCTCCGGAGCACTTGCGCAATGGGGCACCGGCCAAAGGCCAGGGCCAGTAGTGGACGTCGCGGAGCTGAATGGCGAGCCAGTGAAGGGCCCAAGGATTCCTCTTGTATGTGGGAAACATGTCATCCGGGTCCCCACGTCCATAAACCACTGGATTGCTGGGGCCCGGGACGCCAGGATTTCGGCCTTGCCTTCGCAGCCCGGCCACATCGGCAGCCTTCCACCGGAGGCGGGGATATGTAGACAGCAAAAATGTGGAAAATGGCAGTGTCTCCTCGATTTCTCTGGCATCGGCCTTTTTGAGCGGCGTGCTTTTTTCCTAGTAGGATGAGGCACCGACAGAGAAAGGCAGGATTATGTGTGCAGGAAAGGTATGTGCTGAGAAGGTGACAAGGTTGAGACCAGGTTGGGATCTTTAGTCCCAGGAAGGGCCCCTGGCAGGTGTGGGTCAATTTTCTGTACCCATCCCACTTGGCATGGGGAGGTTTACACCATACAAAGCAGCAGCGGAATTATTCTTCCCCCAGAGATTGTGTGTGCCCACAAGCTCCACCTGGCCAGGGTCCGCCCCTACCGTATTGCCCATGTCGATCAAGAGAAGCTAAGAGCTTCCAGAGAGACTAACTGCTATTCTCTAGCCACGGGGAAGCGGTACAGCCAGAAGCCTCCCCTGTTTCATCTCCAGGTTCCCTCTCAGGCCCCTCATAGTTGTGATGTGTCTCAGGGGTAGAAAAAAGAGATTTCTTTAAAAGAACACATACAAAGAGGGGCCATAGATGCCGAGGAAGGGCGTCTTGCCTACTGATATCGTAGCGTAAGTGGAAAAGAGGTACCTGCCTGCTGTCCCAGTATGTCGAACGTGTCCACATCAGGGGTTGCCTACTGTGAAGTTATTCCCTGGGTGCCCTCGATTTTGTGGCCAAGGACAGAAGGGGCCGTTGTGTGTCCACGGGTAAAATGGAGGGCTCTGCGGAACCGGCCGGTTAGGCTGGACCTCTCCTATTGGCTCAGAGTTTGTGACCCGTCCCCGTCAGAGGTTCCGGCCAGCCTTGCCGTGGCTGTCTCCATGGTGATTGGGAAGGAAGCCTTAGGCCCCGCACTCAGCCTTCACCTGGCCCACCTGGCCTCTTTACCCTCATCTAGACCGCTGTGTAGATGAAAGAAAGGTTGTCGGCCAGTGACCACGTGTCCTTCATTTCCCTTGAAGGATTAAGCTCCTTGCCTGGGCAGAAGACAGCCAAGGTCAGCCTGAGCCTAGACACCTAGTGACCTGTGACACTGCAGACAGTGATAGATGTTGATGTCCACGCTCAGGTATCCGCAGGTGGCGGATCGAGAGTGGTCGGAGGTGAAGTGTAACTAGAGGTCACACACTCACCAGGGCACGGGCCAAAGGTCGGGAAAAATAGCTGAGGTCGTGGAGCTCTAGCGGAGCCAGTCTAGGGCCGAGGCCTCCCTCCTGTACGTGGCAAAGAGGTGATCCGTATGCCGCCATGCGCAGCCTCTGGACTGCTGGGGCCCTGGATGCCCGGATTTCGGCCTTGTCTTCGGAGAAGTGACGCACATGCAGCGTGCCACCGGAGGCTGTGGCCCAGCAGAGGGCAAAATCTTGAAAATGCGGGCTTCAGTTGACTTTGCCTGTGCTCTCCTTTGGCTGAGTGCCATCCTGTGTTTCCTAGCAGGAGAAGGCATTCGTGGAGAGAGGCGGATTCCCTGTGTGCAGACAAAGTGTGTGCTGAGATGATGAGTCGCTGGAGACCGGGGTGGACTCTTCAGACCCAGGATAGGCCTCTGGCAGGTATGTGTCAATGCTTTCTGCCCTTCGCACTCAGCCAGGTATTTGCATACAATGTTCCCAGCGGAATTAGTAGTCTCCGGAGAGGCTGCCACATGTCAGCAAGCTTCACCTGGCCAGGGTCCGCCGGTGATGTAGCTACCCCATCAGTCACTACTCTCTAGACCTTCCAGATAAACTACGAGATCTTGTCTGCCCATGGGCAACCAGTAGAGCCAGAGGCCTTCCCCCTTTGCTCTTTGGTCTCTAGGCACTCTATCAGGCACTCCAAGCTGGGAAGTGACTCAGGGGGAGAAGGAAGAGATTTCAGAGAATGAACACATCCAGAGAGAGACAGAGAGAGGCAAGAGATGCTGAGTGGGGATGACTTGCGTAGCGATATCCTCAGGAAAGTGGGAAAGAGGTACCTGGCCTGCTCTGCAATGCCCTGAACCAGTCCGCACCAGGGGCTCCCCTGTGCCTGCGTAGGCTTTCCCAGGCTGTGCTCAAATCCTGTGGCCACTAGGTGTCATAGGTCATAATGGAGGGCCCTGTGTCATCTGCCTGGCGGGCCAGATCTCTGCCATTGGCTCAGTCTTGTCACCAGGCCCATCATAAGCTCCGCCTAGTCTTCCGGTGGTGGGACTGTCTTCATGGTGATGGCAAAGGAGCCTTAGTCCCGCCCACCTGGCCTTGACTTCACCTAGCTGGCCTGCTGACCCTCACTCAGACCTCTGTGTTGATAAAAATTAATGTCGGCCAGTGCCCAGGTGTCAGCATCTGGGATAAAGGATTCCGGACCTTGCCTGGGGCAGAAGGCAGCCTAGGTCAGCTGGTACCTGGAAGTCTAGTGACTCGTGACACTGCTGCCAGTGACAGGCAAATGGTGACTCCCACACTCACATATCCCCTGGTGGCAGAATGATAGTGATGGGTGGAGAAACATGGCTCCGGAGCACTCGCGCAATGGGGCACCGGCCAAAGGCCAGGGCCAGTAGTGGACGTCGCGGAGCTGAATGGCGAGCCAGTGAAGGGCCCAAGGATTCCTCTTGTATGTGGGAAACATGTCATCCGGGTCCCCACGTCCATAAACCACTGGATTGCTGGGGCCCGGGACGCCAGGATTTCGGCCTTGCCTTCGCAGCCCGGCCACATCGGCAGCCTTCCACCGGAGGCGGGGATATGTAGACAGCAAAAATGTGGAAAATGGCAGTGTCTCCTCGATTTCTCTGGCATCGGCCTTTTTGAGCGGCGTGCTTTTTTCCTAGTAGGATGAGGCACCGACAGAGAAAGGCAGGATTATGTGTGCAGGAAAGGTATGTGCTGAGAAGGTGACAAGGTTGAGACCAGGTTGGGATCTTTAGTCCCAGGAAGGGCCCCTGGCAGGTGTGGGTCAATTTTCTGTGCCCATCCCACTTGGCATGGGGAGGTTTACACCATACAAAGCAGCAGCGGAATTATTCTTCCCCCAGAGGTTGCGTGTGCCCACAAGCTCCACCTGGCCAGGGTCCGCCCCTACCGTATTGCCCATGTCGATCAACAGAAGCTAAGAGCTTCCAGAGAGACTAACTGCTATTCTCTAGCCACGGGGAAGCGGTACAGCCAGAAGCCTCCCCTGTTTCCTCTCCAGGTTCCCTCTCAGGCCCCTCATAGTTGTGATGTGTCTCAGGGGTAGAAAAAAGAGATTTCTTTAAAAGAACACATACAAAGAGGGGCCATAGATGCCGAGGAAGGGCGCCTTGCCTACTGATATCGTAGCGTAAGTGGAAAAGAGGTACCTGCCTGCTGTCCCAGTATGTCGAACGTGTCCACATCAGGGGTTGCCTACTGTGAAGTTATTCCCTGGGTGCCCTCGATTTTGTGGCCAAGGACAGAAGGGGCCGTTGTGTGTCGACGGGTAAAATGGAGGGCTCTGCGGAACCGGCCGGTTAGGCTGGACCTCTCCTATTGGCTCAGAGTTTGTGACCCGTCCCCGTCAGAAGTTCCGGCCAGCCTTGCCGTGGCTGTCTCCATGGTGATTGGGAAGGAAGCCTTAGGCCCCGCACTCAGCCTTCACCTGGCCCACCTGGCCTCTTTACCCTCATCTAGACCGCTGTGTAGATGAAAGAAAGGTTGTCGGCCAGGGACCACGTGTCCTTCATTTCCCTTGAAGGATTAAGCTCCTTGCCTGGGCAGAAGACAGCCAAGGTCAGCCTGAGCCTAGACACCTAGTGACCTGTGACACTGCAGACAGTGATAGATGTTGATGTCCACGCTCAGGTATCCGCAGGTGGCGGATCGAGAGTGGTCGGAGGTGAAGTGTAACTAGAGGTCACACACTCACCAGGGCACGGGCCAAAGGTCGGGAAAAATAGCTGAGGTCGTGGAGCTCTAGCGGAGCCAGTCTAGGGCCGAGGCCTCCCTCCTGTACGTGGCAAAGAGGTGATCCGTATGCCGCCATGCGCAGCCTCTGGACTGCTGGGGCCCTGGATGCCCGGATTTCGGCCTTGTCTTTGGAGAAGTGACGCACATGCAGTGTGCCACCGGAGGCTGTGGCCCAGCAGAGGGCAAAATCTTGAAAATGCGGGCTTCAGTTGACTTTGCCTGTGCTCTCCTTTGGCTGAGTGCCATCCTGTGTTTCCTAGCAGGAGAAGGCATTCGTGGAGAGAGGCGGATTCCCTGTGTGCAGACAAAGTGTGTGCTGAGATGATGAGTCGCTGGAGACCGGGGTGGACTCTTCAGACCCAGGATAGGCCTCTGGCAGGTATGTGTCAATGCTTTCTGCCCTTCGCACTCAGCCAGGTATTTGCATACAATGTTACCAGCGGAATTAGTAGTCTCCGGACAGGCTGCCACATGTCAGCAAGCTTCACCTGGCCAGGGTCCGCCGGTGATGTAGCTACCCCATGAGTCACTACTCTCTAGACCTTCCAGATAAACTACGAGATCTTGTCTGCCCATGGGCAACCAGTAGAGCCAGAGGCCTTCCCCCTTTGCTCTTTGGTCTCTAGGCACTCTATCAGGCACTCCAAGCTGGGAAGTGACTCAGGGGGAGAAGGAAGAGATTTCAGAGAATGAACACATCCAGAGAGAGACAGAGAGAGGCAAGAGATGCTGAGTGGGGATGCCTTGCGTAGCGATATCCTCAGGAAAGTGGGAAAGAGGTACCTGGCCTGCTCTGCCAATGCCCTGAACCAGTCCGCACCAGGGGCTCCCCTGTGCCTGCGTAGGCTTTCCCAGGCTGTGCTCAAATCCTGTGGCCACTAGGTGTCATAGGTCATAATGGAGGGCCCTGTGTCATCTGCCTGGCGGGCCAGATCTCTGCCATTGGCTCAGTCTTGTCACCAGGCCCATCATAAGCTCCGCCTAGTCTTCCGGTGGTGGGACTGTCTTCATGGTGATGGCAAAGGAGCCTTAGTCCCGCCCACCTGGCCTTGACTTCACCTAGCTGGCCTGCTGACCCTCACTCAGACCTCTGTGTTGATAAAAATTAATGTCGGCCAGTGCCCAGGTGTCAGCATCTGGGATAAAGGATTCCGGACCTTGCCTGGGGCAGAAGGCAGCCTAGGTCAGCTGGTACCTGGAAGTCTAGTGACTCGTGACACTGCTGCCAGTGACAGGCAAATGGTGACTCCCACACTCACATATCCCCTGGTGGCAGAATGATAGTGATGGGTGGAGAAACATGGCTCCGGAGCACTCGCGCAATGGGGCACCGGCCAAAGGCCAGGGCCAGTAGTGGACGTCGCGGAGCTGAATGGCGAGCCAGTGAAGGGCCCAAGGATTCCTCTTGTATGTGGGAAACATGTCATCCGGGTCCCCACGTCCATAAACCACTGGATTGCTGGGGCCCGGGACGCCAGGATTTCGGCCTTGCCTTCGCAGCCCGGCCACATCGGCAGCCTTCCACCGGAGGCGGGGATATGTAGACAGCAAAAATGTGGAAAATGGCAGTGTCTCCTCGATTTCTCTGGCATCGGCCTTTTTGAGCGGCGTGTTTTTTTCCTAGTGGGATGAGGCACCGACAGAGAAAGGCAGGATTATGTGTGCAGGAAAGGTATGTGCTGAGAAGGTGACAAGGTTGAGACCAGGTTGGGATCTTTAGTCCCAGGAAGGGCCCCTGGCAGGTGTGGGTCAATTTTCTGTGCCCATCCCACTTGGCGTGGGGAGGTTTACACCATACAAAGCAGCAGCGGAATTATTCTTCCCCCAGAGGTTGCGTGTGCCCACAAGCTCCACCTGGCCAGGGTCCGCCCCTACCGTATTGCCCATGTCGATCAACAGAAGCTAAGAGCTTCCAGAGAGACTAACTGCTATTCTCTAGCCACGGGGAAGCGGTACAGCCAGAAGCCTCCCCTGTTTCATCTCCAGGTTCCCTCTCAGGCCCCTCATAGTTGTGATGTGTCTCAGGGGTAGAAAAAAGAGATTTCTTTAAAAGAACACATACAAAGAGGGGCCATAGATGCCGAGGAAGGGCGCCTTGCCTACTGATATCGTAGCGTAAGTGGAAAAGAGGTACCTGCCTGCTGTCCCAGTATGTCGAACGTGTCCACATCAGGGGTTGCCTACTGTGAAGTTATTCCCTGGGTGCCCTCGATTTTGTGGCCAAGGACAGAAGGGGCCGTTGTGTGTCCATGGGTAAAATGGAGGGCTCTGCGGAACCGGCCGGTTAGGCTGGACCTCTCCTATTGGCTCAGAGTTTGTGACCCGTCCCCGTCAGAAGTTCCGGCCAGCCTTGCCGTGGCTGTCTCCATGGTGATTGGGAAGGAAGCCTTAGGCCCCGCACTCAGCCTTCACCTGGCCCACCTGGCCTCTTTACCCTCATCTAGACCGCTGTGTAGATGAAAGAAAGGTTGTCGGCCAGGGACCACGTGTCCTTCATTTCCCTTGAAGGATTAAGCTCCTTGCCTGGGCAGAAGACAGCCAAGGTCAGCCTGAGCCTAGACACCTAGTGACCTGTGACACTGCAGACAGTGATAGATGTTGATGTCCACGCTCAGGTATCCGCAGGTGGCGGATCGAGAGTGGTCGGAGGTGAAGTGTAACTAGAGGTCACACACTCACGAGGGCACGGGCCAAAGGTCGGGAAAAATAGCTGAGGTCGTGGAGCTCTAGCGGAGCCAGTCTAGGGCCGAGGCCTCCCTCCTGTACGTGGCAAAGAGGTGATCCGTATGCCGCCATGCGCAGCCTCTGGACTGCTGGGGCCCTGGATGCCCGGATTTCGGCCTTGTCTTCGGAGAAGTGACGCACATGCAGTGTGCCACCGGAGGCTGTGGCCCAGCAGAGGGCAAAATCTTGAAAATGCGGGCTTCAGTTGACTTTGCCTGTGCTCTCCTTTGGCTGAGTGCCATCCTGTGTTTCCTAGCAGGAGAAGGCATTCGTGGAGAGAGGCGGATTCCCTGTGTGCAGACAAAGTGTGTGCTGAGATGATGAGTCGCTGGAGACCGGGGTGGACTCTTCAGACCCAGGTTAGGCCTCTGGCAGGTATGTGTCAATGCTTTCTGCCCTTCGCACTCAGCCAGGTATTTGCATACAATGTTCCCAGCGGAATTAGTAGTCTCCGGAGAGGCTGCCACATGTCAGCAAGCTTCACCTGGCCAGGGTCCGCCGGTGATGTAGCTACCCCATGAGTCACTACTCTCTAGACCTTCCAGATAAACTACGAGATCTTGTCTGCCCATGGGCAACCAGTAGAGCCAGAGGCCTTCCCCCTTTGCTCTTTGGTCTCTAGGCACTCTATCAGGCACTCCAAGCTGGGAAGTGACTCAGGGGGAGAAGGAAGAGATTTCAGAGAATGAACACATCCAGAGAGAGACAGAGAGAGAGAGGCAAGAGATGCTGAGTGGGGATGCCTTGCGTAGCGATATCCTCAGGAAAGTGGGAAAGAGGTACCTGGCCTGCTCTGCCAATGCCCTGAACCAGTCCGCACCAGGGGCTCCCCTGTGCCTGCGTAGGCTTTCCCAGGGTCTGCTCAAATCCTGTGGTCACTAGGTGTCATAGGTCATAATGGAGGGCCCTGTGTCATCTGCCTGGCGGGCCAGATCTCTGCCATTGGCTCAGTCTTGTCACCAGGCCCATCATAAGCTCCGCCTACTCTTCCGGTGGTGGGATTGTCTCCATGGTGATGGCAAAGGAGCCTTAGTCCCGCCCACCTGGCCTTGACTTCACCTAGCTGGCCTGCTGACCCTCACTCAGACCTCTGTGTTGATAAAAATTAATGTCGGCCAGTGCCCAGGTGTCAGCATCTGGGATAAAGGATTCCGGACCTTGCCTGGGGCAGAAGGCAGCCTAGGTCAGCTGGTACCTGGAAGTCTAGTGACTCGTGACACTGCTGCCAGTGACAGGCAAATGGTGACTCCCACACTCACATATCCCCTGGTGGCAGAATGATAGTCATGGGTGGAGAAACATGGCTCCGGAGCACTCGCGCAATGGGGCACCGGCCAAAGGCCAGGGCCAGTAGTGGACGTCGCGGAGCTGAATGGCGAGCCAGTGAAGGGCCCAAGGATTCCTCTTGTATGTGGGAAACATGTCATCCGGGTCCCCACGTCCATAAACCACTGGATTGCTGGGGCCCGGGACGCCAGGATTTCGGCCTTGCCTTCGCAGCCCGGCCACATCGGCAGCCTTCCACCGGAGGCGGGGATATGTAGACAGCAAAAATGTGGAAAATGGCAGTGTCTCCTCGATTTCTCTGGCATCGGCCTTTTTGAGCGGCGTGCTTTTTTCCTAGTAGGATGAGGCACCGACAGAAAAAGGCAGGATTATGTTTGCAGGAAAGGTATGTGCTGAGAAGGTGACAAGGTTGAGACCAGGTTGGGATCTTTAGTCCCAGGAAGGGCCCCTGGCAGGTGTGGGTCAATGTTCTGTGCCCATCCCACTTGGCGTGGGGAGGTTTACACCATACAAAGCAGCAGCGGAATTATTCTTCCCCCAGAGGTTGCGTGTGCCCACAAGCTCCACCTGGCCAGGGTCCGCCCCTACCGTATTGCCCATGTCGATCAACAGAAGCTAAGAGCTTCCAGAGAGACTAACTGCTATTCTCTAGCCACGGGGAAGCGGTACAGCCAGAAGCCTCCCCTGTTTCCTCTCCAGGTTCCCTCTCAGGCCCCTCATAGTTGTGATGTGTCTCAGGGGTAGAAAAAAGAGATTTCTTTAAAAGAACACATACAAAGAGGGGCCATAGATGCTGAGGAAGGGCGCCTTGCCTACTGATATCATAGCGTAAGTGGAAAAGAGGTACCTGCCTGCTGTCCCAGTATGTTGAACGTGTCCACATCAGGGGTTGCCTACTGTGAAGTTATTCCCTGGGTGCCCTCGATTTTGTGGCCAAGGACAGAAGGGGCCGTTGTGTGTCCACGGGTAAAATGGAGGGCTCTGCGGAACCGGCCGGTTAGGCTGGACCTCTCCTATTGGCTCAGAGTTTGTGACTCGTCCCCGTCAGATGTTCTGGCCAGCCTTGCCGTGGCTGTCTCCATGGTGATTGGGAAGGAAGCCTTAGGCCCCGCACTCAGCCTTCACCTGGCCCACCTGGCCTCTTTACCCTCATCTAGACCGCTGTGTAGATGAAAGAAAGGATGTCGGCCAGTGACCACGTGTCCTCATTTCTTTTGAAGGATTAAGCTCCTTGCCTGGGCAGAAGACAGCCAAGGTCAGCCTGAGCCTAGACACCTAGTGACCTGTGACACTGCAGACAGTGATAGATGTTGATGTCCACGCTCAGGTAGCCGCAGGTGGCGGATCGAGAGTGGTCAGAGGTGAAGTGTAACTAGAGGTCACACACTGACAAGGGCACGGGCCAAAGGTCGGGAAAAATAGCTGAGGTCGTGGAGCTCTAGCGGAGCCAGTCTAGGGCCGAGGCCTCCCTCCTGTACGTGGCAAAGAGGTGATCCGTATGCCGCCATGCGCAGCCTCTGGACTGCTGGGGCCCTGGATGCCCGGATTTCGGCCTTGTCTTCGGAGAAGTGACGCACATGCAGCGTGCAACCGGAGGCTGTGGCCCAGCAGAGGGCAAAATCTTGAAAATGCGGGCTTCAGTTGACTTTGCCTGTGCTGTCCTTTGGCTGAGTGACATCCTGTGTTTCCTAGCAGGAGAAGGAATTCGTGGAGAGAGGCGGATTCCCTGTGTGCAGACAAAGTGTGTGCTGAGATGATGAGTCGCTGGAGACCGGGGTGGACTCTTCAGACCCAGGATAGGCCTCTGGCAGGTATGTGTCAATGCTTTCTGACCTTCACACTCAGCCAGGTATTTGCATACAATGTTACCAGCGGAATTAGTAGTCTCCGGAGAGGCTGCCACATGTCAGCAAGCTTCACCTGGCCAGGGTCCGCCGGTGATGTAGCTACCCCATCAGTCACTACTCTCTAGACCTTCCAGATAAACTACCAGATCTTGTCTGCCCATGGGCAACCAGTAGAGCCAGAGGCCTTCCCCCTTTGCTCTTTGGTCTCTAGGCACTCTATCAGGCACTCCAAGCTGGGAAGTGACTCAGGGGGAGAAGGAAGAGATTTCAGAGAATGAACACATCCAGAGAGAGACAGAGAGAGGCAAGAGATGCTGAGTGGGGATGCCTTGCGTAGTGATATCCTCAGGAAAGTGGGAAAGAGGTACCTGGCCTGCTCTGCCAATGCCCTGAACCAGTCCGCACCAGGGGCTCCCCTGTGCCTGCGTAGGCTTTCCCAGGGTCTGCTCAAATCCTGTGGTCACTAGGTGTCATAGGTCATAATGGAGGGCCCTGTGTCATCTGCCTGGCGGGCCAGATCTCTGCCATTGGCTCAGTCTTGTCACCAGGCCCATCATAAGCTCCGCCTAGTCTTCCGGTGGTGGGACTGTCTCCATGGTGATGGCAAAGGAGCCTTAGTCCCGCCCACCTGGCCTTGACTTCACCTAGCTGGCCTGTTGACCCTCACTCAGACCTCTGTGTTGATAAAAATTACTGTCGGCCAGTGCCCAGGTGTCAGCATCTGGGATAAAGGATTCCGGACCTTGCCTGGGGCAGAAGGCAGCCTAGGTCAGCTGGTACCTGGAAGTCTAGTGACTCGTGACACTGCTGCCAGTGACAGGCAAATGGTGACTCCCACACTCACATATCCCCTGGTGGCAGAATGATAGTGATGGGTGGAGAAACATGGCTCCGGAGCACTCGCGCAATGGGGCACCGGCCAAAGGCCAGGGCCAGTAGTGGACGTCGCGGAGCTGAATGGCGAGCCAGTGAAGGGCCCAAGGATTCCTCTTGTATGTGGGAAACATGTCATCCGGGTCCCCACGTCCATAAACCACTGGATTGCTGGGGCCCGGGACGCCAGGATTTCGGCCTTGCCTTCGCAGCCCGGCCACATCGGCAGCCTTCCACCGGAGGCGGGGATATGTAGACAGCAAAAATGTGGAAAATGGCAGTGTCTCCTCGATTTCTCTGGCATCGGCCTTTTTGAGCGGCGTGCTTTTTTCCTAGTAGGATGAGGCACCGACAGAGAAAGGCAGGATTATGTGTGCAGGAAAGGTATGTGCTGAGAAGGTGACAAGGTTGAGACCAGGTTGGGATCTTTAGTCCCAGGAAGGGCCCCTGGCAGGTGTGGGTCAATTTTCTGTGCCCATCCCACTTGGCGTGGGGAGGTTTACACCATACAAAGCAGCAGCGGAATTATTCTTCCCCCAGAGGTTGCGTGTGCCCACAAGCTCCACCTGGCCAGGGTCCGCCCCTACCGTATTGCCCATGTCGATCAACAGAAGCTAAGAGCTTCCAGAGAGACTAACTGCTATTCTCTAGCCACGGGGAAGCGGTACAGCCAGAAGCCTCCCCTGTTTCCTCTCCAGGTTCCCTCTCAGGCCCCTCATAGTTGTGATGTGTCTCAGGGGTAGAAAAAAGAGATTTCTTTAAAAGAACACATACAAAGAGGGGCCATAGATGCCGAGGAAGGGCGCCTTGCCTACTGATATCGTAGCGTAAGTGGAAAAGAGGTACCTGCCTGCTGTCCCAGTATGTCGAACGTGTCCACATCAGGGGTTGCCTACTGTGAAGTTATTCCCTGGGTGCCCTCGATTTTGTGGCCAAGGACAGAAGGGGCCGTTGTGTGTCCACGGGTAAAATGGAGGGCTCTGCAGAACCGGCCGGTTAGGCTGGACCTCTCCTATTGGCTCAGAGTTTGTGACCCGTCCCCGTCAGAAGTTCCGGCCAGCCTTGCCGTGGCTGTCTCCATGGTGATTGGGAAGGAAGCCTTAGGCCCCGCACTCAGCCTTCACCTGGCCCACCTGGCCTCTTTACCCTCATCTAGACCGCTGTGTAGATGAAAGAAAGGTTGTCGGCCAGGGACCACATGTCCTTCATTTCCCTTGAAGGATTAAGCTCCTTGCCTGGGCAGAAGACAGCCAAGGTCAGCCTGAGCCTAGACACCTAGTGACCTGTGACACTGCAGACAGTGATAGATGTTGATGTCCACGCTCAGGTATCCGCAGGTGGCGGATCGAGAGTGGTCGGAGGTGAAGTGTAACTAGAGGTCACACACTCACCAGGGCACGGGCCAAAGGTCGGGAAAAATAGCTGAGGTCGTGGAGCTCTAGCGGAGCCAGTCTAGGGCCGAGGCCTCCCTCCTGTACGTGGCAAAGAGGTGATCCGTATGCCGCCATGCGCAGCCTCTGGACTGCTGGGGCCCTGGATGCCCGGATTTCGGCCTTGTCTTTGGAGAAGTGACGCACATGCAGTGTGCCACCGGAGGCTGTGGCCCAGCAGAGGGCAAAATCTTGAAAATGCGGGCTTCAGTTGACTTTGCCTGTGCTCTCCTTTGGCTGAGTGCCATCCTGTGTTTCCTAGCAGGAGAAGGCATTCGTGGAGAGAGGCGGATTCCCTGTGTGCAGACAAAGTGTGTGCTGAGATGATGAGTCGCTGGAGACCGGGGTGGACTCTTCAGACCCAGGATAGGCCTCTGGCAGGTATGTGTCAATGCTTTCTGCCCTTCGCACTCAGCCAGGTATTTGCATACAATGTTACCAGCGGAATTAGTAGTCTCCGGACAGGCTGCCACATGTCAGCAAGCTTCACCTGGCCAGGGTCCGCCGGTGATGTAGCTACCCCATGAGTCACTACTCTCTAGACCTTCCAGATAAACTACGAGATCTTGTCTGCCCATGGGCAACCAGTAGAGCCAGAGGCCTTCCCCCTTTGCTCTTTGGTCTCTAGGCACTCTATCAGGCACTCCAAGCTGGGAAGTGACTCAGGGGGAGAAGGAAGAGATTTCAGAGAATGAACACATCCAGAGAGAGACAGAGAGAGAGAGGCAAGAGATGCTGAGTGGGGATGCCTTGCGTAGTGATATCCTCAGGAAAGTGGGAAAGAGGTACCTGGCCTGCTCTGCCAATGCCCTGAACCAGTCCGCACCAGGGGCTCCCCTGTGCCTGCGTAGGCTTTCCCAGGGTGTGCTCAAATCCTGTGGCCACTAGGTGTCATAGGTCATAATGGAGGGCCCTGTGTCATCTGCCTGGCGGGCCAGATCTCTGCCATTGGCTCAGTCTTGTCACCAGGCCCATCATAAGCTCCGCCTACTCTTCCGGTGGTGGGACTGTCTCCATGGTGATGGCAAAGGAGCCTTAGTCCCGCCCACCTGGCCTTGACTTCACCTAGCTGGCCTGCTGACCCTCACTCAGACCTCTGTGTTGATAAAAATTAATGTCGGCCAGTGCCCAGGTGTCAGCATCTGGGATAAAGGATTCCGGACCTTGCCTGGGGCAGAAGGCAGCCTAGGTCAGCTGGTACCTGGAAGTCTAGTGACTCGTGACACTGCTGCCAGTGACAGACAAATGGTGACTCCCACACTCACATATCCCCTGGTGGCAGAATGATAGTGATGGGTGGAGAAACATCGCTCCGGAGCACTCGCGCAATGGGGCACCGGCCAAAGGCCAGGGCCAGTAGTGGACGTCGCGGAGCTGAATGGCGAGCCAGTGAAGGGCCCAAGGATTCCTCTTGGATGTGGGAAACATGTCATCCGGGTCCCCACGTCCATAAACCACTGGATTGCTGGGGCCCGGGATGCCAGGATTTCGGCCTTGCCTTCGCAGCCCGGCCACATAGGCAGCCTTCCGCCGGAGGCGGGGATATGTAGACAGCAAAAATGTGGAAAATGGCAGTGTCTCCTCGATTTCTCTGGCATCGGCCTTTTTGAGCGGCATGCTTTTTTCCTAGTAGCATGAGGCACCGACGGAGAAAGGCAGGATTATGTGTGCAGGAAAGGTATGTGCTGAGAAGGTGACAAGGTTGAGACCAGGTTGGGATCTTTAGTCCCAGGAAAGGCCCCTGGCAGGTGTGGGTCAATGTTCTGTGCCCATCCCACTTGGCGTGGGGAGGTTTACACCATACAAAGCAGCAGCGGAATTATTCTTCCTCCAGAGGTTGCGTGTGCCCACAAGCTTCACCTGGCCAGGGTCCGCCGGTGATGTAGCTACCCCATGAGTCACTACTCTCTAGACCTTCCAGATAAACTACGAGATCTTGTCTGCCCATGGGCAACCAGTAGAGCCAGAGGCCTTCCCCCTTTGCTCTTTGGTCTCTAGGCACTCTATCAGGCACTCCAAGCTGGGAAGTGACTCAGGGGGAGAAGGAAGAGATTTCAGAGAATGAACACATCCAGAGAGAGACAGAGAGAGGCAAGAGATGCTGAGTGGGGATGCCTTGCGTAGCGATATCCTCAGGAAAGTGGGAAAGAGGTACCTGGCCTGCTCTGCCAATGCCCTGAACCAGTCCGCACCAGGGGCTCCCCTGTGCCTGCGTAGGCTTTCCCAGGCTGTGCTCAAATCCTGTGGCCACTAGGTGTCATAGGTCATAATGGAGGGCCCTGTGTCATCTGCCTGGCGGGCCAGATCTCTGCCATTGGCTCAGTCTTGTCACCAGGCCCATCATAAGCTCCGCCTAGTCTTCCGGTGGTGGGACTGTCTCCATGGTGATGGCAAAGGAGCCTTAGTCCCGCCCACCTGGCCTTGACTTCACCTAGCTGGCCTGCTGACCCTCACTCAGACCTCTGTGTTGATAAAAATTAATGTCGGCCAGTGCCCAGGTGTCAGCATCTGGGATAAAGGATTCCGGACCTTGCCTGGGGCAGAAGGCAGCCTAGGTCAGCTGGTACCTGGAAATCTAGTGACTCGTGACACTGCTGCCAGTGACAGGCAAATGGTGACTCCCACACTCACATATCCCCTGGTGGCAGAATGATAGTGATGGGTGGAGAAACATGGCTCCGGAGCACTCGCGCAATGGGGCACCGGCCAAAGGCCAGGGCCAGTAGTGGACGTCGCGGAGCTGAATGGCGAGCCAGTGAAGGGCCCAAGGATTCCTCTTGTATGTGGGAAACATGTCATCCGGGTCCCCACGTCCATAAACCACTGGATTGCTGGGGCCCGGGACGCCAGGATTTCGGCCTTGCCTTCGCAGCCCGGCCACATCGGCAGCCTTCCACCGGAGGCGGGGATATGTAGACAGCAAAAATGTGGAAAATGGCAGTGTCTCCTCGATTTCTCTGGCATCGGCCTTTTTGAGCGGCGTGCTTTTTTCCTAGTAGGATGAGGCACCGACAGAGAAAGGCAGGATTATGTGTGCAGGAAAGGTATGTGCTGAGAAGGTGACAAGGTTGAGACCAGGTTGGGATCTTTAGTCCCAGGAAGGGCCCCTGGCAGGTGTGGGTCAATTTTCTGTGCCCATCCCACTTGGCGTGGGGAGGTTTACACCATACAAAGCAGCAGCGGAATTATTCTTCCCCCAGAGGTTGCGTGTGCCCACAAGCTCCACCTGGCCAGGGTCCGCCCCTACCGTATTGCCCATGTCGATCAACAGAAGCTAAGAGCTTCCAGAGAGACTAACTGCTATTCTCTAGCCACGGGGAAGCGGTACAGCCAGAAGCCTCCCCTGTTTCCTCTCCAGGTTCCCTCTCAGGCCCCTCATAGTTGTGATGTGTCTCAGGGGTAGAAAAAAGAGATTTCTTTAAAAGAACACATACAAAGAGGGGCCATAGATGCCGAGGAAGGGCGCCTTGCCTACTGATATCGTAGCGTAAGTGGAAAAGAGGTACCTGCCTGCTGTCCCAGTATGTCGAACGTGTCCACATCAGGGGTTGCCTACTGTGAAGTTATTCCCTGGGTGCCCTCGATTTTGTGGCCAAGGACAGAAGGGGCCGTTGTGTGTCCACGGGTAAAATGGAGGGCTCTGCGGAACCGGCCGGTTAGGCTGGACCTCTCCTATTGGCTCAGAGTTTGTGACCCGTCCCCGTCAGAAGTTCCGGCCAGCCTTGCCGTGGCTGTCTCCATGGTGATTGGGAAGGAAGCCTTAGGCCCCGCACTCAGCCTTCACCTGGCCCACCTGGCCTCTTTACCCTCATCTAGACCGCTGTGTAGATGAAAGAAAGGTTGTCGGCCAGGGACCACGTGTCCTTCATTTCCCTTGAAGGATTAAGCTCCTTGCCTGGGCAGAAGACAGCCAAGGTCAGCCTGAGCCTAGACACCTAGTGACCTGTGACACTGCAGACAGTGATAGATGTTGATGTCCACGCTCAGGTATCCGCAGGTGGCGGATCGAGAGTGGTCGGAGGTGAAGTGTAACTAGAGGTCACACACTCACGAGGGCACGGGCCAAAGGTCGGGAAAAATAGCTGAGGTCGTGGAGCTCTAGCGGAGCCAGTCTAGGGCCGAGGCCTCCCTCCTGTACGTGGCAAAGAGGTGATCCGTATGCCGCCATGCGCAGCCTCTGGACTGCTGGGGCCCTGGATGCCCGGATTTCGGCCTTGTCTTCGGAGAAGTGACGCACATGCAGTGTGCCACCGGAGGCTGTGGCCCAGCAGAGGGCAAAATCTTGAAAATGCGGGCTTCAGTTGACTTTGCCTGTGCTCTCCTTTGGCTGAGTGCCATCCTGTGTTTCCTAGCAGGAGAAGGCATTCGTGGAGAGAGGCGGATTCCCTGTGTGCAGACAAAGTGTGTGCTGAGATGATGAGTCGCTGGAGACCGGGGTGGACTCTTCAGACCCAGGATAGGCCTCTGGCAGGTATGTGTCAATGCTTTCTGCCCTTCGCACTCAGCCAGGTATTTGCATACAATGTTCCCAGCGGAATTAGTAGTCTCCGGAGAGGCTGCCACATGTCAGCAAGCTTCACCTGGCCAGGGTCCGCCGGTGATGTAGCTACCCCATGAGTCACTACTCTCTAGACCTTCCAGATAAACTACGAGATCTTGTCTGCCCATGGGCAACCAGTAGAGCCAGAGGCCTTCCCCCTTTGCTCTTTGGTCTCTAGGCACTCTATCAGGCACTCCAAGCTGGGAAGTGACTCAGGGGGAGAAGGAAGAGATTTCAGAGAATGAACACATCCAGAGAGAGACAGAGAGAGGCAAGAGATGCTGAGTGGGGATGCCTTGCGTAGCGATATCCTCAGGAAAGTGGGAAAGAGGTACCTGGCCTGCTCTGCCAATGCCCTGAACCAGTCCGCACCAGGGGCTCCCCTGTGCCTGCGTAGGCTTTCCCAGGCTGTGCTCAAATCCTGTGGCCACTAGGTGTCATAGGTCATAATGGAGGGCCCTGTGTCATCTGCCTGGCGGGCCAGATCTCTGCCATTGGCTCAGTCTTGTCACCAGGCCCATCATAAGCTCCGCCTAGTCTTCCGGTGGTGGGACTGTCTCCATGGTGATGGCAAAGGAGCCTTAGTCCCGCCCACCTGGCCTTGACTTCACCTAGCTGGCCTGCTGACCCTCACTCAGACCTCTGTGTTGATAAAAATTAATGTCGGCCAGTGCCCAGGTGTCAGCATCTGGGATAAAGGATTCCGGACCTTGCCTGGGGCAGAAGGCAGCCTAGGTCAGCTGGTACCTGGAAGTCTAGTGACTCGTGACACTGCTGCCAGTGACAGGCAAATGGTGACTCCCACACTCACATATCCCCTGGTGGCAGAATGATAGTGATGGGTGGAGAAACATGGCTCCGGAGCACTCGCGCAATGGGGCACCGGCCAAAGGCCAGGGCCAGTAGTGGACGTCGCGGAGCTGAATGGCGAGCCAGTGAAGGGCCCAAGGATTCCTCTTGTATGTGGGAAACATGTCATCCGGGTCCCCACGTCCATAAACCACTGGATTGCTGGGGCCCGGGACGCCAGGATTTCGGCCTTGCCTTCGCAGCCCGGCCACATCGGCAGCCTTCCACCGGAGGCGGGGATATGTAGACAGCAAAAATGTGGAAAATGGCAGTGTCTCCTCGATTTCTCTGGCATCGGCCTTTTTGAGCGGCGTGCTTTTTTCCTAGTAGGATGAGGCACCGACAGAGAAAGGCAGGATTATGTGTGCAGGAAAGGTATGTGCTGAGAAGGTGACAAGGTTGAGACCAGGTTGGGATCTTTAGTCCCAGGAAGGGCCCCTGGCAGGTGTGGGTCAATTTTCTGTGCCCATCCCACTTGGCGTGGGGAGGTTTACACCATACAAAGCAGCAGCGGAATTATTCTTCCCCCAGAGGTTGCGTGTGCCCACAAGCTCCACCTGGCCAGGGTCCGCCCCTATCGTATTGCCCATGTCGATCAACAGAAGCTAAGAGCTTCCAGAGAGACTAACTGCTATTCTCTAGCCACGGGGAAGCGGTACAGCCAGAAGCCTCCCCTGTTTCCTCTCCAGGTTCCCTCTCAGGCCCCTCATAGTTGTGATGTGTCTCAGGGGTAGAAAAAAGAGATTTCTTTAAAAGAACACATACAAAGAGGGGCCATAGATGCCGAGGAAGGGCGCCTTGCCTACTGATATCGTAGCGTAAGTGGAAAAGAGGTACCTGCCTGCTGTCCCAGTATGTCGAACGTGTCCACATCAGGGGTTGCCTACTGTGAAGTTATTCCCTGGGTGCCCTCGATTTTGTGGGCAAGGACAGAAGGGGCCGTTGTGTGTCGACGGGTAAAATGGAGGGCTCTGCGGAACCGGCCGGTTAGGCTGGACCTCTCCTATTGGCTCAGAGTTTGTGACCCGTCCCCGTCAGAAGTTCCGGCCAGCCTTGCCGTGGCTGTCTCCATGGTGATTGGGAAGGAAGCCTTAGGCCCCGCACTCAGCCTTCACCTGGCCCACCTGGCCTCTTTACCCTCATCTAGACCGCTGTGTAGATGAAAGAAAGGTTGTCGGCCAGGGACCACGTGTCCTTCATTTCCC
This sequence comes from Loxodonta africana, assembly GCF_030014295.1. Lineage (NCBI taxonomy): Eukaryota > Metazoa > Chordata > Mammalia > Proboscidea > Elephantidae > Loxodonta > Loxodonta africana. The sequence continues at coordinate 250,138 of NW_026974832.1, forward strand.
TTGAAGGATTAAGCTCCTTGCCTGGGCAGAAGACAGCCAAGGTCAGCCTGAGCCTAGACACCTAGTGACCTGTGACACTGCAGACAGTGATAGATGTTGATGTCCACGCTCAGGTATCCGCAGGTGGCGGATCGAGAGTGGTCGGAGGTGAAGTGTAACTAGAGGTCACACACTCACGAGGGCACGGGCCAAAGGTCGGGAAAAATAGCTGAGGTCGTGGAGCTCTAGCGGAGCCAGTCTAGGGCCGAGGCCTCCCTCCTGTACGTGGCAAAGAGGTGATCCGTATGCCGCCATGCGCAGCCTCTGGACTGCTGGGGCCCTGGATGCCCGGATTTCGGCCTTGTCTTCGGAGAAGTGACGCACATGCAGTGTGCCACCGGAGGCTGTGGCCCAGCAGAGGGCAAAATCTTGAAAATGCGGGCTTCAGTTGACTTTGCCTGTGCTCTCCTTTGGCTGAGTGCCATCCTGTGTTTCCTAGCAGGAGAAGGCATTCGTGGAGAGAGGCGGATTCCCTGTGTGCAGACAAAGTGTGTGCTGAGATGATGAGTCGCTGGAGACCGGGGTGGACTCTTCAGACCCAGGATAGGCCTCTGGCAGGTATGTGTCAATGCTTTCTGCCCTTCGCACTCAGCCAGGTATTTGCATACAATGTTCCCAGCGGAATTAGTAGTCTCCGGAGAGGCTGCCACATGTCAGCAAGCTTCACCTGGCCAGGGTCCGCCGGTGATGTAGCTACCCCATGAGTCACTACTCTCTAGACCTTCCAGATAAACTACGAGATCTTGTCTGCCCATGGGCAACCAGTAGAGCCAGAGGCCTTCCCCCTTTGCTCTTTGGTCTCTAGGCACTCTATCAGGCACTCCAAGCTGGGAAGTGACTCAGGGGGAGAAGGAAGAGATTTCAGAGAATGAACACATCCAGAGAGAGACAGAGAGAGGCAAGAGATGCTGAGTGGGGATGCCTTGCGTAGCGATATCCTCAGGAAAGTGGGAAAGAGGTACCTGGCCTGCTCTGCCAATGCCCTGAACCAGTCCGCACCAGGGGCTCCCCTGTGCCTGCGTAGGCTTTCCCAGGCTGTGCTCAAATCCTGTGGCCACTAGGTGTCATAGGTCATAATGGAGGGCCCTGTGTCATCTGCCTGGCGGGCCAGATCTCTGCCATTGGCTCAGTCTTGTCACCAGGCCCATCATAAGCTCCGCCTAGTCTTCCGGTGGTGGGACTGTCTCCATGGTGATGGCAAAGGAGCCTTAGTCCCGCCCACCTGGCCTTGACTTCACCTAGCTGGCCTGCTGACCCTCACTCAGACCTCTGTGTTGATAAAAATTAATGTCGGCCAGTGCCCAGGTGTCAGCATCTGGGATAAAGGATTCCGGACCTTGCCTGGGGCAGAAGGCAGCCTAGGTCAGCTGGTACCTGGAAGTCTAGTGACTCGTGACACTGCTGCCAGTGACAGGCAAATGGTGACTCCCACACTCACATATCCCCTGGTGGCAGAATGATAGTGATGGGTGGAGAAACATGGCTCCGGAGCACTCGCGCAATGGGGCACCGGCCAAAGGCCAGGGCCAGTAGTGGACGTCGCGGAGCTGAATGGCGAGCCAGTGAAGGGCCCAAGGATTCCTCTTGTATGTGGGAAACATGTCATCCGGGTCCCCACGTCCATAAACCACTGGATTGCTGGGGCCCGGGACGCCAGGATTTCGGCCTTGCCTTCGCAGCCCGGCCACATCGGCAGCCTTCCACCGGAGGCGGGGATATGTAGACAGCAAAAATGTGGAAAATGGCAGTGTCTCCTCGATTTCTCTGGCATCGGCCTTTTTGAGCGGCGTGCTTTTTTCCTAGTAGGATGAGGCACCGACAGAGAAAGGCAGGATTATGTGTGCAGGAAAGGTATGTGCTGAGAAGGTGACAAGGTTGAGACCAGGTTGGGATCTTTAGTCCCAGGAAGGGCCCCTGGCAGGTGTGGGTCAATTTTCTGTGCCCATCCCACTTGGCGTGGGGAGGTTTACACCATACAAAGCAGCAGCGGAATTATTCTTCCCCCAGAGGTTGCGTGTGCCCACAAGCTCCACCTGGCCAGGGTCCGCCCCTACCGTATTGCCCATGTCGATCAACAGAAGCTAAGAGCTTCCAGAGAGACTAACTGCTATTCTCTAGCCACGGGGAAGCGGTACAGCCAGAAGCCTCCCCTGTTTCCTCTCCAGGTTCCCTCTCAGGCCCCTCATAGTTGTGATGTGTCTCAGGGGTAGAAAAAAGAGATTTCTTTAAAAGAACACATACAAAGAGGGGCCATAGATGCCGAGGAAGGGCGCCTTGCCTACTGATATCGTAGCGTAAGTGGAAAAGAGGTACCTGCCTGCTGTCCCAGTATGTCGAACGTGTCCACATCAGGGGTTGCCTACTGTGAAGTTATTCCCTGGGTGCCCTCGATTTTGTGGCCAAGGACAGAAGGGGCCGTTGTGTGTCCACGGGTAAAATGGAGGGCTCTGCGGAACCGGCCGGTTAGGCTGGACCTCTCCTATTGGCTCAGAGTTTGTGACCCGTCCCCGTCAGAAGTTCCGGCCAGCCTTGCCGTGGCTGTCTCCATGGTGATTGGGAAGGAAGCCTTAGGCCCCGCACTCAGCCTTCACCTGGCCCACCTGGCCTCTTTACCCTCATCTAGACCGCTGTGTAGATGAAAGAAAGGTTGTCGGCCAGGGACCACGTGTCCTTCATTTCCCTTGAAGGATTAAGCTCCTTGCCTGGGCAGAAGACAGCCAAGGTCAGCCTGAGCCTAGACACCTAGTGACCTGTGACACTGCAGACAGTGATAGATGTTGATGTCCACGCTCAGGTATCCGCAGGTGGCGGATCGAGAGTGGTCGGAGGTGAAGTGTAACTAGAGGTCACACACTCACGAGGGCACGGGCCAAAGGTCGGGAAAAATAGCTGAGGTCGTGGAGCTCTAGCGGAGCCAGTCTAGGGCCGAGGCCTCCCTCCTGTACGTGGCAAAGAGGTGATCCGTATGCCGCCATGCGCAGCCTCTGGACTGCTGGGGCCCTGGATGCCCGGATTTCGGCCTTGTCTTCGGAGAAGTGACGCACATGCAGTGTGCCACCGGAGGCTGTGGCCCAGCAGAGGGCAAAATCTTGAAAATGCGGGCTTCAGTTGACTTTGCCTGTGCTCTCCTTTGGCTGAGTGCCATCCTGTGTTTCCTAGCAGGAGAAGGCATTCGTGGAGAGAGGCGGATTCCCTGTGTGCAGACAAAGTGTGTGCTGAGATGATGAGTCGCTGGAGACCGGGGTGGACTCTTCAGACCCAGGATAGGCCTCTGGCAGGTATGTGTCAATGCTTTCTGCCCTTCGCACTCAGCCAGGTATTTGCATACAATGTTCCCAGCGGAATTAGTAGTCTCCGGAGAGGCTGCCACATGTCAGCAAGCTTCACCTGGCCAGGGTCCGCCGGTGATGTAGCTACCCCATGAGTCACTACTCTCTAGACCTTCCAGATAAACTACGAGATCTTGTCTGCCCATGGGCAACCAGTAGAGCCAGAGGCCTTCCCCCTTTGCTCTTTGGTCTCTAGGCACTCTATCAGGCACTCCAAGCTGGGAAGTGACTCAGGGGGAGAAGGAAGAGATTTCAGAGAATGAACACATCCAGAGAGAGACAGAGAGAGGCAAGAGATGCTGAGTGGGGATGCCTTGCGTAGCGATATCCTCAGGAAAGTGGGAAAGAGGTACCTGGCCTGCTCTGCCAATGCCCTGAACCAGTCCGCACCAGGGGCTCCCCTGTGCCTGCGTAGGCTTTCCCAGGCTGTGCTCAAATCCTGTGGCCACTAGGTGTCATAGGTCATAATGGAGGGCCCTGTGTCATCTGCCTGGCGGGCCAGATCTCTGCCATTGGCTCAGTCTTGTCACCAGGCCCATCATAAGCTCCGCCTAGTCTTCCGGTGGTGGGACTGTCTCCATGGTGATGGCAAAGGAGCCTTAGTCCCGCCCACCTGGCCTTGACTTCACCTAGCTGGCCTGTTGACCCTCACTCAGACCTCTGTGTTGATAAAAATTAATGTCGGCCAGTGCCCAGGTGTCAGCATCTGGGATAAAGGATTCCGGACCTTGCCTGGGGCAGAAGGCAGCCTAGGTCAGCTGGTACCTGGAAGTCTAGTGACTCGTGACACTGCTGCCAGTGACAGGCAAATGGTGACTCCCACACTCACATATCCCCTGGTGGCAGAATGATAGTGATGGGTGGAGAAACATGGCTCCGGAGCACTCGCGCAATGGGGCACCGGCCAAAGGCCAGGGCCAGTAGTGGACGTCGCGGAGCTGAATGGCGAGCCAGTGAAGGGCCCAAGGATTCCTCTTGTATGTGGGAAACATGTCATCCGGGTCCCCACGTCCATAAACCACTGGATTGCTGGGGCCCGGGACGCCAGGATTTCGGCCTTGCCTTCGCAGCCCGGCCACATCGGCAGCCTTCCACCGGAGGCGGGGATATGTAGACAGCAAAAATGTGGAAAATGGCAGTGTCTCCTCGATTTCTCTGGCATCGGCCTTTTTGAGCGGCGTGCTTTTTTCCTAGTAGGATGAGGCACCGACAGAGAAAGGCAGGATTATGTGTGCAGGAAAGGTATGTGCTGAGAAGGTGACAAGGTTGAGACCAGGTTGGGATCTTTAGTCCCAGGAAGGGCCCCTGGCAGGTGTGGGTCAATTTTCTGTGCCCATCCCACTTGGCGTGGGGAGGTTTACACCATACAAAGCAGCAGCGGAATTATTCTTCCCCCAGAGGTTGCGTGTGCCCACAAGCTCCACCTGGCCAGGGTCCGCCCCTACCGTATTGCCCATGTCGATCAACAGAAGCTAAGAGCTTCCAGAGAGACTAACTGCTATTCTCTAGCCACGGGGAAGCGGTACAGCCAGAAGCCTCCCCTGTTTCCTCTCCAGGTTCCCTCTCAGGCCCCTCATAGTTGTGATGTGTCTCAGGGGTAGAAAAAAGAGATTTCTTTAAAAGAACACATACAAAGAGGGGCCATAGATGCCGAGGAAGGGCGCCTTGCCTACTGATATCGTAGCGTAAGTGGAAAAGAGGTACCTGCCTGCTGTCCCAGTATGTCGAACGTGTCCACATCAGGGGTTGCCTACTGTGAAGTTATTCCCTGGGTGCCCTCGATTTTGTGGCCAAGGACAGAAGGGGCCGTTGTGTGTCGACGGGTAAAATGGAGGGCTCTGCGGAACCGGCCGGTTAGGCTGGACCTCTCCTATTGGCTCAGAGTTTGTGACCCGTCCCCGTCAGAAGTTCCGGCCAGCCTTGCCGTGGCTGTCTCCATGGTGATTGGGAAGGAAGCCTTAGGCCCCGCACTCAGCCTTCACCTGGCCCACCTGGCCTCTTTACCCTCATCTAGACCGCTGTGTAGATGAAAGAAAGGTTGTCGGCCAGTGACCACGTGTCCTTCATTTCCCTTGAAGGATTAAGCTCCTTGCCTGGGCAGAAGACAGCCAAGGTCAGCCTGAGCCTAGACACCTAGTGACCTGTGACACTGCAGACAGTGATAGATGTTGATGTCCACGCTCAGGTATCCGCAGGTGGCGGATCGAGAGTGGTCGGAGGTGAAGTGTAACTAGAGGTCACACACTCACCAGGGCACGGGCCAAAGGTCGGGAAAAATAGCTGAGGTCGTGGAGCTCTAGCGGAGCCAGTCTAGGGCCGAGGCCTCCCTCCTGTACGTGGCAAAGAGGTGATCCGTATGCCGCCATGCGCAGCCTCTGGACTGCTGGGGCCCTGGATGCCCGGATTTCGGCCTTGTCTTCGGAGAAGTGACGCACATGCAGTGTGCCACCGGAGGCTGTGGCCCAGCAGAGGGCAAAATCTTGAAAATGCGGGCTTCAGTTGACTTTGCCTGTGCTCTCCTTTGGCTGAGTGCCATCCTGTGTTTCCTAGCAGGAGAAGGCATTCGTGGAGAGAGGCGGATTCCCTGTGTGCAGACAAAGTGTGTGCTGAGATGATGAGTCGCTGGAGACCGGGGTGGACTCTTCAGACCCAGGATAGGCCTCTGGCAGGTATGTGTCAATGCTTTCTGCCCTTCGCACTCAGCCAGGTATTTGCATACAATGTTCCCAGCGGAATTAGTAGTCTCCGGAGAGGCTGCCACATGTCAGCAAGCTTCACCTGGCCAGGGTCCGCCGGTGATGTAGCTACCCCATGAGTCACTACTCTCTAGACCTTCCAGATAAACTACGAGATCTTGTCTGCCCATGGGCAACCAGTAGAGCCAGAGGCCTTCCCCCTTTGCTCTTTGGTCTCTAGGCACTCTATCAGGCACTCCAAGCTGGGAAGTGACTCAGGGGGAGAAGGAAGAGATTTCAGAGAATGAACACATCCAGAGAGAGACAGAGAGAGGCAAGAGATGCTGAGTGGGGATGCCTTGCGTAGCGATATCCTCAGGAAAGTGGGAAAGAGGTACCTGGCCTGCTCTGCCAATGCCCTGAACCAGTCCGCACCAGGGGCTCCCCTGTGCCTGCGTAGGCTTTCCCAGGCTGTGCTCAAATCCTGTGGCCACTAGGTGTCATAGGTCATAATGGAGGGCCCTGTGTCATCTGCCTGGCGGGCCAGATCTCTGCCATTGGCTCAGTCTTGTCACCAGGCCCATCATAAGCTCCGCCTAGTCTTCCGGTGGTGGGACTGTCTCCATGGTGATGGCAAAGGAGCCTTAGTCCCGCCCACCTGGCCTTGACTTCACCTAGCTGGCCTGTTGACCCTCACTCAGACCTCTGTGTTGATAAAAATTAATGTCGGCCAGTGCCCAGGTGTCAGCATCTGGGATAAAGGATTCCGGACCTTGCCTGGGGCAGAAGGCAGCCTAGGTCAGCTGGTACCTGGAAGTCTAGTGACTCGTGACACTGCTGCCAGTGACAGGCAAATGGTGACTCCCACACTCACATATCCCCTGGTGGCAGAATGATAGTGATGGGTGGAGAAACATGGCTCCGGAGCACTCGCGCAATGGGGCACCGGCCAAAGGCCAGGGCCAGTAGTGGACGTCGCGGAGCTGAATGGCGAGCCAGTGAAGGGCCCAAGGATTCCTCTTGTATGTGGGAAACATGTCATCCGGGTCCCCACGTCCATAAACCACTGGATTGCTGGGGCCCGGGACGCCAGGATTTCGGCCTTGCCTTCGCAGCCCGGCCACATCGGCAGCCTTCCACCGGAGGCGGGGATATGTAGACAGCAAAAATGTGGAAAATGGCAGTGTCTCCTCGATTTCTCTGGCATCGGCCTTTTTGAGCGGCGTGCTTTTTTCCTAGTAGGATGAGGCACCGACAGAGAAAGGCAGGATTATGTGTGCAGGAAAGGTATGTGCTGAGAAGGTGACAAGGTTGAGACCAGGTTGGGATCTTTAGTCCCAGGAAGGGCCCCTGGCAGGTGTGGGTCAATTTTCTGTGCCCATCCCACTTGGCGTGGGGAGGTTTACACCATACAAAGCAGCAGCGGAATTATTCTTCCCCCAGAGGTTGCGTGTGCCCACAAGCTCCACCTGGCCAGGGTCCGCCCCTACCGTATTGCCCATGTCGATCAACAGAAGCTAAGAGCTTCCAGAGAGACTAACTGCTATTCTCTAGCCACGGGGAAGCGGTACAGCCAGAAGCCTCCCCTGTTTCCTCTCCAGGTTCCCTCTCAGGCCCCTCATAGTTGTGATGTGTCTCAGGGGTAGAAAAAAGAGATTTCTTTAAAAGAACACATACAAAGAGGGGCCATAGATGCCGAGGAAGGGCGCCTTGCCTACTGATATCGTAGCGTAAGTGGAAAAGAGGTACCTGCCTGCTGTCCCAGTATGTCGAACGTGTCCACATCAGGGGTTGCCTACTGTGAAGTTATTCCCTGGGTGCCCTCGATTTTGTGGCCAAGGACAGAAGGGGCCGTTGTGTGTCCACGGGTAAAATGGAGGGCTCTGCAGAACCGGCCGGTTAGGCTGGACCTCTCCTATTGGCTCAGAGTTTGTGACCCGTCCCCGTCAGAAGTTCCGGCCAGCCTTGCCGTGGCTGTCTCCATGGTGATTGGGAAGGAAGCCTTAGGCCCCGCACTCAGCCTTCACCTGGCCCACCTGGCCTCTTTACCCTCATCTAGACCGCTGTGTAGATGAAAGAAAGGTTGTCGGCCAGGGACCACATGTCCTTCATTTCCCTTGAAGGATTAAGCTCCTTGCCTGGGCAGAAGACAGCCAAGGTCAGCCTGAGCCTAGACACCTAGTGACCTGTGACACTGCAGACAGTGATAGATGTTGATGTCCACGCTCAGGTATCCGCAGGTGGCGGATCGAGAGTGGTCGGAGGTGAAGTGTAACTAGAGGTCACACACTCACCAGGGCACGGGCCAAAGGTCGGGAAAAATAGCTGAGGTCGTGGAGCTCTAGCGGAGCCAGTCTAGGGCCGAGGCCTCCCTCCTGTACGTGGCAAAGAGGTGATCCGTATGCCGCCATGCGCAGCCTCTGGACTGCTGGGGCCCTGGATGCCCGGATTTCGGCCTTGTCTTTGGAGAAGTGACGCACATGCAGTGTGCCACCGGAGGCTGTGGCCCAGCAGAGGGCAAAATCTTGAAAATGCGGGCTTCAGTTGACTTTGCCTGTGCTCTCCTTTGGCTGAGTGCCATCCTGTGTTTCCTAGCAGGAGAAGGCATTCGTGGAGAGAGGCGGATTCCCTGTGTGCAGACAAAGTGTGTGCTGAGATGATGAGTCGCTGGAGACCGGGGTGGACTCTTCAGACCCAGGATAGGCCTCTGGCAGGTATGTGTCAATGCTTTCTGCCCTTCGCACTCAGCCAGGTATTTGCATACAATGTTACCAGCGGAATTAGTAGTCTCCGGAGAGGCTGCCACATGTCAGCAAGCTTCACCTGGCCAGGGTCCGCCGGTGATGTAGCTACCCCATGAGTCACTACTCTCTAGACCTTCCAGATAAACTACGAGATCTTGTCTGCCCATGGGCAACCAGTAGAGCCAGAGGCCTTCCCCCTTTGCTCTTTGGTCTCTAGGCACTCTATCAGGCACTCCAAGCTGGGAAGTGACTCAGGGGGAGAAGGAAGAGATTTCAGAGAATGAACACATCCAGAGAGAGACAGAGAGAGGCAAGAGATGCTGAGTGGGGATGCCTTGCGTAGCGATATCCTCAGGAAAGTGGGAAAGAGGTACCTGGCCTGCTCTGCCAATGCCCTGAACCAGTCCGCACCAGGGGCTCCCCTGTGCCTGCGTAGGCTTTCCCAGGCTGTGCTCAAATCCTGTGGCCACTAGGTGTCATAGGTCATAATGGAGGGCCCTGTGTCATCTGCCTGGCGGGCCAGATCTCTGCCATTGGCTCAGTCTTGTCACCAGGCCCATCATAAGCTCCGCCTAGTCTTCCGGTGGTGGGACTGTCTCCATGGTGATGGCAAAGGAGCCTTAGTCCCGCCCACCTGGCCTTGACTTCACCTAGCTGGCCTGCTGACCCTCACTCAGACCTCTGTGTTGATAAAAATTAATGTCGGCCAGTGCCCAGGTGTCAGCATCTGGGATAAAGGATTCCGGACCTTGCCTGGGGCAGAAGGCAGCCTAGGTCAGCTGGTACCTGGAAGTCTAGTGACTCGTGACACTGCTGCCAGTGACAGGCAAATGGTGACTCCCACACTCACATATCCCCTGGTGGCAGAATGATAGTGATGGGTGGAGAAACATGGCTCCGGAGCACTCGCGCAATGGGGCACCGGCCAAAGGCCAGGGCCAGTAGTGGACGTCGCGGAGCTGAATGGCGAGCCAGTGAAGGGCCCAAGGATTCCTCTTGTATGTGGGAAACATGTCATCCGGGTCCCCACGTCCATAAACCACTGGATTGCTGGGGCCCGGGACGCCAGGATTTCGGCCTTGCCTTCGCAGCCCGGCCACATCGGCAGCCTTCCACCGGAGGCGGGGATATGTAGACAGCAAAAATGTGGAAAATGGCAGTGTCTCCTCGATTTCTCTGGCATCGGCCTTTTTGAGCGGCGTGTTTTTTTCCTAGTGGGATGAGGCACCGACAGAGAAAGGCAGGATTATGTGTGCAGGAAAGGTATGTGCTGAGAAGGTGACAAGGTTGAGACCAGGTTGGGATCTTTAGTCCCAGGAAGGGCCCCTGGCAGGTGTGGGTCAATTTTCTGTGCCCATCCCACTTGGCGTGGGGAGGTTTACACCATACAAAGCAGCAGCGGAATTATTCTTCCCCCAGAGGTTGCGTGTGCCCACAAGCTCCACCTGGCCAGGGTCCGCCCCTACCGTATTGCCCATGTCGATCAACAGAAGCTAAGAGCTTCCAGAGAGACTAACTGCTATTCTCTAGCCACGGGGAAGCGGTACAGCCAGAAGCCTCCCCTGTTTCATCTCCAGGTTCCCTCTCAGGCCCCTCATAGTTGTGATGTGTCTCAGGGGTAGAAAAAAGAGATTTCTTTAAAAGAACACATACAAAGAGGGGCCATAGATGCCGAGGAAGGGCGCCTTGCCTACTGATATCGTAGCGTAAGTGGAAAAGAGGTACCTGCCTGCTGTCCCAGTATGTCGAACGTGTCCACATCAGGGGTTGCCTACTATGAAGTTATTCCCTGGGTGCCCTCGATTTTGTGGGCAAGGACAGAAGGGGCCGTTGTGTGTCCATGGGTAAAATGGAGGGCTCTGCGGAACCGGCCGGTTAGGCTGGACCTCTCCTATTGGCTCAGAGTTTGTGACCCGTCCCCGTCAGAAGTTCCGGCCAGCCTTGCCGTGGCTGTCTCCATGGTGATTGGGAAGGAAGCCTTAGGCCCCGCACTCAGCCTTCACCTGGCCCACCTGGCCTCTTTACCCTCATCTAGACCGCTGTGTAGATGAAAGAAAGGTTGTCGGCCAGGGACCACGTGTCCTTCATTTCCCTTGAAGGATTAAGCTCCTTGCCTGGGCAGAAGACAGCCAAGGTCAGCCTGAGCCTAGACACCTAGTGACCTGTGACACTGCAGACAGTGATAGATGTTGATGTCCACGCTCAGGTATCCGCAGGTGGCGGATCGAGAGTGGTCGGAGGTGAAGTGTAACTAGAGGTCACACACTCACCAGGGCACGGGCCAAAGGTCGGGAAAAATAGCTGAGGTCGTGGAGCTCTAGCGGAGCCAGTCTAGGGCCGAGGCCTCCCTCCTGTACGTGGCAAAGAGGTGATCCGTATGCCGCCATGCGCAGCCTCTGGACTGCTGGGGCCCTGGATGCCCGGATTTCGGCCTTGTCTTCGGAGAAGTGACGCACATGCAGTGTGCCACCGGAGGCTGTGGCCCAGCAGAGGGCAAAATCTTGAAAATGCGGGCTTCAGTTGACTTTGCCTGTGCTCTCCTTTGGCTGAGTGCCATCCTGTGTTTCCTAGCAGGAGAAGGCATTCGTGGAGAGAGGCGGATTCCCTGTGTGCAGACAAAGTGTGTGCTGAGATGATGAGTCGCTGGAGACCGGGGTGGACTCTTCAGACCCAGGATAGGCCTCTGGCAGGTATGTGTCAATGCTTTCTGCCCTTCGCACTCAGCCAGGTATTTGCATACAATGTTCCCAGCGGAATTAGTAGTCTCCGGAGAGGCTGCCACATGTCAGCAAGCTTCACCTGGCCAGGGTCCGCCGGTGATGTAGCTACCCCATGAGTCACTACTCTCTAGACCTTCCAGATAAACTACGAGATCTTGTCTGCCCATGGGCAACCAGTAGAGCCAGAGGCCTTCCCCCTTTGCTCTTTGGTCTCTAGGCACTCTATCAGGCACTCCAAGCTGGGAAGTGACTCAGGGGGAGAAGGAAGAGATTTCAGAGAATGAACACATCCAGAGAGAGACAGAGAGAGGCAAGAGATGCTGAGTGGGGATGCCTTGCGTAGCGATATCCTCAGGAAAGTGGGAAAGAGGTACCTGGCCTGCTCTGCCAATGCCCTGAACCAGTCCGCACCAGGGGCTCCCCTGTGCCTGCGTAGGCTTTCCCAGGCTGTGCTCAAATCCTGTGGCCACTAGGTGTCATAGGTCATAATGGAGGGCCCTGTGTCATCTGCCTGGCGGGCCAGATCTCTGCCATTGGCTCAGTCTTGTCACCAGGCCCATCATAAGCTCCGCCTAGTCTTCCGGTGGTGGGACTGTCTCCATGGTGATGGCAAAGGAGCCTTAGTCCCGCCCACCTGGCCTTGACTTCACCTAGCTGGCCTGCTGACCCTCACTCAGACCTCTGTGTTGATAAAAATTAATGTCGGCCAGTGCCCAGGTGTCAGCATCTGGGATAAAGGATTCCGGACCTTGCCTGGGGCAGAAGGCAGCCTAGGTCAGCTGGTACCTGGAAGTCTAGTGACTCGTGACACTGCTGCCAGTGACAGGCAAATGGTGACTCCCACACTCACATATCCCCTGGTGGCAGAATGATAGTGATGGGTGGAGAAACATGGCTCCGGAGCACTCGCGCAATGGGGCACCGGCCAAAGGCCAGGGCCAGTAGTGGACGTCGCGGAGCTGAATGGCGAGCCAGTGAAGGGCCCAAGGATTCCTCTTGTATGTGGGAAACATGTCATCCGGGTCCCCACGTCCATAAACCACTGGATTGCTGGGGCCCGGGACGCCAGGATTTCGGCCTTGCCTTCGCAGCCCGGCCACATCGGCAGCCTTCCACCGGAGGCGGGGATATGTAGACAGCAAAAATGTGGAAAATGGCAGTGTCTCCTCGATTTCTCTGGCATCGGCCTTTTTGAGCGGCGTGCTTTTTTCCTAGTAGGATGAGGCACCGACAGAGAAAGGCAGGATTATGTGTGCAGGAAAGGTATGTGCTGAGAAGGTGACAAGGTTGAGACCAGGTTGGGATCTTTAGTCCCAGGAAGGGCCCCTGGCAGGTGTGGGTCAATTTTCTGTGCCCATCCCACTTGGCGTGGGGAGGTTTACACCATACAAAGCAGCAGCGGAATTATTCTTCCCCCAGAGGTTGCGTGTGCCCACAAGCTCCACCTGGCCAGGGTCCGCCCCTATCGTATTGCCCATGTCGATCAACAGAAGCTAAGAGCTTCCAGAGAGACTAACTGCTATTCTCTAGCCACGGGGAAGCGGTACAGCCAGAAGCCTCCCCTGTTTCCTCTCCAGGTTCCCTCTCAGGCCCCTCATAGTTGTGATGTGTCTCAGGGGTAGAAAAAAGAGATTTCTTTAAAAGAACACATACAAAGAGGGGCCATAGATGCCGAGGAAGGGCGCCTTGCCTACTGATATCGTAGCGTAAGTGGAAAAGAGGTACCTGCCTGCTGTCCCAGTATGTCGAACGTGTCCACATCAGGGGTTGCCTACTGTGAAGTTATTCCCTGGGTGCCCTCGATTTTGTGGGCAAGGACAGAAGGGGCCGTTGTGTGTCGACGGGTAAAATGGAGGGCTCTGCGGAACCGGCCGGTTAGGCTGGACCTCTCCTATTGGCTCAGAGTTTGTGACCCGTCCCCGTCAGAAGTTCCGGCCAGCCTTGCCGTGGCTGTCTCCATGGTGATTGGGAAGGAAGCCTTAGGCCCCGCACTCAGCCTTCACCTGGCCCACCTGGCCTCTTTACCCTCATCTAGACCGCTGTGTAGATGAAAGAAAGGTTGTCGGCCAGGGACCACGTGTCCTTCATTTCCCTTGAAGGATTAAGCTCCTTGCCTGGGCAGAAGACAGCCAAGGTCAGCCTGAGCCTAGACACCTAGTGACCTGTGACACTGCAGACAGTGATAGATGTTGATGTCCACGCTCAGGTATCCGCAGGTGGCGGATCGAGAGTGGTCGGAGGTGAAGTGTAACTAGAGGTCACACACTCACGAGGGCACGGGCCAAAGGTCGGGAAAAATAGCTGAGGTCGTGGAGCTCTAGCGGAGCCAGTCTAGGGCCGAGGCCTCCCTCCTGTACGTGGCAAAGAGGTGATCCGTATGCCGCCATGCGCAGCCTCTGGACTGCTGGGGCCCTGGATGCCCGGATTTCGGCCTTGTCTTCGGAGAAGTGACGCACATGCAGTGTGCCACCGGAGGCTGTGGCCCAGCAGAGGGCAAAATCTTGAAAATGCGGGCTTCAGTTGACTTTGCCTGTGCTCTCCTTTGGCTGAGTGCCATCCTGTGTTTCCTAGCAGGAGAAGGCATTCGTGGAGAGAGGCGGATTCCCTGTGTGCAGACAAAGTGTGTGCTGAGATGATGAGTCGCTGGAGACCGGGGTGGACTCTTCAGACCCAGGATAGGCCTCTGGCAGGTATGTGTCAATGCTTTCTGCCCTTCGCACTCAGCCAGGTATTTGCATACAATGTTCCCAGCGGAATTAGTAGTCTCCGGAGAGGCTGCCACATGTCAGCAAGCTTCACCTGGCCAGGGTCCGCCGGTGATGTAGCTACCCCATGAGTCACTACTCTCTAGACCTTCCAGATAAACTACGAGATCTTGTCTGCCCATGGGCAACCAGTAGAGCCAGAGGCCTTCCCCCTTTGCTCTTTGGTCTCTAGGCACTCTATCAGGCACTCCAAGCTGGGAAGTGACTCAGGGGGAGAAGGAAGAGATTTCAGAGAATGAACACATCCAGAGAGAGACAGAGAGAGGCAAGAGATGCTGAGTGGGGATGCCTTGCGTAGCGATATCCTCAGGAAAGTGGGAAAGAGGTACCTGGCCTGCTCTGCCAATGCCCTGAACCAGTCCGCACCAGGGGCTCCCCTGTGCCTGCGTAGGCTTTCCCAGGCTGTGCTCAAATCCTGTGGCCACTAGGTGTCATAGGTCATAATGGAGGGCCCTGTGTCATCTGCCTGGCGGGCCAGATCTCTGCCATTGGCTCAGTCTTGTCACCAGGCCCATCATAAGCTCCGCCTAGTCTTCCGGTGGTGGGACTGTCTCCATGGTGATGGCAAAGGAGCCTTAGTCCCGCCCACCTGGCCTTGACTTCACCTAGCTGGCCTGTTGACCCTCACTCAGACCTCTGTGTTGATAAAAATTAATGTCGGCCAGTGCCCAGGTGTCAGCATCTGGGATAAAGGATTCCGGACCTTGCCTGGGGCAGAAGGCAGCCTAGGTCAGCTGGTACCTGGAAGTCTAGTGACTCGTGACACTGCTGCCAGTGACAGGCAAATGGTGACTCCCACACTCACATATCCCCTGGTGGCAGAATGATAGTGATGGGTGGAGAAACATGGCTCCGGAGCACTCGCGCAATGGGGCACCGGCCAAAGGCCAGGGCCAGTAGTGGACGTCGCGGAGCTGAATGGCGAGCCAGTGAAGGGCCCAAGGATTCCTCTTGTATGTGGGAAACATGTCATCCGGGTCCCCACGTCCATAAACCACTGGATTGCTGGGGCCCGGGACGCCAGGATTTCGGCCTTGCCTTCGCAGCCCGGCCACATCGGCAGCCTTCCACCGGAGGCGGGGATATGTAGACAGCAAAAATGTGGAAAATGGCAGTGTCTCCTCGATTTCTCTGGCATCGGCCTTTTTGAGCGGCGTGCTTTTTTCCTAGTAGGATGAGGCACCGACAGAGAAAGGCAGGATTATGTGTGCAGGAAAGGTATGTGCTGAGAAGGTGACAAGGTTGAGACCAGGTTGGGATCTTTAGTCCCAGGAAGGGCCCCTGGCAGGTGTGGGTCAATTTTCTGTGCCCATCCCACTTGGCGTGGGGAGGTTTACACCATACAAAGCAGCAGCGGAATTATTCTTCCCCCAGAGGTTGCGTGTGCCCACAAGCTCCACCTGGCCAGGGTCCGCCCCTACCGTATTGCCCATGTCGATCAACAGAAGCTAAGAGCTTCCAGAGAGACTAACTGCTATTCTCTAGCCACGGGGAAGCGGTACAGCCAGAAGCCTCCCCTGTTTCCTCTCCAGGTTCCCTCTCAGGCCCCTCATAGTTGTGATGTGTCTCAGGGGTAGAAAAAAGAGATTTCTTTAAAAGAACACATACAAAGAGGGGCCATAGATGCCGAGGAAGGGCGCCTTGCCTACTGATATCGTAGCGTAAGTGGAAAAGAGGTACCTGCCTGCTGTCCCAGTATGTCGAACGTGTCCACATCAGGGGTTGCCTACTGTGAAGTTATTCCCTGGGTGCCCTCGATTTTGTGGCCAAGGACAGAAGGGGCCGTTGTGTGTCCACGGGTAAAATGGAGGGCTCTGCGGAACCGGCCGGTTAGGCTGGACCTCTCCTATTGGCTCAGAGTTTGTGACCCGTCCCCGTCAGAAGTTCCGGCCAGCCTTGCCGTGGCTGTCTCCATGGTGATTGGGAAGGAAGCCTTAGGCCCCGCACTCAGCCTTCACCTGGCCCACCTGGCCTCTTTACCCTCATCTAGACCGCTGTGTAGATGAAAGAAAGGTTGTCGGCCAGGGACCACGTGTCCTTCATTTCCCTTGAAGGATTAAGCTCCTTGCCTGGGCAGAAGACAGCCAAGGTCAGCCTGAGCCTAGACACCTAGTGACCTGTGACACTGCAGACAGTGATAGATGTTGATGTCCACGCTCAGGTATCCGCAGGTGGCGGATCGAGAGTGGTCGGAGGTGAAGTGTAACTAGAGGTCACACACTCACGAGGGCACGGGCCAAAGGTCGGGAAAAATAGCTGAGGTCGTGGAGCTCTAGCGGAGCCAGTCTAGGGCCGAGGCCTCCCTCCTGTACGTGGCAAAGAGGTGATCCGTATGCCGCCATGCGCAGCCTCTGGACTGCTGGGGCCCTGGATGCCCGGATTTCGGCCTTGTCTTCGGAGAAGTGACGCACATGCAGTGTGCCACCGGAGGCTGTGGCCCAGCAGAGGGCAAAATCTTGAAAATGCGGGCTTCAGTTGACTTTGCCTGTGCTCTCCTTTGGCTGAGTGCCATCCTGTGTTTCCTAGCAGGAGAAGGCATTCGTGGAGAGAGGCGGATTCCCTGTGTGCAGACAAAGTGTGTGCTGAGATGATGAGTCGCTGGAGACCGGGGTGGACTCTTCAGACCCAGGATAGGCCTCTGGCAGGTATGTGTCAATGCTTTCTGCCCTTCGCACTCAGCCAGGTATTTGCATACAATGTTCCCAGCGGAATTAGTAGTCTCCGGAGAGGCTGCCACATGTCAGCAAGCTTCACCTGGCCAGGGTCCGCCGGTGATGTAGCTACCCCATGAGTCACTACTCTCTAGACCTTCCAGATAAACTACGAGATCTTGTCTGCCCATGGGCAACCAGTAGAGCCAGAGGCCTTCCCCCTTTGCTCTTTGGTCTCTAGGCACTCTATCAGGCACTCCAAGCTGGGAAGTGACTCAGGGGGAGAAGGAAGAGATTTCAGAGAATGAACACATCCAGAGAGAGACAGAGAGAGGCAAGAGATGCTGAGTGGGGATGCCTTGCGTAGCGATATCCTCAGGAAAGTGGGAAAGAGGTACCTGGCCTGCTCTGCCAATGCCCTGAACCAGTCCGCACCAGGGGCTCCCCTGTGCCTGCGTAGGCTTTCCCAGGCTGTGCTCAAATCCTGTGGCCACTAGGTGTCATAGGTCATAATGGAGGGCCCTGTGTCATCTGCCTGGCGGGCCAGATCTCTGCCATTGGCTCAGTCTTGTCACCAGGCCCATCATAAGCTCCGCCTAGTCTTCCGGTGGTGGGACTGTCTCCATGGTGATGGCAAAGGAGCCTTAGTCCCGCCCACCTGGCCTTGACTTCACCTAGCTGGCCTGTTGACCCTCACTCAGACCTCTGTGTTGATAAAAATTAATGTCGGCCAGTGCCCAGGTGTCAGCATCTGGGATAAAGGATTCCGGACCTTGCCTGGGGCAGAAGGCAGCCTAGGTCAGCTGGTACCTGGAAGTCTAGTGACTCGTGACACTGCTGCCAGTGACAGGCAAATGGTGACTCCCACACTCACATATCCCCTGGTGGCAGAATGATAGTGATGGGTGGAGAAACATGGCTCCGGAGCACTCGCGCAATGGGGCACCGGCCAAAGGCCAGGGCCAGTAGTGGACGTCGCGGAGCTGAATGGCGAGCCAGTGAAGGGCCCAAGGATTCCTCTTGTATGTGGGAAACATGTCATCCGGGTCCCCACGTCCATAAACCACTGGATTGCTGGGGCCCGGGACGCCAGGATTTCGGCCTTGCCTTCGCAGCCCGGCCACATCGGCAGCCTTCCACCGGAGGCGGGGATATGTAGACAGCAAAAATGTGGAAAATGGCAGTGTCTCCTCGATTTCTCTGGCATCGGCCTTTTTGAGCGGCGTGCTTTTTTCCTAGTAGGATGAGGCACCGACAGAGAAAGGCAGGATTATGTGTGCAGGAAAGGTATGTGCTGAGAAGGTGACAAGGTTGAGACCAGGTTGGGATCTTTAGTCCCAGGAAGGGCCCCTGGCAGGTGTGGGTCAATTTTCTGTGCCCATCCCACTTGGCGTGGGGAGGTTTACACCATACAAAGCAGCAGCGGAATTATTCTTCCCCCAGAGGTTGCGTGTGCCCACAAGCTCCACCTGGCCAGGGTCCGCCCCTACCGTATTGCCCATGTCGATCAACAGAAGCTAAGAGCTTCCAGAGAGACTAACTGCTATTCTCTAGCCACGGGGAAGCGGTACAGCCAGAAGCCTCCCCTGTTTCCTCTCCAGGTTCCCTCTCAGGCCCCTCATAGTTGTGATGTGTCTCAGGGGTAGAAAAAAGAGATTTCTTTAAAAGAACACATACAAAGAGGGGCCATAGATGCCGAGGAAGGGCGCCTTGCCTACTGATATCGTAGCGTAAGTGGAAAAGAGGTACCTGCCTGCTGTCCCAGTATGTCGAACGTGTCCACATCAGGGGTTGCCTACTGTGAAGTTATTCCCTGGGTGCCCTCGATTTTGTGGCCAAGGACAGAAGGGGCCGTTGTGTGTCGACGGGTAAAATGGAGGGCTCTGCGGAACCGGCCGGTTAGGCTGGACCTCTCCTATTGGCTCAGAGTTTGTGACCCGTCCCCGTCAGAAGTTCCGGCCAGCCTTGCCGTGGCTGTCTCCATGGTGATTGGGAAGGAAGCCTTAGGCCCCGCACTCAGCCTTCACCTGGCCCACCTGGCCTCTTTACCCTCATCTAGACCGCTGTGTAGATGAAAGAAAGGTTGTCGGCCAGGGACCACGTGTCCTTCATTTCCCTTGAAGGATTAAGCTCCTTGCCTGGGCAGAAGACAGCCAAGGTCAGCCTGAGCCTAGACACCTAGTGACCTGTGACACTGCAGACAGTGATAGATGTTGATGTCCACGCTCAGGTATCCGCAGGTGGCGGATCGAGAGTGGTCGGAGGTGAAGTGTAACTAGAGGTCACACACTCACCAGGGCACGGGCCAAAGGTCGGGAAAAATAGCTGAGGTCGTGGAGCTCTAGCGGAGCCAGTCTAGGGCCGAGGCCTCCCTCCTGTACGTGGCAAAGAGGTGATCCGTATGCCGCCATGCGCAGCCTCTGGACTGCTGGGGCCCTGGATGCCCGGATTTCGGCCTTGTCTTCGGAGAAGTGACGCACATGCAGTGTGCCACCGGAGGCTGTGGCCCAGCAGAGGGCAAAATCTTGAAAATGCGGGCTTCAGTTGACTTTGCCTGTGCTCTCCTTTGGCTGAGTGCCATCCTGTGTTTCCTAGCAGGAGAAGGCATTCGTGGAGAGAGGCGGATTCCCTGTGTGCAGACAAAGTGTGTGCTGAGATGATGAGTCGCTGGAGACCGGGGTGGACTCTTCAGACCCAGGATAGGCCTCTGGCAGGTATGTGTCAATGCTTTCTGCCCTTCGCACTCAGCCAGGTATTTGCATACAATGTTCCCAGCGGAATTAGTAGTCTCCGGAGAGGCTGCCACATGTCAGCAAGCTTCACCTGGCCAGGGTCCGCCGGTGATGTAGCTACCCCATGAGTCACTACTCTCTAGACCTTCCAGATAAACTACGAGATCTTGTCTGCCCATGGGCAACCAGTAGAGCCAGAGGCCTTCCCCCTTTGCTCTTTGGTCTCTAGGCACTCTATCAGGCACTCCAAGCTGGGAAGTGACTCAGGGGGAGAAGGAAGAGATTTCAGAGAATGAACACATCCAGAGAGAGACAGAGAGAGGCAAGAGATGCTGAGTGGGGATGCCTTGCGTAGCGATATCCTCAGGAAAGTGGGAAAGAGGTACCTGGCCTGCTCTGCCAATGCCCTGAACCAGTCCGCACCAGGGGCTCCCCTGTGCCTGCGTAGGCTTTCCCAGGCTGTGCTCAAATCCTGTGGCCACTAGGTGTCATAGGTCATAATGGAGGGCCCTGTGTCATCTGCCTGGCGGGCCAGATCTCTGCCATTGGCTCAGTCTTGTCACCAGGCCCATCATAAGCTCCGCCTAGTCTTCCGGTGGTGGGACTGTCTCCATGGTGATGGCAAAGGAGCCTTAGTCCCGCCCACCTGGCCTTGACTTCACCTAGCTGGCCTGTTGACCCTCACTCAGACCTCTGTGTTGATAAAAATTAATGTCGGCCAGTGCCCAGGTGTCAGCATCTGGGATAAAGGATTCCGGACCTTGCCTGGGGCAGAAGGCAGCCTAGGTCAGCTGGTACCTGGAAGTCTAGTGACTCGTGACACTGCTGCCAGTGACAGGCAAATGGTGACTCCCACACTCACATATCCCCTGGTGGCAGAATGATAGTGATGGGTGGAGAAACATGGCTCCGGAGCACTCGCGCAATGGGGCACCGGCCAAAGGCCAGGGCCAGTAGTGGACGTCGCGGAGCTGAATGGCGAGCCAGTGAAGGGCCCAAGGATTCCTCTTGTATGTGGGAAACATGTCATCCGGGTCCCCACGTCCATAAACCACTGGATTGCTGGGGCCCGGGACGCCAGGATTTCGGCCTTGCCTTCGCAGCCCGGCCACATCGGCAGCCTTCCACCGGAGGCGGGGATATGTAGACAGCAAAAATGTGGAAAATGGCAGTGTCTCCTCGATTTCTCTGGCATCGGCCTTTTTGAGCGGCGTGCTTTTTTCCTAGTAGGATGAGGCACCGACAGAGAAAGGCAGGATTATGTGTGCAGGAAAGGTATGTGCTGAGAAGGTGACAAGGTTGAGACCAGGTTGGGATCTTTAGTCCCAGGAAGGGCCCCTGGCAGGTGTGGGTCAATTTTCTGTGCCCATCCCACTTGGCGTGGGGAGGTTTACACCATACAAAGCAGCAGCGGAATTATTCTTCCCCCAGAGGTTGCGTGTGCCCACAAGCTCCACCTGGCCAGGGTCCGCCCCTACCGTATTGCCCATGTCGATCAACAGAAGCTAAGAGCTTCCAGAGAGACTAACTGCTATTCTCTAGCCACGGGGAAGCGGTACAGCCAGAAGCCTCCCCTGTTTCCTCTCCAGGTTCCCTCTCAGGCCCCTCATAGTTGTGATGTGTCTCAGGGGTAGAAAAAAGAGATTTCTTTAAAAGAACACATACAAAGAGGGGCCATAGATGCCGAGGAAGGGCGCCTTGCCTACTGATATCGTAGCGTAAGTGGAAAAGAGGTACCTGCCTGCTGTCCCAGTATGTCGAACGTGTCCACATCAGGGGTTGCCTACTGTGAAGTTATTCCCTGGGTGCCCTCGATTTTGTGGCCAAGGACAGAAGGGGCCGTTGTGTGTCGACGGGTAAAATGGAGGGCTCTGCGGAACCGGCCGGTTAGGCTGGACCTCTCCTATTGGCTCAGAGTTTGTGACCCGTCCCCGTCAGAAGTTCCGGCCAGCCTTGCCGTGGCTGTCTCCATGGTGATTGGGAAGGAAGCCTTAGGCCCCGCACTCAGCCTTCACCTGGCCCACCTGGCCTCTTTACCCTCATCTAGACCGCTGTGTAGATGAAAGAAAGGTTGTCGGCCAGTGACCACGTGTCCTTCATTTCCCTTGAAGGATTAAGCTCCTTGCCTGGGCAGAAGACAGCCAAGGTCAGCCTGAGCCTAGACACCTAGTGACCTGTGACACTGCAGACAGTGATAGATGTTGATGTCCACGCTCAGGTATCCGCAGGTGGCGGATCGAGAGTGGTCGGAGGTGAAGTGTAACTAGAGGTCACACACTCACCAGGGCACGGGCCAAAGGTCGGGAAAAATAGCTGAGGTCGTGGAGCTCTAGCGGAGCCAGTCTAGGGCCGAGGCCTCCCTCCTGTACGTGGCAAAGAGGTGATCCGTATGCCGCCATGCGCAGCCTCTGGACTGCTGGGGCCCTGGATGCCCGGATTTCGGCCTTGTCTTCGGAGAAGTGACGCACATGCAGTGTGCCACCGGAGGCTGTGGCCCAGCAGAGGGCAAAATCTTGAAAATGCGGGCTTCAGTTGACTTTGCCTGTGCTCTCCTTTGGCTGAGTGCCATCCTGTGTTTCCTAGCAGGAGAAGGCATTCGTGGAGAGAGGCGGATTCCCTGTGTGCAGACAAAGTGTGTGCTGAGATGATGAGTCGCTGGAGACCGGGGTGGACTCTTCAGACCCAGGATAGGCCTCTGGCAGGTATGTGTCAATGCTTTCTGCCCTTCGCACTCAGCCAGGTATTTGCATACAATGTTCCCAGCGGAATTAGTAGTCTCCGGAGAGGCTGCCACATGTCAGCAAGCTTCACCTGGCCAGGGTCCGCCGGTGATGTAGCTACCCCATGAGTCACTACTCTCTAGACCTTCCAGATAAACTACGAGATCTTGTCTGCCCATGGGCAACCAGTAGAGCCAGAGGCCTTCCCCCTTTGCTCTTTGGTCTCTAGGCACTCTATCAGGCACTCCAAGCTGGGAAGTGACTCAGGGGGAGAAGGAAGAGATTTCAGAGAATGAACACATCCAGAGAGAGACAGAGAGAGGCAAGAGATGCTGAGTGGGGATGCCTTGCGTAGCGATATCCTCAGGAAAGTGGGAAAGAGGTACCTGGCCTGCTCTGCCAATGCCCTGAACCAGTCCGCACCAGGGGCTCCCCTGTGCCTGCGTAGGCTTTCCCAGGCTGTGCTCAAATCCTGTGGCCACTAGGTGTCATAGGTCATAATGGAGGGCCCTGTGTCATCTGCCTGGCGGGCCAGATCTCTGCCATTGGCTCAGTCTTGTCACCAGGCCCATCATAAGCTCCGCCTAGTCTTCCGGTGGTGGGACTGTCTCCATGGTGATGGCAAAGGAGCCTTAGTCCCGCCCACCTGGCCTTGACTTCACCTAGCTGGCCTGTTGACCCTCACTCAGACCTCTGTGTTGATAAAAATTAATGTCGGCCAGTGCCCAGGTGTCAGCATCTGGGATAAAGGATTCCGGACCTTGCCTGGGGCAGAAGGCAGCCTAGGTCAGCTGGTACCTGGAAGTCTAGTGACTCGTGACACTGCTGCCAGTGACAGGCAAATGGTGACTCCCACACTCACATATCCCCTGGTGGCAGAATGATAGTGATGGGTGGAGAAACATGGCTCCGGAGCACTCGCGCAATGGGGCACCGGCCAAAGGCCAGGGCCAGTAGTGGACGTCGCGGAGCTGAATGGCGAGCCAGTGAAGGGCCCAAGGATTCCTCTTGTATGTGGGAAACATGTCATCCGGGTCCCCACGTCCATAAACCACTGGATTGCTGGGGCCCGGGACGCCAGGATTTCGGCCTTGCCTTCGCAGCCCGGCCACATCGGCAGCCTTCCACCGGAGGCGGGGATATGTAGACAGCAAAAATGTGGAAAATGGCAGTGTCTCCTCGATTTCTCTGGCATCGGCCTTTTTGAGCGGCGTGCTTTTTTCCTAGTAGGATGAGGCACCGACAGAGAAAGGCAGGATTATGTGTGCAGGAAAGGTATGTGCTGAGAAGGTGACAAGGTTGAGACCAGGTTGGGATCTTTAGTCCCAGGAAGGGCCCCTGGCAGGTGTGGGTCAATTTTCTGTGCCCATCCCACTTGGCGTGGGGAGGTTTACACCATACAAAGCAGCAGCGGAATTATTCTTCCCCCAGAGGTTGCGTGTGCCCACAAGCTCCACCTGGCCAGGGTCCGCCCCTACCGTATTGCCCATGTCGATCAACAGAAGCTAAGAGCTTCCAGAGAGACTAACTGCTATTCTCTAGCCACGGGGAAGCGGTACAGCCAGAAGCCTCCCCTGTTTCCTCTCCAGGTTCCCTCTCAGGCCCCTCATAGTTGTGATGTGTCTCAGGGGTAGAAAAAAGAGATTTCTTTAAAAGAACACATACAAAGAGGGGCCATAGATGCCGAGGAAGGGCGCCTTGCCTACTGAT
The DNA here is from genome assembly GCF_030014295.1 of Loxodonta africana. Classification (NCBI taxonomy): domain Eukaryota; kingdom Metazoa; phylum Chordata; class Mammalia; order Proboscidea; family Elephantidae; genus Loxodonta; species Loxodonta africana. Next base: position 274,223 of record NW_026974832.1, read on the forward strand.
ATCGTAGCGTAAGTGGAAAAGAGGTACCTGCCTGCTGTCCCAGTATGTCGAACGTGTCCACATCAGGGGTTGCCTACTGTGAAGTTATTCCCTGGGTGCCCTCGATTTTGTGGCCAAGGACAGAAGGGGCCGTTGTGTGTCGACGGGTAAAATGGAGGGCTCTGCGGAACCGGCCGGTTAGGCTGGACCTCTCCTATTGGCTCAGAGTTTGTGACCCGTCCCCGTCAGAAGTTCCGGCCAGCCTTGCCGTGGCTGTCTCCATGGTGATTGGGAAGGAAGCCTTAGGCCCCGCACTCAGCCTTCACCTGGCCCACCTGGCCTCTTTACCCTCATCTAGACCGCTGTGTAGATGAAAGAAAGGTTGTCGGCCAGTGACCACGTGTCCTTCATTTCCCTTGAAGGATTAAGCTCCTTGCCTGGGCAGAAGACAGCCAAGGTCAGCCTGAGCCTAGACACCTAGTGACCTGTGACACTGCAGACAGTGATAGATGTTGATGTCCACGCTCAGGTATCCGCAGGTGGCGGATCGAGAGTGGTCGGAGGTGAAGTGTAACTAGAGGTCACACACTCACCAGGGCACGGGCCAAAGGTCGGGAAAAATAGCTGAGGTCGTGGAGCTCTAGCGGAGCCAGTCTAGGGCCGAGGCCTCCCTCCTGTACGTGGCAAAGAGGTGATCCGTATGCCGCCATGCGCAGCCTCTGGACTGCTGGGGCCCTGGATGCCCGGATTTCGGCCTTGTCTTCGGAGAAGTGACGCACATGCAGTGTGCCACCGGAGGCTGTGGCCCAGCAGAGGGCAAAATCTTGAAAATGCGGGCTTCAGTTGACTTTGCCTGTGCTCTCCTTTGGCTGAGTGCCATCCTGTGTTTCCTAGCAGGAGAAGGCATTCGTGGAGAGAGGCGGATTCCCTGTGTGCAGACAAAGTGTGTGCTGAGATGATGAGTCGCTGGAGACCGGGGTGGACTCTTCAGACCCAGGATAGGCCTCTGGCAGGTATGTGTCAATGCTTTCTGCCCTTCGCACTCAGCCAGGTATTTGCATACAATGTTACCAGCGGAATTAGTAGTCTCCGGAGAGGCTGCCACATGTCAGCAAGCTTCACCTGGCCAGGGTCCGCCGGTGATGTAGCTACCCCATGAGTCACTACTCTCTAGACCTTCCAGATAAACTACGAGATCTTGTCTGCCCATGGGCAACCAGTAGAGCCAGAGGCCTTCCCCCTTTGCTCTTTGGTCTCTAGGCACTCTATCAGGCACTCCAAGCTGGGAAGTGACTCAGGGGGAGAAGGAAGAGATTTCAGAGAATGAACACATCCAGAGAGAGACAGAGAGAGGCAAGAGATGCTGAGTGGGGATGCCTTGCGTAGCGATATCCTCAGGAAAGTGGGAAAGAGGTACCTGGCCTGCTCTGCCAATGCCCTGAACCAGTCCGCACCAGGGGCTCCCCTGTGCCTGCGTAGGCTTTCCCAGGCTGTGCTCAAATCCTGTGGCCACTAGGTGTCATAGGTCATAATGGAGGGCCCTGTGTCATCTGCCTGGCGGGCCAGATCTCTGCCATTGGCTCAGTCTTGTCACCAGGCCCATCATAAGCTCCGCCTAGTCTTCCGGTGGTGGGACTGTCTCCATGGTGATGGCAAAGGAGCCTTAGTCCCGCCCACCTGGCCTTGACTTCACCTAGCTGGCCTGTTGACCCTCACTCAGACCTCTGTGTTGATAAAAATTAATGTCGGCCAGTGCCCAGGTGTCAGCATCTGGGATAAAGGATTCCGGACCTTGCCTGGGGCAGAAGGCAGCCTAGGTCAGCTGGTACCTGGAAGTCTAGTGACTCGTGACACTGCTGCCAGTGACAGGCAAATGGTGACTCCCACACTCACATATCCCCTGGTGGCAGAATGATAGTGATGGGTGGAGAAACATGGCTCCGGAGCACTCGCGCAATGGGGCACCGGCCAAAGGCCAGGGCCAGTAGTGGACGTCGCGGAGCTGAATGGCGAGCCAGTGAAGGGCCCAAGGATTCCTCTTGTATGTGGGAAACATGTCATCCGGGTCCCCACGTCCATAAACCACTGGATTGCTGGGGCCCGGGACGCCAGGATTTCGGCCTTGCCTTCGCAGCCCGGCCACATCGGCAGCCTTCCACCGGAGGCGGGGATATGTAGACAGCAAAAATGTGGAAAATGGCAGTGTCTCCTCGATTTCTCTGGCATCGGCCTTTTTGAGCGGCGTGCTTTTTTCCTAGTAGGATGAGGCACCGACAGAGAAAGGCAGGATTATGTGTGCAGGAAAGGTATGTGCTGAGAAGGTGACAAGGTTGAGACCAGGTTGGGATCTTTAGTCCCAGGAAGGGCCCCTGGCAGGTGTGGGTCAATTTTCTGTGCCCATCCCACTTGGCGTGGGGAGGTTTACACCATACAAAGCAGCAGCGGAATTATTCTTCCCCCAGAGGTTGCGTGTGCCCACAAGCTCCACCTGGCCAGGGTCCGCCCCTACCGTATTGCCCATGTCGATCAACAGAAGCTAAGAGCTTCCAGAGAGACTAACTGCTATTCTCTAGCCACGGGGAAGCGGTACAGCCAGAAGCCTCCCCTGTTTCCTCTCCAGGTTCCCTCTCAGGCCCCTCATAGTTGTGATGTGTCTCAGGGGTAGAAAAAAGAGATTTCTTTAAAAGAACACATACAAAGAGGGGCCATAGATGCCGAGGAAGGGCGCCTTGCCTACTGATATCGTAGCGTAAGTGGAAAAGAGGTACCTGCCTGCTGTCCCAGTATGTCGAACGTGTCCACATCAGGGGTTGCCTACTGTGAAGTTATTCCCTGGGTGCCCTCGATTTTGTGGGCAAGGACAGAAGGGGCCGCTGTGTGTCGACGGGTAAAATGGAGGGCTCTGCGGAACCGGCCGGTTAGGCTGGACCTCTCCTATTGGCTCAGAGTTTGTGACCCGTCCCCGTCAGAAGTTCCGGCCAGCCTTGCCGTGGCTGTCTCCATGGTGATTGGGAAGGAAGCCTTAGGCCCCGCACTCAGCCTTCACCTGGCCCACCTGGCCTCTTTACCCTCATCTAGACCGCTGTGTAGATGAAAGAAAGGTTGTCGGCCAGGGACCACGTGTCCTTCATTTCCCTTGAAGGATTAAGCTCCTTGCCTGGGCAGAAGACAGCCAAGGTCAGCCTGAGCCTAGACACCTAGTGACCTGTGACACTGCAGACAGTGATAGATGTTGATGTCCACGCTCAGGTATCCGCAGGTGGCGGATCGAGAGTGGTCGGAGGTGAAGTGTAACTAGAGGTCACACACTCACCAGGGCACGGGCCAAAGGTCGGGAAAAATAGCTGAGGTCGTGGAGCTCTAGCGGAGCCAGTCTAGGGCCGAGGCCTCCCTCCTGTACGTGGCAAAGAGGTGATCCGTATGCCGCCATGCGCAGCCTCTGGACTGCTGGGGCCCTGGATGCCCGGATTTCGGCCTTGTCTTCGGAGAAGTGACGCACATGCAGTGTGCCACCGGAGGCTGTGGCCCAGCAGAGGGCAAAATCTTGAAAATGCGGGCTTCAGTTGACTTTGCCTGTGCTCTCCTTTGGCTGAGTGCCATCCTGTGTTTCCTAGCAGGAGAAGGCATTCGTGGAGAGAGGCGGATTCCCTGTGTGCAGACAAAGTGTGTGCTGAGATGATGAGTCGCTGGAGACCGGGGTGGACTCTTCAGACCCAGGATAGGCCTCTGGCAGGTATGTGTCAATGCTTTCTGCCCTTCGCACTCAGCCAGGTATTTGCATACAATGTTCCCAGCGGAATTAGTAGTCTCCGGAGAGGCTGCCACATGTCAGCAAGCTTCACCTGGCCAGGGTCCGCCGGTGATGTAGCTACCCCATGAGTCACTACTCTCTAGACCTTCCAGATAAACTACGAGATCTTGTCTGCCCATGGGCAACCAGTAGAGCCAGAGGCCTTCCCCCTTTGCTCTTTGGTCTCTAGGCACTCTATCAGGCACTCCAAGCTGGGAAGTGACTCAGGGGGAGAAGGAAGAGATTTCAGAGAATGAACACATCCAGAGAGAGACAGAGAGAGGCAAGAGATGCTGAGTGGGGATGCCTTGCGTAGCGATATCCTCAGGAAAGTGGGAAAGAGGTACCTGGCCTGCTCTGCCAATGCCCTGAACCAGTCCGCACCAGGGGCTCCCCTGTGCCTGCGTAGGCTTTCCCAGGCTGTGCTCAAATCCTGTGGCCACTAGGTGTCATAGGTCATAATGGAGGGCCCTGTGTCATCTGCCTGGCGGGCCAGATCTCTGCCATTGGCTCAGTCTTGTCACCAGGCCCATCATAAGCTCCGCCTAGTCTTCCGGTGGTGGGACTGTCTCCATGGTGATGGCAAAGGAGCCTTAGTCCCGCCCACCTGGCCTTGACTTCACCTAGCTGGCCTGTTGACCCTCACTCAGACCTCTGTGTTGATAAAAATTAATGTCGGCCAGTGCCCAGGTGTCAGCATCTGGGATAAAGGATTCCGGACCTTGCCTGGGGCAGAAGGCAGCCTAGGTCAGCTGGTACCTGGAAGTCTAGTGACTCGTGACACTGCTGCCAGTGACAGGCAAATGGTGACTCCCACACTCACATATCCCCTGGTGGCAGAATGATAGTGATGGGTGGAGAAACATGGCTCCGGAGCACTCGCGCAATGGGGCACCGGCCAAAGGCCAGGGCCAGTAGTGGACGTCGCGGAGCTGAATGGCGAGCCAGTGAAGGGCCCAAGGATTCCTCTTGTATGTGGGAAACATGTCATCCGGGTCCCCACGTCCATAAACCACTGGATTGCTGGGGCCCGGGACGCCAGGATTTCGGCCTTGCCTTCGCAGCCCGGCCACATCGGCAGCCTTCCACCGGAGGCGGGGATATGTAGACAGCAAAAATGTGGAAAATGGCAGTGTCTCCTCGATTTCTCTGGCATCGGCCTTTTTGAGCGGCGTGCTTTTTTCCTAGTAGGATGAGGCACCGACAGAGAAAGGCAGGATTATGTGTGCAGGAAAGGTATGTGCTGAGAAGGTGACAAGGTTGAGACCAGGTTGGGATCTTTAGTCCCAGGAAGGGCCCCTGGCAGGTGTGGGTCAATTTTCTGTGCCCATCCCACTTGGCGTGGGGAGGTTTACACCATACAAAGCAGCAGCGGAATTATTCTTCCCCCAGAGGTTGCGTGTGCCCACAAACTCCACCTGGCCAGGGTCCGCCCCTACCGTATTGCCCATGTCGATCAACAGAAGCTAAGAGCTTCCAGAGAGACTAACTGCTATTCTCTAGCCACGGGGAAGCGGTACAGCCAGAAGCCTCCCCTGTTTCCTCTCCAGGTTCCCTCTCAGGCCCCTCATAGTTGTGATGTGTCTCAGGGGTAGAAAAAAGAGATTTCTTTAAAAGAACACATACAAAGAGGGGCCATAGATGCCGAGGAAGGGCGCCTTGCCTACTGATATCGTAGCGTAAGTGGAAAAGAGGTACCTGCCTGCTGTCCCAGTATGTCGAACGTGTCCACATCAGGGGTTGCCTACTGTGAAGTTATTCCCTGGGTGCCCTCGATTTTGTGGGCAAGGACAGAAGGGGCCGCTGTGTGTCGACGGGTAAAATGGAGGGCTCTGCGGAACCGGCCGGTTAGGCTGGACCTCTCCTATTGGCTCAGAGTTTGTGACCCGTCCCCGTCAGAAGTTCCGGCCAGCCTTGCCGTGGCTGTCTCCATGGTGATTGGGAAGGAAGCCTTAGGCCCCGCACTCAGCCTTCACCTGGCCCACCTGGCCTCTTTACCCTCATCTAGACCGCTGTGTAGATGAAAGAAAGGTTGTCGGCCAGTGACCACGTGTCCTTCATTTCCCTTGAAGGATTAAGCTCCTTGCCTGGGCAGAAGACAGCCAAGGTCAGCCTGAGCCTAGACACCTAGTGACCTGTGACACTGCAGACAGTGATAGATGTTGATGTCCACGCTCAGGTATCCGCAGGTGGCGGATCGAGAGTGGTCGGAGGTGAAGTGTAACTAGAGGTCACACACTCACCAGGGCACGGGCCAAAGGTCGGGAAAAATAGCTGAGGTCGTGGAGCTCTAGCGGAGCCAGTCTAGGGCCGAGGCCTCCCTCCTGTACGTGGCAAAGAGGTGATCCGTATGCCGCCATGCGCAGCCTCTGGACTGCTGGGGCCCTGGATGCCCGGATTTCGGCCTTGTCTTCGGAGAAGTGACGCACATGCAGTGTGCCACCGGAGGCTGTGGCCCAGCAGAGGGCAAAATCTTGAAAATGCGGGCTTCAGTTGACTTTGCCTGAGCTCTCCTTTGGCTGAGTGCCATCCTGTGTTTCCTAGCAGGAGAAGGCATTCGTGGAGAGAGGCGGATTCCCTGTGTGCAGACAAAGTGTGTGCTGAGATGATGAGTCGCTGGAGACCGGGGTGGACTCTTCAGACCCAGGATAGGCCTCTGGCAGGTATGTGTCAATGCTTTCTGCCCTTCGCACTCAGCCAGGTATTTGCATACAATGTTCCCAGCGGAATTAGTAGTCTCCGGAGAGGCTGCCACATGTCAGCAAGCTTCACCTGGCCAGGGTCCGCCGGTGATGTAGCTACCCCATGAGTCACTACTCTCTAGACCTTCCAGATAAACTACGAGATCTTGTCTGCCCATGGGCAACCAGTAGAGCCAGAGGCCTTCCCCCTTTGCTCTTTGGTCTCTAGGCACTCTATCAGGCACTCCAAGCTGGGAAGTGACTCAGGGGGAGAAGGAAGAGATTTCAGAGAATGAACACATCCAGAGAGAGACAGAGAGAGGCAAGAGATGCTGAGTGGGGATGCCTTGCGTAGCGATATCCTCAGGAAAGTGGGAAAGAGGTACCTGGCCTGCTCTGCCAATGCCCTGAACCAGTCCGCACCAGGGGCTCCCCTGTGCCTGCGTAGGCTTTCCCAGGCTGTGCTCAAATCCTGTGGCCACTAGGTGTCATAGGTCATAATGGAGGGCCCTGTGTCATCTGCCTGGCGGGCCAGATCTCTGCCATTGGCTCAGTCTTGTCACCAGGCCCATCATAAGCTCCGCCTAGTCTTCCGGTGGTGGGACTGTCTCCATGGTGATGGCAAAGGAGCCTTAGTCCCGCCCACCTGGCCTTGACTTCACCTAGCTGGCCTGCTGACCCTCACTCAGACCTCTGTGTTGATAAAAATTAATGTCGGCCAGTGCCCAGGTGTCAGCATCTGGGATAAAGGATTCCGGACCTTGCCTGGGGCAGAAGGCAGCCTAGGTCAGCTGGTACCTGGAAGTCTAGTGACTCGTGACACTGCTGCCAGTGACAGGCAAATGGTGACTCCCACACTCACATATCCCCTGGTGGCAGAATGATAGTGATGGGTGGAGAAACATGGCTCCGGAGCACTCGCGCAATGGGGCACCGGCCAAAGGCCAGGGCCAGTAGTGGACGTCGCGGAGCTGAATGGCGAGCCAGTGAAGGGCCCAAGGATTCCTCTTGTATGTGGGAAACATGTCATCCGGGTCCCCACGTCCATAAACCACTGGATTGCTGGGGCCCGGGACGCCAGGATTTCGGCCTTGCCTTCGCAGCCCGGCCACATCGGCAGCCTTCCACCGGAGGCGGGGATATGTAGACAGCAAAAATGTGGAAAATGGCAGTGTCTCCTCGATTTCTCTGGCATCGGCCTTTTTGAGCGGCGTGCTTTTTTCCTAGTAGGATGAGGCACCGACAGAGAAAGGCAGGATTATGTGTGCAGGAAAGGTATGTGCTGAGAAGGTGACAAGGTTGAGACCAGGTTGGGATCTTTAGTCCCAGGAAGGGCCCCTGGCAGGTGTGGGTCAATTTTCTGTGCCCATCCCACTTGGCGTGGGGAGGTTTACACCATACAAAGCAGCAGCGGAATTATTCTTCCCCCAGAGGTTGCGTGTGCCCACAAGCTCCACCTGGCCAGGGTCCGCCCCTACCGTATTGCCCATGTCGATCAACAGAAGCTAAGAGCTTCCAGAGAGACTAACTGCTATTCTCTAGCCACGGGGAAGCGGTACAGCCAGAAGCCTCCCCTGTTTCCTCTCCAGGTTCCCTCTCAGGCCCCTCATAGTTGTGATGTGTCTCAGGGGTAGAAAAAAGAGATTTCTTTAAAAGAACACATACAAAGAGGGGCCATAGATGCCGAGGAAGGGCGCCTTGCCTACTGATATCGTAGCGTAAGTGGAAAAGAGGTACCTGCCTGCTGTCCCAGTATGTCGAACGTGTCCACATCAGGGGTTGCCTACTGTGAAGTTATTCCCTGGGTGCCCTCGATTTTGTGGGCAAGGACAGAAGGGGCCGTTGTGTGTCGACGGGTAAAATGGAGGGCTCTGCGGAACCGGCCGGTTAGGCTGGACCTCTCCTATTGGCTCAGAGTTTGTGACCCGTCCCCGTCAGAAGTTCCGGCCAGCCTTGCCGTGGCTGTCTCCATGGTGATTGGGAAGGAAGCCTTAGGCCCCGCACTCAGCCTTCACCTGGCCCACCTGGCCTCTTTACCCTCATCTAGACCGCTGTGTAGATGAAAGAAAGGTTGTCGGCCAGTGACCACGTGTCCTTCATTTCCCTTGAAGGATTAAGCTCCTTGCCTGGGCAGAAGACAGCCAAGGTCAGCCTGAGCCTAGACACCTAGTGACCTGTGACACTGCAGACAGTGATAGATGTTGATGTCCACGCTCAGGTATCCGCAGGTGGCGGATCGAGAGTGGTCGGAGGTGAAGTGTAACTAGAGGTCACACACTCACGAGGGCACGGGCCAAAGGTCGGGAAAAATAGCTGAGGTCGTGGAGCTCTAGCGGAGCCAGTCTAGGGCCGAGGCCTCCCTCCTGTACGTGGCAAAGAGGTGATCCGTATGCCGCCATGCGCAGCCTCTGGACTGCTGGGGCCCTGGATGCCCGGATTTCGGCCTTGTCTTCGGAGAAGTGACGCACATGCAGTGTGCCACCGGAGGCTGTGGCCCAGCAGAGGGCAAAATCTTGAAAATGCGGGCTTCAGTTGACTTTGCCTGTGCTCTCCTTTGGCTGAGTGCCATCCTGTGTTTCCTAGCAGGAGAAGGCATTCGTGGAGAGAGGCGGATTCCTTGTGTGCAGACAAAGTGTGTGCTGAGATGATGAGTCGCTGGAGACCGGGGTGGACTCTTCAGACCCAGGATAGGCCTCTGGCAGGTATGTGTCAATGCTTTCTGCCCTTCGCACTCAGCCAGGTATTTGCATACAATGTTACCAGCGGAATTAGTAGTCTCCGGACAGGCTGCCACATGTCAGCAAGCTTCACCTGGCCAGGGTCCGCCGGTGATGTAGCTACCCCATGAGTCACTACTCTCTAGACCTTCCAGATAAACTACGAGATCTTGTCTGCCCATGGGCAACCAGTAGAGCCAGAGGCCTTCCCCCTTTGCTCTTTGGTCTCTAGGCACTCTATCAGGCACTCCAAGCTGGGAAGTGACTCAGGGGGAGAAGGAAGAGATTTCAGAGAATGAACACATCCAGAGAGAGACAGAGAGAGGCAAGAGATGCTGAGTGGGGATGCCTTGCGTAGCGATATCCTCAGGAAAGTGGGAAAGAGGTACCTGGCCTGCTCTGCCAATGCCCTGAACCAGTCCGCACCAGGGGCTCCCCTGTGCCTGCGTAGGCTTTCCCAGGCTGTGCTCAAATCCTGTGGCCACTAGGTGTCATAGGTCATAATGGAGGGCCCTGTGTCATCTGCCTGGCGGGCCAGATCTCTGCCATTGGCTCAGTCTTGTCACCAGGCCCATCATAAGCTCCGCCTAGTCTTCCGGTGGTGGGACTGTCTCCATGGTGATGGCAAAGGAGCCTTAGTCCCGCCCACCTGGCCTTGACTTCACCTAGCTGGCCTGTTGACCCTCACTCAGACCTCTGTGTTGATAAAAATTAATGTCGGCCAGTGCCCAGGTGTCAGCATCTGGGATAAAGGATTCCGGACCTTGCCTGGGGCAGAAGGCAGCCTAGGTCAGCTGGTACCTGGAAGTCTAGTGACTCGTGACACTGCTGCCAGTGACAGGCAAATGGTGACTCCCACACTCACATATCCCCTGGTGGCAGAATGATAGTGATGGGTGGAGAAACATGGCTCCGGAGCACTCGCGCAATGGGGCACCGGCCAAAGGCCAGGGCCAGTAGTGGACGTCGCGGAGCTGAATGGCGAGCCAGTGAAGGGCCCAAGGATTCCTCTTGTATGTGGGAAACATGTCATCCGGGTCCCCACGTCCATAAACCACTGGATTGCTGGGGCCCGGGACGCCAGGATTTCGGCCTTGCCTTCGCAGCCCGGCCACATCGGCAGCCTTCCACCGGAGGCGGGGATATGTAGACAGCAAAAATGTGGAAAATGGCAGTGTCTCCTCGATTTCTCTGGCATCGGCCTTTTTGAGCGGCGTGCTTTTTTCCTAGTAGGATGAGGCACCGACAGAGAAAGGCAGGATTATGTGTGCAGGAAAGGTATGTGCTGAGAAGGTGACAAGGTTGAGACCAGGTTGGGATCTTTAGTCCCAGGAAGGGCCCCTGGCAGGTGTGGGTCAATTTTCTGTGCCCATCCCACTTGGCGTGGGGAGGTTTACACCATACAAAGCAGCAGCGGAATTATTCTTCCCCCAGAGGTTGCGTGTGCCCACAAGCTCCACCTGGCCAGGGTCCGCCCCTACCGTATTGCCCATGTCGATCAACAGAAGCTAAGAGCTTCCAGAGAGACTAACTGCTATTCTCTAGCCACGGGGAAGCGGTACAGCCAGAAGCCTCCCCTGTTTCCTCTCCAGGTTCCCTCTCAGGCCCCTCATAGTTGTGATGTGTCTCAGGGGTAGAAAAAAGAGATTTCTTTAAAAGAACACATACAAAGAGGGGCCATAGATGCCGAGGAAGGGCGCCTTGCCTACTGATATCGTAGCGTAAGTGGAAAAGAGGTACCTGCCTGCTGTCCCAGTATGTCGAACGTGTCCACATCAGGGGTTGCCTACTGTGAAGTTATTCCCTGGGTGCCCTCGATTTTGTGGGCAAGGACAGAAGGGGCCGTTGTGTGTCCACGGGTAAAATGGAGGGCTCTGCGGAACCGGCCGGTTAGGCTGGACCTCTCCTATTGGCTCAGAGTTTGTGACCCGTCCCCGTCAGAAGTTCCGGCCAGCCTTGCGGTGGCTGTCTCCATGGTGATTGGGAAGGAAGCCTTAGGCCCCGCACTCAGCCTTCACCTGGCCCACCTGGCCTCTTTACCCTCATCTAGACTGCTGTGTAGATGAAAGAAAGGTTGTCGGCCAGTGACCACGTGTCCTTCATTTCCCTTGAAGGATTAAGCTCCTTGCCTGGGCAGAAGACAGCCAAGGTCAGCCTGAGCCTGGACACCTAGTGACCTGTGACACTGCAGACAGTGATAGATGTTGATGTCCACGCTCAGGTATCCGCAGGTGGCGGATCGAGAGTGGTCGGAGGTGAAGTGTAACTAGAGGTCACACACTCACCAGGGCACGGGCCAAAGGTCGGGAAAAATAGCTGAGGTCGTGGAGCTCTAGCGGAGCCAGTCTAGGGCCGAGGCCTCCCTCCTGTACGTGGCAAAGAGGTGATCCGTATGCCGCCATGCGCAGCCTCTGGACTGCTGGGGCCCTGGATGCCCGGATTTTGGCCTTGTCTTCGGAGAAGTGACGCACATGCAGTGTGCCACCGGAGGCTGTGGCCCAGCAGAGGGCAAAATCTTGAAAATGCGGGCTTCAGTTGACTTTGCCTGTGCTCTCCTTTGGCTGAGTGCCATCCTGTGTTTCCTAGCAGGAGAAGGCATTCGTGGAGAGAGGCGGATTCCCTGTGTGCAGACAAAGTGTGTGCTGAGATGATGAGTCGCTGGAGACCGGGGTGGACTCTTCAGACCCAGGATAGGCCTCTGGCAGGTATGTGTCAATGCTTTCTGCCCTTCGCACTCAGCCAGGTATTTGCATACAATGTTCCCAGCGGAATTAGTAGTCTCCGGAGAGGCTGCCACATGTCAGCAAGCTTCACCTGGCCAGGGTCCGCCGGTGATGTAGCTACCCCATGAGTCACTACTCTCTAGACCTTCCAGATAAACTACGAGATCTTGTCTGCCCATGGGCAACCAGTAGAGCCAGAGGCCTTCCCCCTTTGCTCTTTGGTCTCTAGGCACTCTATCAGGCACTCCAAGCTGGGAAGTGACTCAGGGGGAGAAGGAAGAGATTTCAGAGAATGAACACATCCAGAGAGAGACAGAGAGAGGCAAGAGATGCTGAGTGGGGATGCCTTGCGTAGCGATATCCTCAGGAAAGTGGGAAAGAGGTACCTGGCCTGCTCTGCCAATGCCCTGAACCAGTCCGCACCAGGGGCTCCCCTGTGCCTGCGTAGGCTTTCCCAGGCTGTGCTCAAATCCTGTGGCCACTAGGTGTCATAGGTCATAATGGAGGGCCCTGTGTCATCTGCCTGGCGGGCCAGATCTCTGCCATTGGCTCAGTCTTGTCACCAGGCCCATCATAAGCTCCGCCTAGTCTTCCGGTGGTGGGACTGTCTCCATGGTGATGGCAAAGGAGCCTTAGTCCCGCCCACCTGGCCTTGACTTCACCTAGCTGGCCTGTTGACCCTCACTCAGACCTCTGTGTTGATAAAAATTAATGTCGGCCAGTGCCCAGGTGTCAGCATCTGGGATAAAGGATTCCGGACCTTGCCTGGGGCAGAAGGCAGCCTAGGTCAGCTGGTACCTGGAAGTCTAGTGACTCGTGACACTGCTGCCAGTGACAGGCAAATGGTGACTCCCACACTCACATATCCCCTGGTGGCAGAATGATAGTGATGGGTGGAGAAACATGGCTCCGGAGCACTCGCGCAATGGGGCACCGGCCAAAGGCCAGGGCCAGTAGTGGACGTCGCGGAGCTGAATGGCGAGCCAGTGAAGGGCCCAAGGATTCCTCTTGTATGTGGGAAACATGTCATCCGGGTCCCCACGTCCATAAACCACTGGATTGCTGGGGCCCGGGACGCCAGGATTTCGGCCTTGCCTTCGCAGCCCGGCCACATCGGCAGCCTTCCACCGGAGGCGGGGATATGTAGACAGCAAAAATGTGGAAAATGGCAGTGTCTCCTCGATTTCTCTGGCATCGGCCTTTTTGAGCGGCGTGCTTTTTTCCTAGTAGGATGAGGCACCGACAGAGAAAGGCAGGATTATGTGTGCAGGAAAGGTATGTGCTGAGAAGGTGACAAGGTTGAGACCAGGTTGGGATCTTTAGTCCCAGGAAGGGCCCCTGGCAGGTGTGGGTCAATTTTCTGTGCCCATCCCACTTGGCGTGGGGAGGTTTACACCATACAAAGCAGCAGCGGAATTATTCTTCCCCCAGAGGTTGCGTGTGCCCACAAGCTCCACCTGGCCAGGGTCCGCCCCTACCGTATTGCCCATGTCGATCAACAGAAGCTAAGAGCTTCCAGAGAGACTAACTGCTATTCTCTAGCCACGGGGAAGCGGTACAGCCAGAAGCCTCCCCTGTTTCCTCTCCAGGTTCCCTCTCAGGCCCCTCATAGTTGTGATGTGTCTCAGGGGTAGAAAAAAGAGATTTCTTTAAAAGAACACATACAAAGAGGGGCCATAGATGCCGAGGAAGGGCGCCTTGCCTACTGATATCGTAGCGTAAGTGGAAAAGAGGTACCTGCCTGCTGTCCCAGTATGTCGAACGTGTCCACATCAGGGGTTGCCTACTGTGAAGTTATTCCCTGGGTGCCCTCGATTTTGTGGGCAAGGACAGAAGGGGCCGTTGTGTGTCCACGGGTAAAATGGAGGGCTCTGCGGAACCGGCCGGTTAGGCTGGACCTCTCCTATTGGCTCAGAGTTTGTGACCCGTCCCCGTCAGAAGTTCCGGCCAGCCTTGCCGTGGCTGTCTCCATGGTGATTGGGAAGGAAGCCTTAGGCCCCGCACTCAGCCTTCACCTGGCCCACCTGGCCTCTTTACCCTCATCTAGACCGCTGTGTAGATGAAAGAAAGGTTGTCGGCCAGTGACCACGTGTCCTTCATTTCCCTTGAAGGATTAAGCTCCTTGCCTGGGCAGAAGACAGCCAAGGTCAGCCTGAGCCTGGACACCTAGTGACCTGTGACACTGCAGACAGTGATAGATGTTGATGTCCACGCTCAGGTATCCGCAGGTGGCGGATCGAGAGTGGTCGGAGGTGAAGTGTAACTAGAGGTCACACACTCACCAGGGCACGGGCCAAAGGTCGGGAAAAATAGCTGAGGTCGTGGAGCTCTAGCGGAGCCAGTCTAGGGCCGAGGCCTCCCTCCTGTACGTGGCAAAGAGGTGATCCGTATGCCGCCATGCGCAGCCTCTGGACTGCTGGGGCCCTGGATGCCCGGATTTCGGCCTTGTCTTCGGAGAAGTGACGCACATGCAGTGTGCCACCGGAGGCTGTGGCCCAGCAGAGGGCAAAATCTTGAAAATGCGGGCTTCAGTGGACTTTGCCTGAGCTCTCCTTTGGCTGAGTGCCATCCTGTGTTTCCTAGCAGGAGAAGGCATTCGTGGAGAGAGGCGGATTCCCTGTGTGCAGACAAAGTGTGTGCTGAGATGATGAGTCGCTGGAGACCGGGGTGGACTCTTCAGACCCAGGATAGGCCTCTGGCAGGTATGTGTCAATGCTTTCTGCCCTTCGCACTCAGCCAGGTATTTGCATACAATGTTCCCAGCGGAATTAGTAGTCTCCGGAGAGGCTGCCACATGTCAGCAAGCTTCACCTGGCCAGGGTCCGCCGGTGATGTAGCTACCCCATGAGTCACTACTCTCTAGACCTTCCAGATAAACTACGAGATCTTGTCTGCCCATGGGCAACCAGTAGAGCCAGAGGCCTTCCCCCTTTGCTCTTTGGTCTCTAGGCACTCTATCAGGCACTCCAAGCTGGGAAGTGACTCAGGGGGAGAAGGAAGAGATTTCAGAGAATGAACACATCCAGAGAGAGACAGAGAGAGGCAAGAGATGCTGAGTGGGGATGCCTTGCGTAGCGATATCCTCAGGAAAGTGGGAAAGAGGTACCTGGCCTGCTCTGCCAATGCCCTGAACCAGTCCGCACCAGGGGCTCCCCTGTGCCTGCGTAGGCTTTCCCAGGCTGTGCTCAAATCCTGTGGCCACTAGGTGTCATAGGTCATAATGGAGGGCCCTGTGTCATCTGCCTGGCGGGCCAGATCTCTGCCATTGGCTCAGTCTTGTCACCAGGCCCATCATAAGCTCCGCCTAGTCTTCCGGTGGTGGGACTGTCTCCATGGTGATGGCAAAGGAGCCTTAGTCCCGCCCACCTGGCCTTGACTTCACCTAGCTGGCCTGTTGACCCTCACTCAGACCTCTGTGTTGATAAAAATTAATGTCGGCCAGTGCCCAGGTGTCAGCATCTGGGATAAAGGATTCCGGACCTTGCCTGGGGCAGAAGGCAGCCTAGGTCAGCTGGTACCTGGAAGTCTAGTGACTCGTGACACTGCTGCCAGTGACAGGCAAATGGTGACTCCCACACTCACATATCCCCTGGTGGCAGAATGATAGTGATGGGTGGAGAAACATGGCTCCGGAGCACTCGCGCAATGGGGCACCGGCCAAAGGCCAGGGCCAGTAGTGGACGTCGCGGAGCTGAATGGCGAGCCAGTGAAGGGCCCAAGGATTCCTCTTGTATGTGGGAAACATGTCATCCGGGTCCCCACGTCCATAAACCACTGGATTGCTGGGGCCCGGGACGCCAGGATTTCGGCCTTGCCTTCGCAGCCCGGCCACATCGGCAGCCTTCCACCGGAGGCGGGGATATGTAGACAGCAAAAATGTGGAAAATGGCAGTGTCTCCTCGATTTCTCTGGCATCGGCCTTTTTGAGCGGCGTGCTTTTTTCCTAGTAGGATGAGGCACCGACAGAGAAAGGCAGGATTATGTGTGCAGGAAAGGTATGTGCTGAGAAGGTGACAAGGTTGAGACCAGGTTGGGATCTTTAGTCCCAGGAAGGGCCCCTGGCAGGTGTGGGTCAATTTTCTGTGCCCATCCCACTTGGCGTGGGGAGGTTTACACCATACAAAGCAGCAGCGGAATTATTCTTCCCCCAGAGGTTGCGTGTGCCCACAAGCTCCACCTGGCCAGGGTCCGCCCCTACCGTATTGCCCATGTCGATCAACAGAAGCTAAGAGCTTCCAGAGAGACTAACTGCTATTCTCTAGCCACGGGGAAGCGGTACAGCCAGAAGCCTCCCCTGTTTCCTCTCCAGGTTCCCTCTCAGGCCCCTCATAGTTGTGATGTGTCTCAGGGGTAGAAAAAAGAGATTTCTTTAAAAGAACACATACAAAGAGGGGCCATAGATGCCGAGGAAGGGCGCCTTGCCTACTGATATCGTAGCGTAAGTGGAAAAGAGGTACCTGCCTGCTGTCCCAGTATGTCGAACGTGTCCACATCAGGGGTTGCCTACTGTGAAGTTATTCCCTGGGTGCCCTCGATTTTGTGGGCAAGGACAGAAGGGGCCGTTGTGTGTCCACGGGTAAAATGGAGGGCTCTGCGGAACCGGCGGGTTAGGCTGGACCTCTCCTATTGGCTCAGAGTTTGTGACCCGTCCCCGTCAGAAGTTCCGGCCAGCCTTGCCGTGGCTGTCTCCATGGTGATTGGGAAGGAAGCCTTAGGCCCCGCACTCAGCCTTCACCTGGCCCACCTGGCCTCTTTACCCTCATCTAGACCGCTGTGTAGATGAAAGAAAGGTTGTCGGCCAGTGACCACGTGTCCTTCATTTCCCTTGAAGGATTAAGCTCCTTGCCTGGGCAGAAGACAGCCAAGGTCAGCCTGAGCCTAGACACCTAGTGACCTGTGACACTGCAGACAGTGATAGATGTTGATGTCCACGCTCAGGTATCCGCAGGTGGCGGATCGAGAGTGGTCGGAGGTGAAGTGTAACTAGAGGTCACACACTCACGAGGGCACGGGCCAAAGGTCGGGAAAAATAGCTGAGGTCGTGGAGCTCTAGCGGAGCCAGTCTAGGGCCGAGGCCTCCCTCCTGTACGTGGCAAAGAGGTGATCCGTATGCCGCCATGCGCAGCCTCTGGACTGCTGGGGCCCTGGATGCCCGGATTTCGGCCTTGTCTTCGGAGAAGTGACGCACATGCAGTGTGCCACCGGAGGCTGTGGCCCAGCAGAGGGCAAAATCTTGAAAATGCGGGCTTCAGTTGACTTTGCCTGTGCTCTCCTTTGGCTGAGTGCCATCCTGTGTTTCCTAGCAGGAGAAGGCATTCGTGGAGAGAGGCGGATTCCCTGTGTGCAGACAAAGTGTGTGCTGAGATGATGAGTCGCTGGAGACCGGGGTGGACTCTTCAGACCCAGGATAGGCCTCTGGCAGGTATGTGTCAATGCTTTCTGCCCTTCGCACTCAGCCAGGTATTTGCATACAATGTTCCCAGCGGAATTAGTAGTCTCCGGAGAGGCTGCCACATGTCAGCAAGCTTCACCTGGCCAGGGTCCGCCGGTGATGTAGCTACCCCATGAGTCACTACTCTCTAGACCTTCCAGATAAACTACGAGATCTTGTCTGCCCATGGGCAACCAGTAGAGCCAGAGGCCTTCCCCCTTTGCTCTTTGGTCTCTAGGCACTCTATCAGGCACTCCAAGCTGGGAAGTGACTCAGGGGGAGAAGGAAGAGATTTCAGAGAATGAACACATCCAGAGAGAGACAGAGAGAGGCAAGAGATGCTGAGTGGGGATGCCTTGCGTAGCGATATCCTCAGGAAAGTGGGAAAGAGGTACCTGGCCTGCTCTGCCAATGCCCTGAACCAGTCCGCACCAGGGGCTCCCCTGTGCCTGCGTAGGCTTTCCCAGGCTGTGCTCAAATCCTGTGGCCACTAGGTGTCATAGGTCATAATGGAGGGCCCTGTGTCATCTGCCTGGCGGGCCAGATCTCTGCCATTGGCTCAGTCTTGTCACCAGGCCCATCATAAGCTCCGCCTAGTCTTCCGGTGGTGGGACTGTCTCCATGGTGATGGCAAAGGAGCCTTAGTCCCGCCCACCTGGCCTTGACTTCACCTAGCTGGCCTGTTGACCCTCACTCAGACCTCTGTGTTGATAAAAATTAATGTCGGCCAGTGCCCAGGTGTCAGCATCTGGGATAAAGGATTCCGGACCTTGCCTGGGGCAGAAGGCAGCCTAGGTCAGCTGGTACCTGGAAGTCTAGTGACTCGTGACACTGCTGCCAGTGACAGGCAAATGGTGACTCCCACACTCACATATCCCCTGGTGGCAGAATGATAGTGATGGGTGGAGAAACATGGCTCCGGAGCACTCGCGCAATGGGGCACCGGCCAAAGGCCAGGGCCAGTAGTGGACGTCGCGGAGCTGAATGGCGAGCCAGTGAAGGGCCCAAGGATTCCTCTTGTATGTGGGAAACATGTCATCCGGGTCCCCACGTCCATAAACCACTGGATTGCTGGGGCCCGGGACGCCAGGATTTCGGCCTTGCCTTCGCAGCCCGGCCACATCGGCAGCCTTCCACCGGAGGCGGGGATATGTAGACAGCAAAAATGTGGAAAATGGCAGTGTCTCCTCGATTTCTCTGGCATCGGCCTTTTTGAGCGGCGTGCTTTTTTCCTAGTAGGATGAGGCACCGACAGAGAAAGGCAGGATTATGTGTGCAGGAAAGGTATGTGCTGAGAAGGTGACAAGGTTGAGACCAGGTTGGGATCTTTAGTCCCAGGAAGGGCCCCTGGCAGGTGTGGGTCAATTTTCTGTGCCCATCCCACTTGGCGTGGGGAGGTTTACACCATACAAAGCAGCAGCGGAATTATTCTTCCCCCAGAGGTTGCGTGTGCCCACAAGCTCCACCTGGCCAGGGTCCGCCCCTACCGTATTGCCCATGTCGATCAACAGAAGCTAAGAGCTTCCAGAGAGACTAACTGCTATTCTCTAGCCACGGGGAAGCGGTACAGCCAGAAGCCTCCCCTGTTTCCTCTCCAGGTTCCCTCTCAGGCCCCTCATAGTTGTGATGTGTCTCAGGGGTAGAAAAAAGAGATTTCTTTAAAAGAACACATACAAAGAGGGGCCATAGATGCCAAGGAAGGGCGCCTTGCCTACTGATATCGTAGCGTAAGTGGAAAAGAGGTACCTGCCTGCTGTCCCAGTATGTCGAACGTGTCCACATCAGGGGTTGCCTACTGTGAAGTTATTCCCTGGGTGCCCTCGATTTTGTGGGCAAGGACAGAAGGGGCCGTTGTGTGTCGACGGGTAAAATGGAGGGCTCTGCGGAACCGGCCGGTTAGGCTGGACCTCTCCTATTGGCTCAGAGTTTGTGACCCGTCCCCGTCAGAAGTTCCGGCCAGCCTTGCCGTGGCTGTCTCCATGGTGATTGGGAAGGAAGCCTTAGGCCCCGCACTCAGCCTTCACCTGGCCCACCTGGCCTCTTTACCCTCATCTAGACCGCTGTGTAGATGAAAGAAAGGTTGTCGGCCAGTGACCACGTGTCCTTCATTTCCCTTGAAGGATTAAGCTCCTTGCCTGGGCAGAAGACAGCCAAGGTCAGCCTGAGCCTAGACACCTAGTGACCTGTGACACTGCAGACAGTGATAGATGTTGATGTCCACGCTCAGGTATCCGCAGGTGGCGGATCGAGAGTGGTCGGAGGTGAAGTGTAACTAGAGGTCACACACTCACGAGGGCATGGGCCAAAGGTCGGGAAAAATAGCTGAGGTCGTGGAGCTCTAGCGGAGCCAGTCTAGGGCCGAGGCCTCCCTCCTGTACGTGGCAAAGAGGTGATCCGTATGCCGCCATGCGCAGCCTCTGGACTGCTGGGGCCCTGGATGCCCGGATTTCGGCCTTGTCTTCGGAGAAGTGACGCACATGCAGTGTGCCACCGGAGGCTGTGGCCCAGCAGAGGGCAAAATCTTGAAAATGCGGGCTTCAGTTGACTTTGCCTGTGCTCTCCTTTGGCTGAGTGCCATCCTGTGTTTCCTAGCAGGAGAAGGCATTCGTGGAGAGAGGCGGATTCCCTGTGTGCAGACAAAGTGTGTGCTGAGATGATGAGTCGCTGGAGACCGGGGTGGACTCTTCAGACCCAGGATAGGCCTCTGGCAGGTATGTGTCAATGCTTTCTGCCCTTCGCACTCAGCCAGGTATTTGCATACAATGTTCCCAGCGGAATTAGTAGTCTCCGGAGAGGCTGCCACATGTCAGCAAGCTTCACCTGGCCAGGGTCCGCCGGTGATGTAGCTACCCCATGAGTCACTACTCTCTAGACCTTCCAGATAAACTACGAGATCTTGTCTGCCCATGGGCAACCAGTAGAGCCAGAGGCCTTCCCCCTTTGCTCTTTGGTCTCTAGGCACTCTATCAGGCACTCCAAGCTGGGAAGTGACTCAGGGGGAGAAGGAAGAGATTTCAGAGAATGAACACATCCAGAGAGAGACAGAGAGAGGCAAGAGATGCTGAGTGGGGATGCCTTGCGTAGCGATATCCTCAGGAAAGTGGGAAAGAGGTACCTGGCCTGCTCTGCCAATGCCCTGAACCAGTCCGCACCAGGGGCTCCCCTGTGCCTGCGTAGGCTTTCCCAGGCTGTGCTCAAATCCTGTGGCCACTAGGTGTCATAGGTCATAATGGAGGGCCCTGTGTCATCTGCCTGGCGGGCCAGATCTCTGCCATTGGCTCAGTCTTGTCACCAGGCCCATCATAAGCTCCGCCTAGTCTTCCGGTGGTGGGACTGTCTCCATGGTGATGGCAAAGGAGCCTTAGTCCCGCCCACCTGGCCTTGACTTCACCTAGCTGGCCTGTTGACCCTCACTCAGACCTCTGTGTTGATAAAAATTAATGTCGGCCAGTGCCCAGGTGTCAGCATCTGGGATAAAGGATTCCGGACCTTGCCTGGGGCAGAAGGCAGCCTAGGTCAGCTGGTACCTGGAAGTCTAGTGACTCGTGACACTGCTGCCAGTGACAGGCAAATGGTGACTCCCACACTCACATATCCCCTGGTGGCAGAATGATAGTGATGGTGGAGAAACATGGCTCCGGAGCACTCGCGCAATGGGGCACCGGCCAAAGGCCAGGGCCAGTAGTGGACGTCGCGGAGCTGAATGGCGAGCCAGTGAAGGGCCCAAGGATTCCTCTTGTATGTGGGAAACATGTCATCCGGGTCCCCACGTCCATAAACCACTGGATTGCTGGGGCCCGGGACGCCAGGATTTCGGCCTTGCCTTCGCAGCCCGGCCACATCGGCAGCCTTCCACCGGAGGCGGGGATATGTAGACAGCAAAAATGTGGAAAATGGCAGTGTCTCCTCGATTTCTCTGGCATCGGCCTTTTTGAGCGGCGTGCTTTTTTCCTAGTAGGATGAGGCACCGACAGAGAAAGGCAGGATTATGTGTGCAGGAAAGGTATGTGCTGAGAAGGTGACAAGGTTGAGACCAGGTTGGGATCTTTAGTCCCAGGAAGGGCCGTGGCAGGTGTGGGTCAATTTTCTGTGCCCATCCCACTTGGCGTGGGGAGGTTTACACCATACAAAGCAGCAGCGGAATTATTCTTCCCCCAGAGGTTGCGTGTGCCCACAAGCTCCACCTGGCCAGGGTCCGCCCCTACCGTATTGCCCATGTCGATCAACAGAAGCTAAGAGCTTCCAGAGAGACTAACTGCTATTCTCTAGCCACGGGGAAGCGGTACAGCCAGAAGCCTCCCCTGTTTCATCTCCAGGTTCCCTCTCAGGCCCCTCATAGTTGTGATGTGTCTCAGGGGTAGAAAAAAGAGATTTCTTTAAAAGAACACATACAAAGAGGGGCCATAGATGCTGAGGAAGGGCGCCTTGCCTACTGATATCGTAGCGTAAGTGGAAAAGAGGTACCTGCCTGCTGTCCCAGTATGTCGAACGTGTCCACATCAGGGGTTGCCTACTGTGAAGTTATTCCCTGGGTGCCCTCGATTTTGTGGGCAAGGACAGAAGGGGCCGTTGTGTGTCGACGGGTAAAATGGAGGGCTCTGCGGAACCGGCCGGTTAGGCTGGACCTCTCCTATTGGCTCAGAGTTTGTGACCCGTCCCCGTCAGAAGTTCCGGCCAGCCTTGCCGTGGCTGTCTCCATGGTGATTGGGAAGGAAGCCTTAGGCCCCGCACTCAGCCTTCACCTGGCCCACCTGGCCTCTTTACCCTCATCTAGACCGCTGTGTAGATGAAAGAAAGGTTGTCGGCCAGTGACCACGTGTCCTTCATTTCCCTTGAAGGATTAAGCTCCTTGCCTGGGCAGAAGACAGCCAAGGTCAGCCTGAGCCTAGACACCTAGTGACCTGTGACACTGCAGACAGTGATAGATGTTGATGTCCACGCTCAGGTATCCGCAGGTGGCGGATCGAGAGTGGTCGGAGGTGAAGTGTAACTAGAGGTCACACACTCACGAGGGCACGGGCCAAAGGTCGGGAAAAATAGCTGAGGTCGTGGAGCTCTAGCGGAGCCAGTCTAGGGCCGAGGCCTCCCTCCTGTACGTGGCAAAGAGGTGATCCGTATGCCGCCATGCGCAGCCTCTGGACTGCTGGGGCCCTGGATGCCCGGATTTCGGCCTTGTCTTCGGAGAAGTGACGCACATGCAGTGTGCCACCGGAGGCTGTGGCCCAGCAGAGGGCAAAATCTTGAAAATGCGGGCTTCAGTTGACTTTGCCTGTGCTCTCCTTTGGCTGAGTGCCATCCTGTGTTTCCTAGCAGGAGAAGGCATTCGTGGAGAGAGGCGGATTCCCTGTGTGCAGACAAAGTGTGTGCTGAGATGATGAGTCGCTGGAGACTGGGGTGGACTCTTCAGACCCAGGATAGGCCTCTGGCAGGTATGTGTCAATGCTTTCTGCCCTTCGCACTCAGCCAGGTATTTGCATACAATGTTCCCAGCGGAATTAGTAGTCTCCGGAGAGGCTGCCACATGTCAGCAAGCTTCACCTGGCCAGGGTCCGCCGGTGATGTAGCTACCCCATGAGTCACTACTCTCTAGACCTTCCAGATAAACTACGAGATCTTGTCTGCCCATGGGCAACCAGTAGAGCCAGAGGCCTTCCCCCTTTGCTCTTTGGTCTCTAGGCACTCTATCAGGCACTCCAAGCTGGGAAGTGACTCAGGGGGAGAAGGAAGAGATTTCAGAGAATGAACACATCCAGAGAGAGACAGAGAGAGGCAAGAGATGCTGAGTGGGGATGCCTTGCGTAGCGGTATCCTCAGGAAAGTGGGAAAGAGGTACCTGGCCTGCTCTGCCAATGCCCTGAACCAGTCCGCACCAGGGGCTCCCCTGTGCCTGCGTAGGCTTTCCCAGGCTGTGCTCAAATCCTGTGGCCACTAGGTGTCATAGGTCATAATGGAGGGTCCTGTGTCATCTGCCTGGAGTTCCAGATCTCTGCCATTGGCTCAGTCTTGTCACCAGGCCCATCATAAGCTCCGCCTAGTCTTCCGGTGGTGGGACTGTCTCCATGGTGATGGCAAAGGAGCCTTAGTCCCGCCCACCTGGCCTTGACTTCACCTAGCTGGCCTGCTGACCCTCACTCAGACCTCTGTGTTGATAAAAATTAATGTCGGCCAGTGCCCAGGTGTCAGCATCTGGGATAAAGGATTCCGGACCTTGCCTGGGGCAGAAGGCAGCCTAGGTCAGCTGGTACCTGGAAGTCTAGTGACTCGTGACACTGCTGCCAGTGACAGGCAAATGGTGACTCCCACACTCACATATCCCCTGGTGGCAGAATGATAGTGATGGTGGAGAAACATGGCTCCGGAGCACTCGCGCAATGGGGCACCGGCCAAAGGCCAGGGCCAGTAGTGGACGTCGCGGAGCTGAATGGCGAGCCAGTGAAGGGCCCAAGGATTCCTCTTGTATGTGGGAAACATGTCATCCGGGTCCCCACGTCCATAAACCACTGGATTGCTGGGGCCCGGGACGCCAGGATTTCGGCCTTGCCTTCGCAGCCCGGCCACATCGGCAGCCTTCCACCGGAGGCGGGGATATGTAGACAGCAAAAATGTGGAAAATGGCAGTGTCTCCTCGATTTCTCTGGCATCGGCCTTTTTGAGCGGCGTGCTTTTTTCCTAGTAGGATGAGGCACCGACAGAGAAAGGCAGGATTATGTGTGCAGGAAAGGTATGTGCTGAGAAGGTGACAAGGTTGAGACCAGGTTGGGATCTTTAGTCCCAGGAAGGGCCGTGGCAGGTGTGGGTCAATTTTCTGTGCCCATCCCACTTGGCGTGGGGAGGTTTACACCATACAAAGCAGCAGCGGAATTATTCTTCCCCCAGAGGTTGCGTGTGCCCACAAGCTCCACCTGGCCAGGGTCCGCCCCTACCGTATTGCCCATGTCGATCAACAGAAGCTAAGAGCTTCCAGAGAGACTAACTGCTATTCTCTAGCCACGGGGAAGCGGTACAGCCAGAAGCCTCCCCTGTTTCATCTCCAGGTTCCCTCTCAGGCCCCTCATAGTTGTGATGTGTCTCAGGGGTAGAAAAAAGAGATTTCTTTAAAAGAACACATACAAAGAGGGGCCATAGATGCTGAGGAACGGCGCCTTGCCTACTGATATCGTAGCGTAAGTGGAAAAGAGGTACCTGCCTGCTGTCCCAGTATGTCGAACGTGTCCACATCAGGGGTTGCCTACTGTGAAGTTATTCCCTGGGTGCCCTCGATTTTGTGGGCAAGGACAGAAGGGGCCGTTGTGTGTCGACGGGTAAAATGGAGGGCTCTGCGGAACCGGCCGGTTAGGCTGGACCTCTCCTATTGGCTCAGAGTTTGTGACCCGTCCCCGTCAGAAGTTCCGGCCAGCCTTGCCGTGGCTGTCTCCATGGTGATTGGGAAGGAAGCCTTAGGCCCCGCACTCAGCCTTCACCTGGCCCACCTGGCCTCTTTACCCTCATCTAGACCGCTGTGTAGATGAAAGAAAGGTTGTCGGCCAGTGACCACGTGTCCTTCATTTCCCTTGAAGGATTAAGCTCCTTGCCTGGGCAGAAGACAGCCAAGGTCAGCCTGAGCCTAGACACCTAGTGACCTGTGACACTGCAGACAGTGATAGATGTTGATGTCCACGCTCAGGTATCCGCAGGTGGCGGATCGAGAGTGGTCGGAGGTGAAGTGTAACTAGAGGTCACACACTCACGAGGGCACGGGCCAAAGGTCGGGAAAAATAGCTGAGGTCGTGGAGCTCTAGCGGAGCCAGTCTAGGGCCGAGGCCTCCCTCCTGTACGTGGCAAAGAGGTGATCCGTATGCCGCCATGCGCAGCCTCTGGACTGCTGGGGCCCTGGATGCCCGGATTTCGGCCTTGTCTTCGGAGAAGTGACGCACATGCAGTGTGCCACCGGAGGCTGTGGCCCAGCAGAGGGCAAAATCTTGAAAATGCGGGCTTCAGTTGACTTTGCCTGTGCTCTCCTTTGGCTGAGTGCCATCCTGTGTTTCCTAGCAGGAGAAGGCATTCGTGGAGAGAGGCGGATTCCCTGTGTGCAGACAAAGTGTGTGCTGAGATGATGAGTCGCTGGAGACCGGGGTGGACTCTTCAGACCCAGGATAGGCCTCTGGCAGGTATGTGTCAATGCTTTCTGCCCTTCGCACTCAGCCAGGTATTTGCATACAATGTTCCCAGCGGAATTAGTAGTCTCCGGAGAGGCTGCCACATGTCAGCAAGCTTCACCTGGCCAGGGTCCGCCGGTGATGTAGCTACCCCATGAGTCACTACTCTCTAGACCTTCCAGATAAACTACGAGATCTTGTCTGCCCATGGGCAACCAGTAGAGCCAGAGGCCTTCCCCCTTTGCTCTTTGGTCTCTAGGCACTCTATCAGGCACTCCAAGCTGGGAAGTGACTCAGGGGGAGAAGGAAGAGATTTCAGAGA